>NW_024412447.1:12964125-13089270 GCF_014898765.1 Herpailurus yagouaroundi | reverse complement strand
GTTCAGTCTATATCACCAACCTATTACTAATCCACAGGTATGATTTCTTTTTTTTTTTTTTTAATTTTTTTTTCAACGTTTATTTATTTTTGGGACAGAGAGAGACAGAGCATGAATGGGGGAGGGGCAGAGAGAGAGGGAGACACAGAATCAGAAACAGGCTCCAGGCTCTGAGCCATCAGCCCAGAGCCTGACGCGGGGCTCGAACTCCCGGACCGCGAGATCGTGACATGGCTGAAGTCGGACACTTAACCGACTGCGCCACCCAGGCGCCCCCACAGGTATGATTTCTGATAATCTTTCAGGGGCATTCATTATGCAACCAGGATCAGTTAAAAATAAAAGACATTTGGAGATCTAGGTCTCAGATGGCACCGATTCACCTTAGTGCAAAAAGTAGTTACTTTGCTCCTACTACTTGCTATGTGTTAGGCTTTGTGAGATGATATAGGTGACCGTGACAGGGTCTTTGACCAATCACATGAAATGGCAGGTACACATACACATATGAAATGTGTTCATTCAGCATTTCAATCTCACACAAAAAGGCAGGGGACTCAAAACATCTGGGTATGGGCTTTGCCAACTATTGGGACATAGAGCAAAACACATTCTCCCTAGGTCTGTTTTATGAACTCTCAGAATCTGAAGTGTCCATAAAAAACATCCCATCCGATCAACAGTCAAAATTAATATTCCCTCACAGCATCCCTACATGGTCACCAACAGGTGTCCATAATATCCCCAGTGACCTAAGCCCTCCAATAAAGCACATCCCTCTTATTCTTCCATCTATAATGGATCTACCTGCATTCTTCTACCCACTGTTCTTACTTGGGTCCACTGGGACCCCCTAGAATAAGTCCAATCCCTCTTCTACATGACAGTCCTTTAAATAATTGAAGACAGTTGTTATATATCCCTCCAAGCTAAACAGCTCTGGTTCTTTCAACCATTTCTAATAGGACATGATTCTGAGTCCCTTCAACCACCTGGACAACCTTTCCTCTATGCTCTCTAATTTGAATACTCTCCTAGCTTTGTTCAAACAGGCTGCTATTAGATAATGTTTTCACAATCTGTATGTGTACTGTTGAGATGTATTTTTAGCTCTAGACACAGGATTTTACATCTATCTATTTCCAATATTTCATCTGCTAGATCTGAACTACTGTTCCAACCTAAGACCCTAAGACCTTTTGGGATCCTACTCCTATCACCCAGTATAAGTGATCTGTCTCTGCATCAGGCTGCCCACCTATTCGATCATCAAGCCAACCCTGACCTCAGTCTCATCATGAATAAAAATGCTGACCAAAATGAATCACATGCACAGCCTTGTGGCAAGTAACCACAGACCATGTTTCATGTTTGCATAATTATTCACCCTGCTATAATTTTGCCTAAATGCACTATTATTAACTTTAGATTCCATGTTCTCTACAAAGACTCTGTGAAAGACTTTGTAAAATTACTCAAAGACAGCCAGGTACACGTTATCTAAGACATTATTCTAAAGCAGGCATCAGCAAACTATGGTCCACAGGCCAAGTCAGTCCGCTGCTTATTTTTTGTTTTATTGGAATACAGCCATGTCCATCCATGTATCTACTGTCTGCAGCTGCTTTCATGCTACAGTGGCATAACTGAATAGTAGCCATAGAGACTATATGGCCCACAAGGTCTAAAATATTTTACTTTATAGCTCTTTATAGAAAAAAGTTTGCCAATTCCTGTTCTGAAGGACAACACAGTCTGGCATAGTGTTTTAAGTGAACCCACACTGGTTCCCAGTGATGACTACTCCTTTTACTAAGCCCTCAGAAAATATTCATTAGTAATACCTTGTAGGTTCTGGGTTGATTTCAAGCTTAATGGCCTAAGGTTTCTAAATTCACTTTCTTCTCCCTTACAAAAGCCAGAACTATTCAGGTCTATTCTTTATTTGTACACTGAAAAGACTAAATACATACTGTCTACTGGTAATGAATTCTATGTAAAATACTGTGTCATTTATATCTGTACTTCATGTTTTCAGAGAAAATAGAGAATCCCCAATAACGAGAACCTTTTGGCCTAACAAGGCATGCTGGGGCATCAATAGTAGGACAACAGAAAAATTGGAAAAAGCAGAAAGGAAACATAACTAGGGCTAGAAAGGCCAGATCCACAGTGCGACATCCCTCCCAAGGAAGCCAAAATGCAAAATCTAAATTTCGAATGGGCCAAACTCAAGAAGACACTGATTCACTCTCTTAAGGTTCCAATAATATTGTAGGGGGCATAACTACAAGCAACAGTAATCTCTGAACTGTGTTCATACTTATTGCTAATAGGAAAGCAATTCTTTGATGACCAAGAAAGAGGGATTTGTTCTAGATGAAGCCAGCTCCTAAGCAGAAACTGAAGGTAAAATACAGGTCAATTCCCTTGGGAGACACACTGGCAAAGGTAAGGTTCCAGCATGCCAAGGTATGCAAGGAAGAAATCTGAACTTCCTGATGACCAGATACAAACAGGAATGATCTGGAGGAAAGCTCAAAGATGTCTTTAAGTGACAGAGGATGCTGAATTCAAAAGATGAGATAAATCCCAGATTCCACCAAATGAATGTATTTCTTTCCTTTTCTTCTTCTTCTTTTTTTCCCCAAGTGCGTGAATTTCTAATACCTGCCAGGATGGTTCTAACTTTGAGACTGGTTAAGCCAGAATTTCCAATACAGTGTGCATGTCGAGATACTTATCCCCTGTGATGCAGCACTGATCACGGCCTCTAGGCCAGCTGCCTACAAAGAGCAAGGAGTCTTGTCTAGTGACCTCAGGGGACTACACAAATGGCATCACTGTCTACTTGTGCCATGATAAAACAAGAGTTGGAAAGCACTGGATTAAGCTAAGCCTTAGAATGACAGGACTTCAGTATTAGCAGCTGGAAGGCTGGACCAGAGCTGGGGGATGATGGAGTAGAGAAAGGATTTGGGAGTAAATGGAATAACTAGAGTAGGCTAGAAAGAAACCACAAGGACACTGATCTTGGGCAAGGTTTTCAAAGCAGACAGAGAGGCTCTCCAAGTGAAAGGAACGGTCCAAAATAAATAGAGGTGAGGTGAGACTGAACAGTAATGTATACACAGCAGTGTCAACGAAGGGCCCGTGGCATTAATGACGAATATTACAAACACCGAGGCCATTACATGAGATCCAGTCTCACCCAGATAAAATGGTAACTCCCAAAGGGGCAGATGCTGAATGTATAATGAAAGAGAAGGGGAAAATTCCAGATTATCAAAGAGTTTCTAACCAGATGGGCAGAAATGCCATAACAGTTTTTGTAACCACTGCCAGTGACCTCTTTCCAGGAAAGCAAGAAACTGCACAAGTCAGCAAACCATAGCCATTCTACATATTTTGTAGGGATGCATAATATATTCAGTTGACAAACAATTGTGCCAAGTAGCTCTTCTACATGTTGTTCATGTCAACAAAATTAATTTGACATTTACAGCTATTTTGAGAATAAAATGCAGTTGCTTAAATTATTCTGTGGAAGCAACATGAGACGGAATTATTCAGTTGACAAAATCTAATTAGGTGTAAATTATTTCAGGTCATATGAATTATAAAACCTTTCACAGATAAGTATTTTAATTCAAAGTGGCTCAAAGTGCTATAGAATATTAATAGGCCCACAGTCGCTTGCAATACTTTCACACTTCTGTCTCCAAGAATGCTCCCTATTCTCCAACTACTGGCCTCCACATTAGCTCTCATTCTGCCTTCTTCGGCCTATAGGTGCATAAGGGAGAAAAAAGAAAAGGAGGAAGTTTCTATGCTAGAACTACTAAGTTAATTCCTTTTTAGATGAAGATATAATTCACACACCATACTGCTTCATATATTTTTGACAAGTATCCTTATCCTCCATTAGACAGATGAAGAAACTGAGGATCAGAGATTAACTTTCCCAGTAATGTACAACTCATCTGTGGCCCAATGCTGAACATAAATGCAAAGCCAATGGAATCTTCAATATTCAAGGCTTGCCTGTCCTTTCTGAGAACCTACAAAACAAGAGTCACACAGTTAATTCTAGACATGAACTACCAATCCTTAGAAGAAGGGACCTAAGCAAAAAGCAGAAACTTCTTTGCCACCAATCCAAAAGAGGAAGAATCCTGGCCAACCCAAAGCATTGCAAAGGTAGACGAAGTGAGGGGATAACCTGGAAGAGATTATGAAACAGAAATGTGGGAACAACAACAACAACAACAACAAATCCCACAAAACCCAGAGGTTCGTATAGAATAGATACATGATCTTTGTCTGCTTACATCAGATTCACTAGGGGGCAAAAAATTTAAATGACAATACTGAATTAAAACTATAGCACTAAAATCGATTGTGATTAGGGGAACAGTTATATATCAACCTATTCTTCTTTGAAATGGGGATGATGATATTTGTCTTTCCCTCTTTCGGGGGGATAAGAGAGATGACAAACAAGATTGTTTTAGAGAAAGGTACACAAAAAATCCACACCATGCTTCCTAAAGCAAACGGTGGCAACACAGAAACACTCATTACAGAACAGCATCCTACTGGAGGTCAGACTGTGATGGGAGTAAAAACGTCACATGATTTGAATTCTTGGATGAAATAGGTAGTGTCTATCTATGAAAGATAGAATTATTTCTAAGGTTCTTTTAAAAAAATCATTCCAATCGGGGGGGGGGGGGATGATTAATAAAATGATTAATAAAATCATTCCCAATTTGAAATTACTGCCATAGCCTCTCTGATGTCAGAACGTGACTTGCAGCTGGACCTCTGGACTATGAAGGTGTGAGCCAAGCCTGGCAATCAGTGAATGGAGAAGGGGAAGATCACCCCTGTCATGAAGTGGCAGTTCTTAAGACAACAGCTGTGCACGGCCTCAACACCATCAAGTTCACACAGACATACAGGTACCTTCTATCTTCTACCACCTGAAACAATGTGGTCAGGGCACAAACTTTACTAAAAGGAAAGAACAACTCAGGCCTCACACTAGGCCTGCTAAGCATTCTTTAGTCTGATTTTTATTCCAGAGAAACAATACTGCCATGATCATCTATAATAAGAAAGGAGGGGCTGGCAGGGATCAGGGAGAAAAGGTAAGAGAGAAAGGAATAGAAGAGAAGTGAAATTAAAAAGGGGGAGAGGAAAGCGAGCAAAAAAACCCATTTGTAACCGTAAAATCATGTCCTCGCTTTTGTCAGTGCTCTCTCCCAATTCTATAAGAGTTAAAGGCCGCCAAGTAATAGGGCCTGCAGAGTTTTCCCTTGGGTCGCAGCCAAGGCCAGTAACCCTGCTATTAGAGACCTGCCAAGCTTTGTCAATGCAATCTGCTGAATGCCTTGAGTGACAAGCGATCAATATTCTCCACTCTCATGGGTCATCACAGGTGACACAGGCCTAAGTAATAAAACAGCCCTGGCTGCCTCCTCTAACTTAAATGCTTCCCCAGCCACAATATTTCTTTTTTGTCTAAACGCCTCTAGCTAAATTTCTCATAGATCGAACCATCTGATGGGGATAGAGATTCTGAGGAATTGCAATGTGTCTGAATTGATGCTAGCCAGTGAAAGCTCAGTAGACTGGAGAAATAGGTTCAAATAAATCGAAAATGACTAGCTACAGAGTTGTAATCTGCCAGCATCAGACCCTGTAGCAACAAGCCAATATGAAAAAAAGCATGCTGACAGCCAACCACCACGGAGTCACCTGCTGAAATCAGAACCCATTTTTCCCCCACTACGGTGTTGATGATAGGCACTTTCTCTGGGACACCTCTGGCAGTGAGGGGTAGGAAGGAGAGAAGGCCGGAGTTCCTCATATTGTAGGGAGCATTCAGCATTGTATGCAATCAATAACTATCTTTGTTCTGAAATGAGGAAGGGCCCACAACAAAGGTGTGTTTGAGGGAAGACATGAGGGCACGCGGTCTTCTGAGACCGCAGACCAGAAACCAGTATTTCCTTCCTCCTGGTTGGCCAAAGCATATAGAAGGCTGGTTCCCTCTCTCCAGCTCTACAGAGAAGCAGCCACAAAACAGAGAGCCATGAAGCGATGCACAAATTTGTATGAAGACCCCGGTAGAGCTTCTGGTCAAGATTCCCAAATGGATTTAGATTCCTCAGCCAGTGGTTTCTGAGCAGATGACAGAAAGCTCGAGTCGACTGACCATTTAACCAAAACAGTGAATTCATCATAGACTATTACATCCAGAAGAAAGGAGGAAATCCACGTTTTTGGGGTACGTGGGTGGCTCAGTTGGTTGGGCGTCCGACTTCAGCTCAGGTCATGATCTCACGGTTTGTGAGTTCAAGCCCCGCGTCGGGCTCTGTGCTGACAGCTTGGAGCCGGGAGCCTGCTTCGGCTTCTCTGTCTCCTCCTCTCTCTGCCTCTCCCCTGCCCATGCTCTGTCTCTCTCTGTCTCTCAATAATAAATAAATGTTAAAAAAAACTTTTAAACAATCCACATTTATAAAAACTGTTTTTAAATTCATATTCTCACGTGTTAAGGCTTTTTGCTGTACCTAGTGAATTCCTGTTCCATTCAAATAGTTTCTGTTCAGATTTAAACAAACACATACATCCTTGGTAGTCACCCAGAATCCAAGTGTGCCACCCGGCGGACTGTCCAGGGACCCTACACGTCCTCACGCTCATCCTCTCTCCTTTAGGCACACATGGCTATAGAGAGACACAGAACATCAGATGACACAAAATCTTATTAAAATTACTGCCAAAAACCAAAGTTTCCAGGATTAAAAGTAGGAGGTTGGGCATTTACCCTGTATGGGGTAAAGCAATAGAAAATGGAGAAGATTATGACTCATATTCTTGGTTATACTGACCTGCTCTCATTTAATTTCTAAACGTATTTAAGTTATTCTTTATTCTGTATTTTTTACTCCCTATAATAATTATAAAAATTATCTATATTCCAAAAGCCATACCAAGTGCTTTCCCATTATACCAGGATGGTCCCCAATGATGCTTGAAAAGCTAGTACTGAACCAGCATGTTTAATATTTTATACCCTGACATTCACATAATTTGGAAAAAAGGGAAAATAAGTCAATAATAAGGCTTCTCAGCTAAAACAAAAAACTAAACAGATTAAGCATGGCCTCTGATAGCAGTTGACAGAAGACTCTCTCTCAAAGAAGAAAAAAAAGTTGTGATTTTGATTCAAGATTACTGTCTCCCACTGATAGGAATAATGGATTTATTACACAGGAAGTAGGTAATATACAATAGGTAATGTCACATGATAGATCTCACAAAATGCCTGGAATGAAGAAGCCTAATACAGGACAGGATTATTAGGACAGACATTTATTGGTAGCATTAAAGCATGGACAATTACGATTAATTACAAAGGAAGAGTCTGACCTAATTGATCTTACATTAGATAGACAGAAATTAATGGTCAAGTCATGGTCCTACAAGATGAAATGATCAATAAATGAATGTGTGGATGCATCTGTGAGAGGGTCTAGAACCTTGCACGGCACATCACGGGCCTCAGTAATCTTCATGGACAGTGACTCTACAGTAAGGGTTCTCTGGCTCACACCCACCGCAGAGGGCAGAGGTCTAGCTCTGTCCAAGCAGAGTCAGAGAGAGTAGAGTTTTGCTGTGTGCAGGACTCCCTGAACCCCCTTAATGAGGCATACCTCTATCCTTTCTGACCTCCACAGAGGTCAGGATTCTTGCCAATCTGTGCCTAACCAGTTGTAGGCCTTGGGATCAGTTGGCCACATAGTTAAAAGGTCAAAGTGACTTTACCTAGTTCCCCAATGCTTTAGAAAAATATATGGAAGCATTAAAATGCAGTGACAGTGAAATGTCTTAGTGGTAAAAAGAAATCTCTAGTCCAGGATGACTACATCAATCCTTCTGGATTACCACTACTTATCGAAAGGCCTCAGACAGAGAAAGAATGCGTCTACAAAAAGTGCAGATGCCCAAGGCAAAACAAGCGATCACTCGGATGTCACTCTGACATGTTTGAGCATTTCTCTGTGGTTAGTTAAGAACCTCTGCTTTGGTAGGAGAGCATGTCCGCCAAAGAACCGATAGGAAGCTAAAGAGGTTATATTAATCACCTAGTTGATATGATTGCCTTTCTTCTGTTAAGCTGCATTCATTATTAAGCAAATATTGTCAATTTATTCTGAAGATACAAAAAGGTGTCCGTCTATGACTGTAATATATATCAGAAGCAACACACAGCAGTTTTGCAACAACCTTGGAAACAAAATCATTCATGATTATAAAGAGTAATACATATTGTTTGAAGAAAATAAACCTACTTATGTTTTGCCAATCTAAAGATAATCACTATAACTATCTCGGTACATTTCTTTCTGTTTTTTTTTATTTATTTATTCTTGTTCTTACTGTCTTTTTATACATAATTCAAATAGTAGTGTGTTTGTATATATATTTATATATACTTTTTAATAAAATTAACATAAGAATTTTCCTTTGTAGTAAATATTTTTGAGAGTATCATTTAACCTCTGCATAACACTGTAAAATACAAAAATAACATAAATGAACTATGCATTGGCATGATGTAGGGTACTTGGATTGTATAAAGTTTTTCTTCACATCCAGTTACTATCTCAGGATAATGTCCTAGACAAAGAATTAATGGATCAAAAGGTTTGAAGAATCCTGAGATATTACAAAAAGGCTTGTATAAAACTAACTGTTTCACTGTATTTTTCCCAGCAGTGACTGGTCTCATTTCTATAAATCTTGCTCATTTCTTGAGTGGAAAAATGGTACCTCCTTGTTATTTTTCATTGAGTTTCTTTAGTTATTATGTCTACAGCATTCTTAGAAATTTAATTCCCATCCTCATTCCAGACCACACTTTACTGACTGGCAGGACAGTGAGCTAATTCGATTAAGAGAAGTTAAATGCCACAAGCCTTTTGAGGAATTGTTTTGATGATGATTCTCTTTTGGTTAAAAGGAAGAAATTGAAATGTATCATAAGTTAATCAAACTATTCATCTCTTTTTCCCCAGGAAAAAGTTTTCCTTGAAGAAATGAGAAATGATTACCATTAAATGCCTAAACGGGAAAGATGGGCATCAAGCATGACACCATCACATAAGCTAACAAGCCTCTGATTGACTCTGCATTGACATGAGCGCTGGCATGACTCCAGAGGGCAGCACAAACTTGTAAACAGCTCTTGAGGGAGATTCAAAGTGTTTTAAGTCCCATAAGGTTTAAGAAAAAAAAAGAGACCTAATTTAAGATTCTTAAAATTATTCCTTGGGTTAGGATCTGAAAAGTACCATTTTTAAATGAGAGTTCAGAAATATGTTGCAAAGATGACGGTTACACACAGATAAGAGACATCTACTTTTCACTTATTTCCTCCATCAAAGATAACGACGAATATGTGTCTTCCCTTGAGAAAAATGAAAATCAAGACCCTTTTTTTAACCAGGTAAGAAAAAAGAACCATTCATATCCAAAATAAAACAGAAAATGCATTTAAATTATCTTTTCAAATGGAACTTAGTAAGTGAAACTTTCATAATTTACGATCAATCACTGCTGAGAAACCAGTCAAAATTTCAATTGCCTTATAGGTATGCGCTTCTTGAAGTAAAAATTTGCAAGACAATGCATATGTGATTTTGAACCATGATTTTACAAAAATGCTTTAAAATGATGGCAAATTTAACTATACTGATTTATTTTTTTCTTATCATAGCACCAACTATTCCTGCAGAATGCAAAGATCTGTCAGCAGCATCACTGACACTCAGCTGAGCTTAGGAGTTTAATTCTTAGTCAAAATACAATTCAGAAAAGGATCTGGCTGACAAAGTTCTCAGCCCCAGCAACATTTTTTTCCTTGGGTTTTGAAAGACAAAAGAAAAATTAGACCTTCCTTTCGTGCTCATTTAGGGCACATTTAATTTCCTTTTTACCATGGGGGGGGGGGGGAGAGAAATGAACAATGAAATGTGAAATGTCACTAGAAAGTGCCTGGAAGAGGGCTTGATAGAAATGTTGATGAAGGTGGGGGGACGCAGTAAGTGTCCAAAAGTAAATTTGTTCAGATATGTTAGGGTGCTCTTTACACACAAACATACACACACACTTCACATCTCTGTTTACTCAGTCACACGTTCATTTGCTCATTTGGTTGGTCATTCATTCATTCATTCAATGATTAATAAGCACCTACTGTTGATTCTGGGGTTGTAAATACGAACAGAATAATTTTCATGTTAAATATTAGAGGATAAAGACATAAACCACTGAAAAAGTAATATCTACTATCTAGAGAGAGAGAAACAGAGGATGAAGCAACTCACGATACCACCAACTGAAGTTCATGTGGTTTTGGGAGGTCGAATTGAGCCGTACATTAGAATTCCAAGCCCTACGGCAAAATTTCACAAGGAACTTCCTCTATGCTATGACCTTTAAAAAGATGGGGCACCTGGTTGCTCAGTCGGTTAAGCACCCGACTTCAGCTTAGGTCACAATCTCACGGCTCGTGGGTTTGAGCCCCACATCGGGCTCTGTGCTGACAGCTCAGAGCCTGGAGCCTGCTTAGGATTCTGTGTCTCCCTCTCTCTCTGCCCCTCTCCCACTCACGCTCAGTCTCCCTCTCTCAAAAATAAATAAACATTAAAGAAAATTAAAAAAAAAAAAAGATTTTCACCATCCATTTTGGAGGTATCTCTTCTTTCCAGGGCCCACCAAATACCGTATTTATCCTTAAATCTACATGACTTAATGACCTCAAATTACAATTTTGGGTGAAAATAATAACCAGTGCGCCAAGCTACCCCCCAGCTGGAAGGCATCTGAGTAAAGAAAACCTAGGCCCTGGCCCCCAGGAACGATAAACTCTCCAGCAAATGACAGAGAATACTGTTGGTACTGGCGTGTAGAAATGATAAACCACTTTCTTTTGTTCCAAGGCCTAAAAGCAGCCGTTGTATACTATCTGCTTGCTGGATTTGTGTTGCTTCTATGGTTGTGTTAAAAGAGCTATTTCTGGCGCTGACCCCTGTATAAAAGCTGGGGTGAGCTGAGCTTTTCTGCCTATTAGAGTGAGCAGCAGAGCAAAGGGTAAACCTCTCTGAGTAGACGGGTCAGAGTACACAGACAGTGATTCAGATTTGGCTGACAGCACCAGGCAAGGCATTTCTAATCTCCCCAGTTAGCACTAAATCAGCGTGGTGTACACGAGCCCTTGACAGAGGACAGACAAATGGGACTCACTAAAAGGATAAATAAAGAGTGGCCTGGTGAAGCACAGACTCTGAATACGATCCAAAGCCCTCATTCCTCAAGCTAAAGATACTTTGCCGAACCCACATCCATTCAGGACAAGTCTTGGCTGTTGTGTAGTAAAATGACGCCTTCTAGTCTGATCCTGAGAAAACAGACGGCACCCACTCCAAGAACTTAGAACTCAGTAATTAAAAGGCATACTCTTAACCTCCCCCTCTATTTACTGTTGCCTGGAGAAGAGAAAAGCCAAAGTAAAAATTAGGAAGATGCCATCCAAACCACTGTCGTTACCCAGTGCAGGGTAATTCATGGTTTGATTTTTTTCGTGTCCTCCTGAAGATCGATCCTGCCAAGCCACAGAGCAGAAGAAATGTGACCAAGCAGGAACGTGAGCTCTTTTCCACCGAGTTCTTTTCAAGTTTACAAACACATCCGAAGACAGGAAGGAGGGGAGAGACAGACACAATATGAGACAAAATGACCCTTTAACAGGAACGCTGCCATTGGCGTGCTCTTATATGCCTAAGATTCTCCTCTCACAGGATGCACGTGTTATGTTTTCACAGCACTTCCTGTTTGAGTCATCCTAAACACTCCCAAGTGTTATCTTAGAGACTCCATGATCTCTGGTTGACCAGTGAGAAAACTGAGGCTGAGACACTAAGTAACTTGCCCATGATCACACAGCCCATAAGTGAGAAAGCTGGGATCCCAACTTTGCTCTGGGTGAAAACTCTAGAATCCTGCTTTTTAATCATTCTGCCATACAAACATAATATCCTGTTACGTGTGTAAATGGAATTTTTATATAGTAAATCCCATTTAAATCCAGCAGAGTAACTTGCTATTTGAAGGACCCCTAAGGTGAACCATTCCCAACGCAAAAATATTCAGCAGCAGCACCGAGGATGACCATCCCTTGATTTGCTTAACTTGTAAATTCAGATTTTTGGTAATCATAGCTGATGAAAACAAGGCCAGGCTGCAAAATGCCAAATGTGGCATGAGCGATGGTGGGAAGGAGGTACCCGGAGGCTGCATCACCCTCTGAAGAGAAGTTTCCAACTGTGTGCATTCCCCCACACAAACAAGGCTCACAGTGCTCACCTAGGTGACAACTCAGGCAAAGGTAACTCATAACTTGCCTTCGCTCTAGAAGCAAGGACTCACAGATCTCCTTAGCAGGGGAACGAAGAGGCTCTAACCCTCAGGGGAAGGAGCTATTATACCTACATGACAAATGACCTAATAAGGAAGACTGTAAAGGTTGCTCTGGAAAAGTACTGACAGGAAGGGTCTAGGTCCCGGTCTTCTGCCTCCGAGTACATAATTCAGTACTTCTCCAAAGTCTACCCAAGCGTACTTCAACAACTTAACCTCTTATTCCAAAGTAACACAGCAACTTGTCACAACCACAACACTGAGGCGCAAGCCTGCGCTTTATTGAATGTTACAACAGTCAACTATTTTATAGGTTCCAAGAGCTTGGGAACTGCTTAATATAAGAGAAATAGGTTATAATTTATAATTGTCATAATGGGGATCAATGTCACTATGGAATGATCAAACCAGCTTAGGAAATGAAATTGGAACTTGTAAAAAAAATACATTATTTGGATAAATAGGTTTTATTTCTACAGAAGCTACATAGAGTAACTGAGTTTGTTTAAGGGTCTCAGAAAAACAGAACAGTAAGACTATTTCAAATGAAAAGTAAAGGCATTTGCTCTATATAAAAGGAAAGGTTGTAAGAGAAATTAGGAAAGAAGTAACTTGAATTCTACTTATAAGCTAGACCCAAATTCATAAAATAAAGAGCTAAACCATTAGGAAGCTACTTTTGCCAAACCATGTTATTAAAGGTACTAAATATTCCCTGTCTATATAGTTCTTAGCAGAATATTACCTTAAGAATCTTTTTATTATTTATGCTATCATAATATATTTTCAAACTACTATTATTACAAAAACTAATAGGAGATAACACTTTTTTACAAATATAATTACCTGTTTTATTTATTTATTTATTTATTTAATTTATTTATTGTTTTATTGTTTTGTTATTGGGTCATATAGCCCCATTCTTTATCTCTATCTTAAAATCTTAACAGGAGGCTTAATTAACTCAATACTTACATATAAGTATAGTAACTCTTACTCCCCTCTCAAGAAGATTAAAATACTAACCTGTTTAAATTCATAGAGGGAAAAATGCCAGAATCAGGAATAAGGTTGTTTTGCCCTTGGGTTGAGGAACTATCATCTAATAAGTACCTTCCATGTATGCTGATCACCTAGTTTGACCACCTACCTCCAATTAAGTGTTAGATACAGATGAGATTCAGAAGGAACCTAGAGATCTCTCTAACTCCTCATTTCACAGATGATAAAACTGAGTTACCAAGATGCCAAAGGCCAGGCCTAGAGTCCTAAGACTTATTCGTAGAAGTCAGATAAATGGAAATCATTCTTGCTCTACTCTCTTCACTAGACAACATGGCCTCCCCTGGAGGCAGGCAAGAATGAACACCTACCTGCCTTGGTCAGGGAGGCGGGAAAAGCAGCAGACAGAGCACGGAAAGGAGAGCGGGTAAGGACAAGGATGCTGCTTGGGCCCCACTGCTGCATTCTGGGAGACCATCTACACAACGCTGATGGCTTGGCAAAGTTCACAGAGGTCAGGCCTGAGTCAGAGAGGTCTGAAGCTTCATTATGAGGCTTTACTATGCTACTTCTTAAGTTATTCCTTTTTTCTCATCTATAAGATATGACATTATAATATTATACCATCTAGGGTTGAGATTACACGAGCTATGTTTGCAAAATTCCCATTATGAAGTGGTCAATAAACAGTAACTATTACTACAACGGGTCTCCTCTCTTTTGCAGCAAGAGCCTGAACTTCCTCCTCCCTCGATCCCCAATGCCTGTACATTGGAGGTTCTCATATTTACAACAGATTGTTGGGTCCCACTCAAGAGTTTCTGGGGTAGAGTCTTAGAATTTGCATTTCTAACAAGGTCCCAACTGAAGCTGATGCCACCATACTTTCGCTTGGATAGTGTTCTCCTCTATTTTCAAAATCTCTCCACTTTGAGGAGCACAGCTTCCTGTTTAGTTAATTGACCTTATACGATGTTCACTCTAGCTGGCATTTCCTTGACTAGGTGAAATTTAAGGCTGTTTGTCCTAAGAGAAGTGAGGAAGCACAGCAAAAGGAGATTATACAAAAGCTTTTCTTTAAAATATAATCCCTTGTGCAATGTGATTATAATCTGTGGGCCCCATATGTCAAAAAGCATGGTTTTGGGGTGCCTGGGTGGCTCAGTCGGTTGAGCGTCCGACTTCAGCTCAGGTCACGATCTTGCGATCTCGCGGTCCGTGAGTTCGAGCCCTGCGTCCGGCTCTGGGCAGATGGCTCAGAGCCTGGAGCCTGCTTCCGATTCTGTGTCTCCCTCTCTCTCTGCTCCTCCCCCGTTCATGCTCTGTCTCTCTCTCTGTCTCAAAAATAAATAAACGTTAAAAAAAAAAAAAAAAAGCATGGTTTTATGTCCTGAGAAATTGTACTTTTAGGTGGAAAATAATTTTGAGTATCAGAACAAAAGACACTGTAGTGGAATACTTCTCTTTCCCATTTTAATAAAATCCAATTTGGATCAACCATAGGGAAGGTTAGTCTAAACTGGTGAACAATTATAATGATAAACAACTGTTTAATAAATGTCATCTTACTACTCTTAAGTCAAATACCTCAATCGAAGCAAGGGCAAGTAAAGCTGCTGACATGTGAGTGACACTCTCATCACTTCACACCTCAATAATCTGCTGTGGTGTCACTACGTAAGTCCCTCTTCTTCAGCCCAGTGTTAAAGGTGCCAAAGCCTATCACCCACAATGAAACTACACTCACTGCGCACTCCAGGCAAAGAGAGAATCACATCCTCTTCCCATTATAGCAGAGTCTACCTGCTCCAGCCTATGTACAAACCAGTCCATCCATTAATGAAGGCCTTACTCAGATGCCACCTCTTTCATACACCATTTCCAGATCCCTGAATCACTCTTTCTTCAAATTCCAGTATAGTTAACAGTATTACGTTAGTTTCCGGTGTACAATACAACGCTTCAACAATTCTCCACATTACTCAGTGCACACCATAAGAAGTGTACTGTTAATACCCTTTACCTATTTCCCCATTCCCCCCTCCTCCACACCTCTCCTCTGGTAACCATCAGCTTGTTCTCTATAGCTAAGAGTTCACTTTTGGGTTGATCTCTTTTTTCTTTGTTCATTTGTTTTGTTTCTTAAATTCCACGTATGAGTGAAATCATATGGCATTTGTCTTTCTCTGACTTATTCCAGTTAGCATTATACTTTCTAGCTCCATCCATGTTGTTACAAATGGCAAGGTTTCGTTCTTTTTTACGGCTGAGTAATATTCCACTACATATGTGTATATACAGTGTATACATATGTATATATGTATATACATATATATATATATTTTCCCTTTACCCATTCAACTATCAGTGGACACTTGGGGTGCTTCTATAATTTAGCTACTGTAAATAATGTTGCAATAATCATAAGGGTGCATTTATCTTTTTAAATTAGTATCTTCATTTTCTTTGGGTAAATACCCAGTAGTGGAACTTCTGGATCATATGCTAAGTCTATTTTTCATTTTTTGAGGAACAGCCATACTGTCTTCCACAGTGGCTGCACTAGTTTGCATTCCCACCAACAGGGCCTGAGGGCTCCTTTTTCACCACATCCTCACCAACACTTGTTGTTTCTTGTCTTTTTAATTTTAGCCATTCTGACAAGTGTGAGGTGACCTGTATTACTCTTCTAATAACTCTATTATATTGAGAAACCTGATTTTTTTTAAAAAGTGACACGTGAATATTAAAGTGATGCATGTGAATCTCTACATAGAAACCCATACACAGACGTTTACAGCACTTTATTACTAATTAGAATAACTAGAATCGACCAAAACGTCCTTCAGGTGAATGAGTAAGTAAAACTGGTGCATTCAGAATACGGAAAATTATTCAGTACTAAAATCAAATGAGCTCTCAAGCAATGAAAATACATGGAGGGGCACCTGAGTGGCTCAGTCAGTTAAGCGTCTGACTTCGGCTCAGGTCACGATCTCACAGTTCATGGGTTTGAGCCCCCCATTGGGCTCTGTGCTGACAGTTCAGAGCCTAGAACCTGCTTCGGATTCTGTGTCTCCCTGTCTCTCTGCCCCTCCCCTGCTTGCACTCTGTCTCTCTCTCAAAAATAAATAAACATTAAAAAAATTGGGGGGGGGCGTGCCTGGGTGGCTCAGTTGGATAAGCATCTGACTTCGGCTCAGGTCATGATCTCACGGTGTATGTGTTTGAGTCCCGCGTCGGGCTCTGTGCTGACAGCTCAGAGCCTGGATCCTGCTTCTGATTCTCTCTCTCTCTCTCTCTCTCTCTCTCTCTCTCTCCCTGCTCCTCTCTCTCAAAAATAAATAAACATTAAAAAATTTTTTAAAAAACTTTAAATGAAAGAAAATACATGGAAACCCACAGCACGCACAATACAAAAGGTGAACCCTAACATAAACTGTGGACTTTGGGTGACGGGAAAGCATCCACGTAGGTTCAATGACAGTAACACACACGTGCCTCTCTGGTAGGGGATGTGGACAGTCCAAGAAGCTGGGGATGGGGTGGGGTGGCAGAGGCACATGGGGAATTCTGCGAGATTAGCTCGTTTTTGCCGTGAACCTAAAACCACTCTAAGAAACAAAGTCACAATGTTTTACATAAAGTGATTACCTACCTACCAACCTACCTACATCACTTCTAATTTCACCTAGACCAGTTTCCGACACAATCACTGTCATAAGGATGACTAGTTTATAGAGGATCCAGTTAGTAAGATATGGAGTACAAAAATAAAACACTGGATCCCAATTAGTTTAAAAAGAGAAAATCAGGGGCACCCGGGGTGGCTCAGTTGGTTAAGTGTCCCACTCCTGATTTCAGCTCATGTCATGATCTCGCAGTTTGTGAGTTTGAGCCCCACGTCAGGCTCTGCATTGACAATGTGGAGCTTGCTTGGGATTCTGTCTCTATCTCTCTCTGTTCTTCCCCTGCTTGTGCTCGCTCGCTCTCTCAAAAAAGATACATAAACTTTAAAAAATAAATGAATAAAAAGAGAAAACCAGCATGCAACAAGTTTCTCCCTCAAGGAAAAATGATAACTATTTCTTTCTCTTCTGTTTCAAAAGCCTTTACAGGATTGTACAAATTTTTAAAGCTTCTCTCCAATCATCACAGGAATTGACTATAAATGCCTCCTGGAGTTTGAATAATGCTATTTCAGGGGGAGGGGGGAATGGAAACCTACTTTTCTTTTAATACTTTCCAGGACGTTTACCTCAGAATCAAGTTACTATTTTCTTATGAGATCTCAATGCTACTCTACTGATTTAATGAGGTCATGGATGGTTTTCTGAAACTCCAGACATGGCAGAGTTTACAGGAAGAAGTCAGATCAGCCCTCCACACAACTGGTTCCAGCAGAATATCCAGCTTGGCTGCATTACTGGGTTTTAAGAATATGCCTCTCAAATCATAGGGTTAAAAAAAAAAAAATCACACTACACTGAGTGGCTTACATTAGTTTCATTAATGTCTGAAATTCAGCAAAATCTTTCATCTGGGAATTATTCCAAAACATAGGAGGTTCTGTCACTAATAGAAGCCATTCCAGTGGAACATGTGTTTCCTTAGCTTTATTCCCATAACTAAATGTCTTTTCAGTGTCCTTTTATTTATTATGATAGACACAACCATATCATTCCCTTCATATCAGAACCCTTAAACTTCTGTCAGCTTGTTGGATGGTGGAGAGACTCAGGGGAAAGGCCAACAATAACACGATGGTAATATTTTGAGCACTTGGTATATACACCAAGCCGTGCACATGCTCTTTATATTCACTGTCTCCCAAGGACACTTTCTGTCTTATATTGGCAGATGCATTTCATAGCAGGGCATGAGCGAACAAAAAGTTTGGAGAGAGGTTTTTGTGTGTGTGTGTTTTTTTTTAACGTTTTATTTACTTTTGAGAGAGAGAGAGAGAGAGAGAGAGAGAGAGACAGAGCATGAGCAGGGGAGGGGCAGAGAGAGAGGGAGACACAGAATCCGAAGCAGGCTCCAGGCTCCGAGCTGTCAGCACAGAGCCCGACGTGGGGCTAGAACCCACAAACCATGAGATCATGACCTGAGCCGAGGTCGGACACTCAACCAACTGAGCCACCCAGGCGCCCCTGGAGAGAGCTTTTAAGAGAAGCAGAAAACAGTTCTTACCATTTGGAGGGCGGATTTTGTGCTTTAGCTTCCTATCTTTAAAGTGGGGATGAAAATACTTAGCCCTCATGAAACATTTCTTAAGGAAATACATGGGATAATGGAGATGGGAGTCTTTGTAATCGTGACGGTCCCACAGTGGACCCATCCTCTGGTATTTTTAAGACACTTTAAAGAACAGAATCTAAAACTTGTGGACACCCCAGAGTCACCAATCTGCCTTTAAAATGCTTCCTTAACACTCCCCTCCTCAGGTTCAGGGTCTTAATACAGACTGCAGGTGTCCTCCGATGAACTCCAACAATAGTTAATTAGGCCAGTCCCCTGCGTGCCAAATCTGTACCCACACCAATAGTTCCCTAAACACATAAATTCAACAATGTTATCCACAGAGCACCTACCACCCTCCTGAGATGGCCCTGGGCACTGAGGGCGCAGCACAAGCCAAGTGAGAGAAAATTCTTCTGTTCCAGGGGAGCAGAGAAACAAAGACAGACAGAAACCAGCACTGGGGAGTAAGTGCTATGAAGGGAGTAAACAGGATGAAAGTGATGTAGGAGGCAGACAGGGACACACCCTCAGAATGGTAGTAAACTAAGGTACAAAGGGTGAGATGCCTCTAGCATGCAAAGAACCATTTCAGGCTGTCAGAGTAACAACTGTGAGGACTCTAAGATGGGAAGGGACCTGGCATTGAACTAACAGAGCCTGTCAATATCTACCTTAAAAACGTCCATGACCAGTGATGTAAAAACCCATTTAAACCTTTAGAGGCAAGGGGCGCCTGGGTGGCTCAGCTGGTTGAGCATCCGAGTTCGGCTCAGGTTATGATCTCATGGTTTGTGGGTTTGAGCCCCACATGGGGCTCTGTGCTGACAGCTCAGAACCTGGAGGCTGTTTCAGATTCTGTGTCTCCCTCTCTCTTTGCTCCTCTCCTGCTCACACACTCTCTCTCTCAAAAATAAATTAACATTAAAAAATAAATAAATCTTTAGAGGCAAAAAATTGCTTTTGTGTCTACTGCAGTTAGATGACTGACCACAGCTTCTGTGGGGAACTGGAAAAGTCAAAGACCTTCAGCATACTGGTGACCTACGACTTAGAGCATGATCAGATATCAGAGGGTAACAGCACAGCAAAACAGGCCCTCTTGCAATGGGATTCCCACTATCACTGAAGTTACTTGAGGCTTAAAATAAAATCAATAATTGAAAAAAAATAAAAATCATGATTCTGAACAGGGAGAACACTGAACTTAAAAGAGGGTGTGTCTGCATAATCTTGGTGGTAGGTTCATATGAATTAGAGTACAAGGGGCAGAGTGCAAGTGGCATTACCATTTTGAGGAGGAGGAGGAGGGAGAGGAGGCAAGGTTGGAGGAGAAAAAGGAGGAGAGGAAGGGAGATGAGATGGGTGGGGCTTAAGGACCAAACCAGTGAGACTGCAGCCAGAGGGTCAAAGTAGCAGAAATCCTGCAGAGGTTATTTAATCCCCCTTCACAGAGGTAAGGACCGAGAAATCTGCAGACTTCCAGTGAATTGATTACTATTAGTCAAGCCTAGGTTTATGATTTTTTAATACCACTGATTTTGCAAGATTCTAGAATGGATTACCCCAGGAGTCTTTTTATGTATTTAGAAAAAGAAGCAATGAACGCAGGAGCCAGCATGAGTTCACCAAAAAAACGTTGTCAGAAAAAGCGTACTCGGTTTTTTTTTTGTTTTTAAAGAGTAGCCAGTGCATTAGGAGTTTTCGGTAAACACTACATAACTGGCAAATGACCCACCTTGGGTCACATGTTTGTGGAAGGACGGAGAACAAAGACAGGCAAGTCTAACTAGGTGAAAGATCTCAATAAATTATGCACATTAATGGGGTTACTGCCAGTCTAAGGCAGCACAGAATGGCGAGAAAGGACCAGGGGAGAGGACAAGTGAGGGCAAAGGAGAAGCAGGGGAAACAGAGGAAGACACAGTGGGAAGGAGAACACGGAAGGCGTTAAGTCAAAGAAGAAGGAAATTTTGAAACAAAAATTTAACCTGCCAACTTAAAAAAAAAACAAAACCAAAAACATGTGATGAACCTGTACTACCCAGTATGGTAGAAAAATAGCCCCATGTGGCTAAATATAAATTAGTGAAAATAAGAGAAAAATTTCAAAATTCAGTTCTTCAGTCACACTTGCCACATATCAATGCATATGTGGCTGGTGGTTACCTAACTGAATAGCAGAGATACGCAACACTTGCATCACCATAGAAAGTTCTACTGGAAAGTACTAAGTGGACAAAGAAGACTTTTCCTCTGGTTTTCATGAATGCCACACTTTCTTGAATACCAAAACAGAGTTAAGTTGTGGCTACATTAAAAAGCATGCATGTGTATGCAGCACGCACACACACACACACACACACACACAGAGAAACTGCAAATGCCAAAGAAGACACACTGTTTGGTTTTAGATTTTACAGCTCATTATTATGCACATTGGTAGCCAGCCTGGGGGTGGGGGATGATCATTACAGAGTACAGCTTTTAATTTAGATAGAAAATTCTTTTAATTACTGCTAACAGAGGGTCTAGTATGAGCCTCAGGCCAGGAGTTACCTCCTTTGGAGCAGAGGTCCTTTTAGAAAGAAATGGCTCTCCCACCTCAACCCAGGGGGCTGGAATGTGACCTCTCAGAGCACTAAAAGAAGGCAGTGAAATGGGGACAGGCCTAGTTAAGAAAGGTATCTTTGGTGTTATTTATTGTTATCTGTAATTTCTCATTTTATGTTAGGAAATATGTATTGATTTTTGTTTCCCTCATTGAATTGTAATCTTCTAGAAAGCAGAGATTTCTACATCCCTTCAAGCAAACAGCATATTGCTGAGCACAGAGCAAGTGAACAATTAATATAAATTATACCAGAAAAATCTCAGTCTAGTAATTCTTGGCTGTTTATCTCAAATTCACTTATCTTGACTATATTTTGAGTACCATTCCGTACAGAAAGCAGACAGGACTTGGAACAAGTGTCACAGACTCCCATCCTGGCTGTGTCTCTCAGAACGCTCATATGTACGTCTAAGAACATTGGATTCCCAGTATGGAAGCCACCGGGGATTCTTTGAGGAAACAATTTAAGTGGGATGATGATGAAAGAAACCAGTATGCAGGAAGCCTTTAAGATCGGACTTCAGTACAAGCCTCTCAGAATCCATCCCCACACCTCCACACTTTCGAGCCAAGGCTTTCTCCTCTCCTCCCGTGTGACTCTGCCAGCTGAGCCTCAGACCCAGGTAACTAAGATGCCCAAGACATCACTGGAAGGAGGGAAACCAGGCCCACTTTTAAAAAGGTTTGTTTGTTGTTTTTCTTTTGGCTTTATGGATAGGTAATTCCTTTATTTGAGTTACCTTGAGTAACTCAACTCCTATATCTAGTCAGGTAATGGCCATGTGATGGCATCAACATTTGAAGTCCTACAAGAAATAATGAGTGTTGGTGAGGATGTAGACAAAAAGGAGCCCTCATGAGCCGTTGGTGGGAATGCAAACTGGTGCAGCCACTGCGGAAAGCCGTATGGAGGTTGCTCAAACAATTAAATATAAAAACAGCACATGTTCCGGTAATTCCACTAGTGGGTATTTACCCAAAGAAAACGAAAACACTAATTCAAAAGGAAACATGCACCTGCTCCTATATTTATTGCAGCATTAATCTACAGTAGCCCAAATATGGAAGCAACCCACACGTCCATTGATAGATGAATGGATAAAGAAGATCTGAGATATACACAATGGAATATTACCCAGCCATGAAAACAATCAAATCTTGTCATTGGTGACAATACTGGTGGACCTAAAGGGTATTATGCTATGTGAAATAAGATACCGAAAGACCAAATATAATCTCATCTATATGTGGAATCTAAAACACAAAAAAAATGAATGATAAAACAACCAAAACAAACAAACAAACAAACAAAAACCAACCCAGCCACAGACTCATAAATACAGAGAACAAAATGGCTGTTGCCAAAGGAGAGGGGCATAAGGAAATGAGCAACGGAGGTGAAGGGGATTAAGAGATAACAAACTTTCAGTTATAAAATAACACCTTGGGATGAAAAGCACAGGGTACAGAACATACTCAATAATACTATAATAACTGTATGGTGACAGGTGGCAATTACACTTAGCATGGTAAGCACTGCATAACGTGCAGAATTGTTGAAGCACTATGCTGTATGCCTGAAACTAACATGACATTGCACGTCAACTACACTTCAATAAAAGAGAACTTGAAGTCCTATATGTATAGTTTCTAACAATCTGATGCCTTTTACACATCCTGTTTCAATTTTTAAGTTTCTTACCTATCCTGCAATATTTATTCATGCATACACAGGAAAAATGGAAATAAGCTAAAGGACTTAGTATACCCTCTCCCCAGTCCCGAGTTAAGGAATTAGTCTTTTTCCAAGGAAGTAACATCAACATTTGATTCCACATGATTTCGGTTCAATGTCACGAAAGCATTTTAACAGAATAAATTCACTTTTTTATAAAAGAGGAGTAAAAAGGGAATAAAAGAGAGTGTACTAAATTATATCTCTTATAAGAGGCAGCATCATATAATAAAAATGGTATGACTTTTAGAGCTACACAGGATTCAGTTAAAATCCCAACTCTGCCACCAAACAACTTTGTGATAAGGGCTACAGCTGGCCTTCACAGGACTTAGCATAAGTTGGAAAAAAGTGCCTCCTCTGGGCAATCATAACGCTTACCTGTTTCTTCAGCTGACTGCCCTCAAGCAGTGAACAATTTGTGCAACTATATGTAGTTACCCTGTATATATAAATAGGACTTTAGAAAAATCTCTCTGAACTCCATCATCTCATCTCTACCATCTGCACCTCATCAGGTTGGAGGCAGGATTGAACAGGGTAAAAGAGATAAAGCACTCAGCATGGAGCCTGGAGAATCAGGACCAACTACCCAGGAAATATTAGTTGTCACCTTTATGCTTCCCCCTGGCCAGTCATCTAGATGGGCAATATCCCTGGAAGTTCCTATTAAGAATGGATTATACTCTGCCACTGAGAGCAGTTAATGCATTCTAGGATTATGCATTGCCTAGGAGCTTCAGACCAGATGTTGGAAGTTGACATAGTGACTTGAGCGTTAAAGCACGCTCTCTGCATGTCCCACCGCACCACACAATACTAATCATTTAACCTGTATCTTCTCCATTCCATTTCTTTCTAAATTGATTGCTTGTTGTAATCATATATTGTAGTACACAGGACACCAGTTTTAAATTTCACTCCATAAATTCCATCTGGGAAAGCTTTTAAATCCATCCAATGACTATAGTGGGTAAACAGAAATCTTACCCACATAAACCCCAAACCCTAACTACTCTCATGATGTTCAATCATTTCTACTCTGGGAACAAATCTGAATTCTTTTTTTTTTTTTTCCTAAATTAAAAACTCGTTTTAAAGAAAAGAAGTATTAAACTACTCCTCCATAAACATAATAAACCACACTTAAATCTTGGTTGCAATAAATATCTCTTGCCTACAGCTATTAGATTCCACAAGTGAATTTTTAAGTTTGGCAGCAAAATAGTATACTTATTCTGACCATGATTTTGCTTTCTGTGGTTTGATGTTCCCTTTTGTGTGTTTCTGATGTTTAGAGAGAGGGGGGAATCTGTCCAGAAACCTGTAATAGATTTATTCAGGAGACAAGAATGCTATAAAAGATCACCATTTCATTACTATGAGGTCAGTTTAGGCCTCAGGACAGTAATATCAAATGGTGGCGCCTTTGGCCCTCTCTTGTTTCCTTAAGTGATTGATTAAGACTGTGAAAATCAGTTTGAAAAATGAGCAAATTACCTGGCAAGAGTTAAAGATTCTATGCAGGTATTTCATTCAAAGTCCTGCCCAGCTCTTCACAATGAGCTCTGACAAGAGCATGTGTTACTATATTATGAATAATTATTTACATGAGTTGTTCAGTGTAGATGGTGCGGGTAAAAGGGGTGTGGACTAGCACAGAGAATTCAGAAGTATATAGAAGTTATCCCAAATCCCAAATTCAGCCAATGACATTTAACATCCACTGGCCTAGGTCCAAGATTGCCTCCTAATAAAACCTTGGCTTGGAGCTGGTGGCAGCCATACAAGGGACTTGAGAAGACCAGTTAATGACAGAGCTGGAAAAGGGGGGGCTTACTGGTACATCACCACCCACTCTATACCCAAGAAGGCCTAACTTCAATCCTATAATCTAAAACCTCTTGCTTAGACTATGAAATTCATTTCTCATACTTAGAAACCATGACAGTTATGCATAAAAGCCTATTTTAGAATCCTACCAAAATATTTACATTTACAAAAAATCTTTAGTTGGTAATTTCTTTACCCCAAGTTTGTCATTTCTAAAGTAGCAAGCTAAATTATCGACATATATTTTTTTAAGTTTCAGGCAATTTGAAACTAAATACATGATAAAAAGAATTCAGCCAGTGGTAATGCAATTCCTATGACTTTTCTAAGGGCTGATTTGATAATATGGGATTTAAAAAAATAATTACATTCTTGTTCACCAGAAATGTTCTTAAAAGAAAAAATAAAGAGGACAATGACAAGACTACTAGATTTTCCATCAAAATATAATTATTTCCATGAAAACTCTGGAACAACCTAAAATCCAACAGCAGGAAAATGGCTAAATAACCTCTATGATGGAATTCTGGTGTATTTATTATCTAGCCATTTAACAAATGACTACTTTCTGATATTTAAAGATGCACAAGGTAGTAAGTTACACAAACCGTCAAGAACAATATGCACAAACTGATCCTATTTTTTGTTATTTTCTATACAGACTCTTAAAATAACTTGATAGATTTAAACCAAGAGATCACTAGGTGATAGGATTTCTGGTATTTTAAGTTTTCTTCTTTTAGTTTATCCATATTAGCCAAGTTTCCTACAAGGAAGAGATATTGATTTTGCAATTAAAAAATGGTTTTGATAAAGACCTTATGTTTTATATTATTCCTGCTCACATTTAACAGATTGAAATTCTGCAGATCATTACGTTTTTAACGTATAATAACTTGTAAACACACCCAAATCAGTAATGTAACACCTGTGGCTCACATACAAGTGAATTAATTTAATCAAACATGGAGCACCTGGGTGGCTCAGTTGGTTAAGCATCTGACTTCAGCTCAGGTCATGATCCCACGGTTCACGGGTTCGAGCCCCGCGTCGGGCACTGTGCTAACAGCTCAGAGCCTGGAGCCTGCTTCAGATTCTGTGTCTCCCTCTCTCTCTGCTCCTCCCCTGCTCCTGACCTCTCTCTGTCTCTCAAAAATAAATAAATGTCAAAAAAAAAAAAAAAGTCAGTTTTCCAAGAAAGAAAAAAAAATGAGCACCTATGTGCTAAGTGTTTTCCTCTAGCTGGTTATGCAAAGATAAAGTTATTTCTCTGAGGAGTTCACAGTCTCTAAAGAGTGACAGAAAGGCAAGCTATAATTACTATACAGTGACAGATAAATTCTAATGAGAAGAGATATGTGCAAAATCTTATGGGTTCAGGATGGCACTACTAGCTGGGCTAGAGGCATTCAGGGGCTGGGCAGCAATGAAAGATATAGTCTGTTACAAGGACAAAACGGACAAAGGCTGCAGACACAGGGAACAGCATGTGCGATGTAATGAAGATACAGAACAACAAGGGAAGTGAGGGGGCCAGTGAACCGCTGGGCAGTGAATGCAGGTAGCAGGGGAGAGAACAGTGGGAACTCCTATAAAGGAGACTACAAAAGTAAAGAGAGAAATCTTAAAGGGCCTTGAAGGGCATATGTAAGTGTTTGAAAATCTTCCAGAAGCACAGTGGAGAACTGTGTGATTTTATATCACCAGGGAGATAAGAATGATCTTATCCACCTCCTATGGCTTCAGCAATCACCTTTTGAGCAGGACTCCCTAAAGCGTGCCTCTAGCCCAGACATTCTCTCCTGGACACCAGACCCACATTCCCAACTGCATATTTAATAGTATACTTATCACATCCTTTATGGGGTCTAATAATTTCCTCAAATTTAAGATGGTCCCCCATGAAGCCTTGCATCACATCTTATACCTACTCTACTCTGGAAAACCAAGTAGGGATCACCATCATCATCCTCCCTTCTTTCCTCCCCCGCCTCCACACTTCAAAAGTTGGAGAATTTGTCTTCAAAGTTTTCACACCCCTCGCCTCTCCCCACCCCCCCACCACCACTTACTCTTTCACTTGAGCACCTACTCGAGCTTTGGCATGTCCCCAGATCTTCATCAGACACCGTAAACCCTCTCTCAGCAGATCTCTCAGGTGTTCCGCCATCCACACCGTACTGTTGCTGCTCAGAGCGGTCTCTCCACATGACTGAACCAACACCCACTCCCTGGTTTTGAAGCCTCCAAGAACTCCCTATTGACCACTACATAAGACGTAAAGTCAAACTGCCTCCTGATGAGGTTTTCTCTCACTACTCAATATACTATCCGTTTATATAAGGGAATTGCTTACTATTCTAATCCTTGGTTCAGATCTCTGTTAAGGCCGTTGCATATTATGAGGGCAAAGCAGCAGGATACAAACAACGAAAGAGACACAAGTAAGAGAGGGTCTTTACGGTAGCACCATGCTGTACAAATATGCAGATCATGGTCTGTGTCCCCTGCGAGCTCTCTGAGGATTAGCATTCCACCTGGAATATTGCGGGAGTTCAACAAATTTGTTTGACTAAATGTCTGACTTTTAAAAAGCCAAGTAAAAAGAAGTCCCTCATCACATGACATCTACAATTAAAAATATAAACTGTTTTGTATGTGACATAGGGGCAATACTGGCCTCTGCAAAACTTTTGATGGTAAATTTCTTCCTAAGGACCATCTTCTACCCTAAAAAAATTCTCCCATGGGCAAATCTCATCTATACATTCTAACACAGGTATCAATTTCACCATGATAAATGTCCCTGCATACAGATCACCCACAAGCTGCCTCTGACCATAAGAGACTTGCCCTACAGTGCTGTCTGGGGTCTTACCAGACCACAGGTTTTATTTGTCAAAATAAAAACCAACTGATTCTCAGGTTACTTAGCCCTGGTAAAGAACACGATGGAATGAATTATTCAATTTGTTTGTATTTATTTATTTATTTATTTATTTATTTATTTATTTACCTATTTATTTATTTTTAAGGAGACATCCACCTTCAAAAAAAAGTTTATTTATTTTGAGAGAGAGAGCGAGCACGAGCGGGGTGGGGCAGAGAAGGGGGGGCGGGGAGAATCCCAGCTCAGAGCCCAACTTGGGGCTTGACTCCAAGAATGGTGAGATCATGACCTGAGCCAAAATCAGGAGATGGACGCTCAACCAACTGAACCACCCAGGTGCCCCTTAAACTTGTTTTTATAAGTATATATACACACGTTGCCTTAAAATACAGAGAGGTCTAGGTTAATATGGAATAGTTATTCTCTAATATAGGCTCATGAGATTATCATCTCTTTATCAGAATATAAACACAATTATCAAAAGCCTCAAAACTGCTGACCAATATATACTTTGTGACAGGGAACTATGATAAAAAGATACACAGTAATACTGAATATATATTAAGAAGGGAACTGGGGGTACCTGGGTGGCTCAGGTCATCTCACAGTTCATGAGTTCAAGCCCCACATCAGGCTCTCCACTCTCAGAGCAGAGCCTGCTTCGGACCCTCTGTCTCCCTCTCTCTTCCCCTCCCCCAATCTCTCTCTCTCAAAAATAAATAAACATTTAAAAAATGTTTAAAAAAAAGGGAATTGGCTTAATCTGCAATTATGACAAGTTTCATTTTATAGACTGTTCTCTAATTATATGTCCCATTAAATGAGCTCCCCCTTTTGTTCATTTACTTTCCCATTTTTAATTATTTCTGCTTTGGGGCTTAAAATAAAATAAATCAGACTGATTTCTGAAAGCCAACGGCATCCATTTGCTTAAGAACAGAGTTTACTCTTGAATATCTATCAACATTGTACATCCTTTAATGACAACACGATACTAATATTTGTCCTTGTAACAGTCAACACTTATGCTCATTCCAGTGTACAGTTGATATTTTGTCTTATTTAATATATAGAACCCTTTAAGGGAGGGCCTATATTATTTTACAGGTAGAGAAACTGAGGCACAAGGAAGCTAAGTATCTTGCTTCAGATCACACAGACTGTAAGTGACCAACCTGGGATCACACCCTAGAATTCACTCTCTTAATCACCGCACCCTATCAGATGGGATCTCTCCCTTAAGATACTGACAGGAAGTCTAACAGAGGACTATTTCAGTCTAGGGCCTTCTGGTCAGTATTTCCTCATAAATCTTCAAGCTACATATACATAATATGTCCAACTTCATTCATATCTTATCACCAATTTCGAGTATTAATGTTATCAGAAAGCACAACATATTCTTCTACACCTATAATTTTGAAAGCTTTACTGATTATACTGCTTTGTTCTTTCCCCCATTGGACAACACAACCTTGAAACAGCACAGACCAATAATAATGTGAGTCACAAGTGCGAGTCATATTTGTAATTAAAAAAAAAAAACCTTTTCTTTAAGTAGGCTCCATGCCCAGGGCAGAGCCCAACACAGAGCTTAAACTCACGAGATCAAGACCTGAGCTGAGATCAAGAGTTAGATGCTTAATCAACTGAGCCACCCAGGCACCCCTGCAATTTAAAACTTTTTTTAGCTGCTATATTTAAAAGTGCAAAAAAAAAAAAAAATAGGTAAAATTAATTTTAATGACGTACTTTAACCCAAATTATTAAGATTATCATTTCAACACGTACTCTAGATGAATTAGTAAAGAGATCATTTACATTCTTGTTTTCACACTAAAGGTCCAGAATCCTGTGTGTATTGTGCACTCACAGCACCTCTCATTAAGACTAGTTGTACTTCATGTGCTCAATCACCACGCGCGGCTACAGTACTGAACAGCGCAGTGCCAGAGCACATATCCAGTTCTGTAAAGTAAGCATAAAAAGATGCCTCTGTTCATTTACTTCCTTCATAAACTGTTCCCCGGCACTACCATCTTTAAACTAGGAAGAAGAATGTATCTGTGAAGGGACACCTTCAAGCTACGCTGACGATCAAACACAAATTGTCAAGTGAAATGTGCTCGTAGACCATATGTAACTCTAACGGGTGGACAGTGGGTTCACTAACAATTGCCTTAGCACCAGTCGCATCACCTTATTGTTCCGAGGAACCGAACAGGAGGTTTGAACAAAGAACGGAATAGTAAATTTCTGTAGCTACTTCTTGAAAAACATGCTGTGGCTAAGTCCAATTGTCTTTATTTCCAAAGGACAACATTTCTCCATGTAGTTATCTCCATGGATTATAGTCGAATCTGGTCTGCTTACTCTGACATTTTCTTCAGTTAAAAGTCAATTTTACCCTAAATTCCCTGTCTGTATTTTCTCTCTTAGCAGTCAATGTGACTCTACCAACATTAGATCAGCGGGGAAAGGGGGAGCACATAAAGTTGGGGGGGGGGGAGCCTCTGGGGCTCCCATGGATAGCACAGCAAAGGCTATTTTTTACCAGTTATGTTTCATTTCCTCGACAATTAAGTACATGTTAACCCTACCACCCCATAATCCTGAAAAATGTGAAAAATTAATTTGAGCCAAGGTTGTTTTTCTTCCCCCCACTTAAGAGTAGGGATAATATCTAGTAAAAATAGAATGTAACCTTTGCTGTATTATTCAATTTACTCAGTAAGAAGCAATCAACTGTTAGCGACACCCCTCCTACCCTCCCCTATCCCCCCCCCCCCCAAGAAGGTGGAGGGTGGAGGGAGGGAGAATGTCAAAACAAAAGCCTGTGCTAGAAAATTTACAAGGAAAAAGAACAAACATCCTCTTTGGGAATTACTCTAGGCTACACAGCAAAGAATTATAGCACATAAACTGAGGTTACATAAACACTCTAATAAAATCCAGGGCTTGATTTATAGGAGCGGCCCGTCTTGTGCTCGCTTCCACAGAGGACCTGTGCCTGGGAACCGGCAAACCCGCCCACTGCCCTCTCCAGCAGCAGAGGAGGGTTTTTGCTGGTAGCCGCTGGGCTTTCCTGTCAGCGGTGTGAGGGCAGCGAACGACACCAGATTAATCCTTCTCGTTTTAAAGACAGAAAATAATGACATTTCATTTGTGCCTTCACTGCCCCAGTCTCCAGAGGGCTCTCCACCTCCACCCCCAAGTTCCCATCTGAGTCACCACCAGGAGCAGTAAAATGCAAGGGGCAGAGCGGTTGCTACCAAACCAGAAGTGTTCAGAAGACGGCAGGTTTAAAGGAGCTTCACAATTTGCAAATAAAACAATGAGACAGAACTTATCCAAATTCCAGCACAACATGCTGGCTGAGAATAACACGACTGCCCCTCACACACAGAGAAGAAACTATTCAACTAAAAGCAGACTGGTAAATGCAGGCTTAAGTATCTGGAGGCCCCCAGTGATACTAGGCAAAGCTCCATTTGGGAAACTGGCTTGACTAGATTAAATTCGAGGAGGTAGTGAACAAAAAGAGGATTCTTGTCCCAAGCTCTCTTCCGCTCCCCCACTTCCCACCCCCACAGAAGACCTGACTTCAGTCCCTGACTATGTGTAGGGAACTGCCTTAGCCTCTTACTGCTGGAGTCCCTGCGCCTTCCCTGACAGCTACTTCACTGAAGTGCCCTATCCGTTTATTACTGCTTCCCTCCACCCCGTTCTTCACACAAGACAACGGTAAATGGAAAGCCAGCCTTGATGAAAGGTGTACTCTAATTATGTTCAGTGTTTCTGAAGGAAGGGGAAGGGGAAGGAAAGGAAGAAAGCAAGCTTCACAGGGAGATAAGCCTTACAATGTATGATCCTGGCATTCGTATTAGATAAAGCTAATTCCACCTTTCAAAAAAGATGTTTTATTTTTATCAGCAGCGAGGATGTGGGCCGGGCCATGAACCTGCCTCATTCATATGACATTCGAGGTCTCTGATCATTTATTTCTGAGCTGGTCTTGGAAACAAAAAGACAAGTAAGGGAAAGTTCTTCAAATTTTGTTTTCTTAATTTAATTTGATGAACCTAAGATTCAATGGACTATCATGAAGCATTTTAAACTCCATGAGATTTTTGTAAAATAAGTGCGTCCTTATAATTGTAGCTCCGCTTTTACATAAAAAAATCATTCCAAATGCATCAGATGATTAGACTGGCCTGTGAAAATGCTGAACGTCACATTGCTGGAACGGGTGTCCAAGCAAGATGTCAGCTGAACATCTAGGTTTTCTATCAGCTGGTTTATTAGGCTCACCTCACAGTGAACGTGCAGCTGGAAAGGAACCACAAGACCCCAAATAAACGGCTTCATTTCTGAGTCAATGGCCTTTTACAAGTATCCCTAAAGCCTTCAAGCATAACACAGAGGTGTCACTGGTAAGCCTGGGCTAAAACAGATTCTCCCAAAGAAACTTCCAGAACAAGACTGTGAAACAGAACTAAACAGTGCCATCTGGTGCGAGAAAAACAGGGAAAAATATGAACTAGAACTAAAAGGCGGCATCTCATTTTAAATCTCTACTTGTACTGGAATTAATGCTTTACTTTTTGCAGAGGAAGGCCCCAGTGTTTCATGCACAATTATTTTTTTACACATTGGAAATAATGAGGTTTTTTAAAAAATGGAAACATGACTAAGTTTTCCATCAACCTAAACCACCAGTAATTGAGACATATATACTTGAAAACCATTATCACTCCTGGCACCAGTTTTGATGGGATCTGCTTCATCTATTTCAACAGATACCTTAAGAATCTCATTGATATTTTTACCCTTTGAATTTCTCCTCAGTTTAGCATACTCACTATTCAATATGCATCTCCTCTATTTCTCTTTTCCTACAAGAAAGAACATCATTCAAGCAATATTTTTGTCATCTTTATAATTTATGCCCAATCTTTTGGTTTCTTTCTTCCTTTCCTTCTCTCTCTCTTTTTTTTTTTTTTTTTTTGTCTTGGAGAGGGTGGCTTCTTGCAGTTTTTAATGCTTCATTGAATGCCTATTCTCTGTGCATTCCAGAAACGCCTAACCAGTTGCCAATAACAAACACAGTATAATGAAACAGTAATTCCACCAACAATTTACAAGGAGGCCAATTATTAATTTTAATAGGCTATTTCTAACAGAAAATTGCAAGTCTGCTAATACCATAAATACTTTATAACACAGTCATTCAAAGAAGCCAATAAAATTTCCTAGGTTGCCAAAAATGGTAACTAGTTTACCAATGGGAAAACAAAACAAATAACAACGAAAAACTAAGACAAACTGGACGATTTGAGAAAGAAAATACTACTTCTACTTATGGCCGGGTTCAAAGACCAAGTTTCACAGATGCCAGTATAATAAAATAGTAACACATGTCACCAAAACTTTTTCTGATCACAGAATCACAGAATCACAGAATCTTGGGAACAGAAAACACTCAAGCCATTTTGAACCAAAGAGGTATTACCTCAACTTCATTTTTAAAAAAATTTTAAGGGGCAGGGGTCAAACACTGACACATATGTGAAAATACAAACAACCCCCAAACACTTCATTTATTCTTCCTCTCTGAATGGAAGTAACTGATGTCATAAATCCCTTGAGTGTACAGACGAGCTAAAGTCAAACGTCCCTGGCTGGCAGGCTGTATGCCTCAGGTCTTATAATGTGAACTATTATGAATGAACCTGCTGGAATCCCTATGACATTCATAGAGCATTACCATTATCATTTTATCATTACTGGAGGGAGGGAGGGAGGGAGGGAAAGGGAAAGAAAGGGAGGGAGGGAGGGAGGGGGGAGAGACAGAGAGAGAGAGAGAGAGAGAGAGAGAGAGAGAGAGAGAAGTATATGTAAGCATGGGGACAAAACAGGGATCGTAATGAAAACACACAGCTAGACATGCCAATATTCTCCTGCTCCGGCCTACACGGGGACATACTGAGAAATGATTGTATGAGTGGGGAAGAAGAAAAAAAAGTACTTAAATTAGTAAATTTTACAAATAACACAATTAAAAGAAGGAGTATAAGACTTTTTAAATCCCCCTTTCCACAAATCCTTTGCATTTAAGAGACACACAGAAAGTTTTCCTCTTCAGTAGCCTGTAGATGGTGCTACTAACCTGTTTTTCTTTTGCCCGAAAATTGTTGCAGTTTTATCATTAGAGGAGACTAATTTATATTATTCCATTCTTTATAAAGCTGGGGGGTGGGGGCCAGTGAGAAATTATCCTACCTTCTCACTGATCACTTTATACTAACACACAGGTTACTCACTTTAGAAAACAGAAAAGCTAATCAAAAATGCTACATGCACAGTGTTTAAAATCAACTTATTATAGATACCTACTGAATGAAATCATTGTAGAGGTGGAAAAAGCTGCTGAGGTCATCTCATCTTGTGCACTTCTACCTCCAGACACACACACTTAGCAGCTGTGAAAGCAACTGGTCCAGTGCCCAGAAGTGGTACCCAGGGTGACGGGAAGCTGCCTGGAGTCTTTCCACCTCCATCAAAAAATGCCCACTCCACCAGGCCCATCCAGCCCAACAAGGCTGATTATTGAAAAAAGCATGCTACATCCCTCTCCTGAGCATTCCTCTAGAGAATTTAGCCACAGAAGTTCTAGGATGGTCCGAAGGTCACAAAACTCCAGGCGGCATAAAGAATTAGAATCTAGCTCTACTCCCAAGCCAGGGAGCCCTAAGAGTCCAGGCAAACCTCCTTTTAAAAACACGTGCTTCCTTTGTAACAGGGATGTTACTTAAATATCCATGTTTTAAACATCATATACCATACTTGAGGAAAGCAAACAACACCTACAGTGAAAGTATATTAATTAACCAAGCACCGTCTTTACATGGTTTACTTGAGCTCCAAAGCAGTAAGACTTTTTTTTTTTTAATTAATAAACTTATTTTTAGAGTGGTTTTAACTTCTGCAGCAGACTGAGTTCAAACTACCCATCTCCCATTTCCCCCGACACACAACTTCCCCCCACTGGACACCCCGCACCAGGGTGGAACATTTATTAGAATAGATGAACCTGCACTGACACGTCATTATCACCCTAAATCCTTAACTGACATCAGGGTTCGTATTTAGCATTACACATTCTTTAGGTTTTGACACATGTACAGTGACATGTAGCTACCATTGTAGTATTGTAAAAAATCATTTCACTGCCCTAAAAAAATCCTCTATTCGTCCTTCTCACCGTCCAACCTCTGGCAACCACTACTCTTTTTCATGGTCTCTTTGTATTGATCTCCAAAAGATCAGGCTTTCCAGAATGTCACATGGTTGGAATCAGGTGGTGTGTACAGTTTCTCTCAGATTGGCTTCTTTCACTTAGTAATATGCATGCCAGGTTCCTCCAAGTGTTTTCATGGCTTGATAGCTTTTTTTTTTTTCTTTCTTTTTCTTCTCTCTCTCTTTCTCTCTCTCTTTTTAAATACTGAATAATATTCCACTGTCTGGATATACCACAGTTTACTTATCCATTCATCTACTGAAGAACACCTTGGTTGCTTCGAAGTTTTGATAATTAAGAATAAAGACACAATAAATAGAAGTATGCGGGTTTTTGTGTGGCTGTGAGTTTCCAATTCACATGGATCAAGTAAGACCACTTTTAATACACAAAGTTCCCAACTGCTCCAAAAGATACAACGTTCAAAGCTGCTCTGACCATATATGTTATTTCCTCCTAAAGCCTCTTGCTTTTGTGAGGAATTTCTTAAAAGGTCATGCTTGGAGCACCAATATATTTAACATGTATAAGAAATTTTAAACGCTGAAAACCTAAAAAGAAAACCCCTCCCCAATTCCTGCTTTAAATATATTTTTCCCTCTTTTATATTTTTAAACGTAAGGTTAGATTTCAAAAGGTCTTCATAAAGGCATTAAGGAAAGAAATGGGAAAACACAAGGCAAACTACCTTCCCTCCATCAAAAAATATTTTAAATGAATTCTATTATGAATTCTTCAGGAGGAGAGATGCTGTTTGGATGTCTGTTCCTCTGCAAACCCCTATCACATGCTGCCCCCACCCCCAAATTCAAGTAAGTTCTGTGAGTTCCTCAGGAGAAGGAATGACGTCTGGATGTTTCTCTGTGTCCAACAAGACTTCATTTGGCACTTACCATGCACTAAATGGAAATTAGTAAATTATTATATTGAATCAGTCAAACCAATACCTCAAATAATCGACTCTTCTCTCACATCATGCACATGGACAATGCACAATAAATTAATCTGAAGATGTTTATATGAAATATGTAGGGACGGGGAAAAATCTCTCTAAATAATTTTACTATTAAAAATTAATCATTAAAATGAAGCCACAATCAGAAGCTCTTAATCTAAAGCATTTTCACTGTCGTGAATTTTTAAAAATCATTTCAGTACTTGCTTTTGGAATATGGATTCTCTCTGTAATTAAGTTCTACTAGAACCAAGTTAAATAAAGGTGATGAAAATAATGATGGCACTAAAGTAAGAGTGGTAAAGTGCTTACAAGGTGCCAGGCGCTGTGCTGGGGGACTTCCCATATATTATTACCAATTTTTATAATAATCTTACAAGGCATGTAAGAAGTAAGAAATAAGTAAGAAACCCAAGGCTCAGAGAAGTAATATAACCTTCCCAGGGTCACACAGCTATTAAGAAGCAAAGCTTGAATGGACTGGGTCCATCTGACAGCAAACCCTATGGCTTCAGCTCTATACCACGTGACTTCTAAAGCAAAGCCATTTATATCCAAGCGGTGGCAAACTTTTTATTGTCAACATGCACCCATGCAACTGTCTCCCAGAAGCGAGATGTTTCGTTCTTCACCATTTAATCAATATAATGAAAAGAACCAACTAAAAATAAAAGCTTGACTGGATGCGCACAATTAGGTAACAGTGTCTGGTAAGAGAGGGCATAGGCATAAATCATGGGTTCTATTTTCTCTGCATATGACCACTTACGCCTGACTCAGGAGATCCATTTTTGGAAACATGTGGGCAGCAACTCTTGTGGATGTGTGTATCAGAGTTTCGAAGTTCTCTCTTTGGAAACCAAAAAGTTATGGGGAAATAAGATACTTTGTCATTACTCCATCATTTGTAAACAGTGAAATGCTGAAAGGATGGGTTCAAGGGGGCAGCTACATGGTAGCACCTGGTTTCCGGATGAAGGGACGCTATGCCACAGGTAACTCCCCTGATTACTACAAGAGCCTCCTGGTTTATCAATGACATCTCCACTCTCTGCATCAGCAGCCATTCCACACCCACCTGTCAGAACCAGTTCCTTCAGGGAGCATCGTTCAGGATACAACCTTCCTAAAGAAGCTCTCTATCAACTGTCTCAGCTCTGCTTTCTCAGTTGCATCTCTCACCGCTCTTCGACTTGGCTCTAGTTCAAATGAAATCAAGGTGTAAAAGTGGGGGAAAGTATTAAAGGATGTTTATAGATTAAGTTCTTGAAAGCAAAAGTCTTACTCTATAGATTTTTAAGAGCTAACATTTATTAGGTGCTTAATATCTGCCAGGCTTTGTTCTCAAGGTTTTATAGGCAATATATTATTTAATTCCATAATAACACCAAGAAGTGCACACTGTTATCTTCATTTAACAGATGAGAAAGTGGAGACACGGCCAGGAAGCGGTAAAGCAGGGTTCAGAGCCACACTGTCTAACTCGATGCCTGCTTTCAGCCATTACATCGAAATGCCTCTGCCTCCAGATGTTCCCAATTTGGGTAAAAGGAAAGTCTCGAGCCTCCAGTTGACAATGTGTAACGGAACGGCTGGCCAGAGAAGGAAGGTAACAATGGTGGAATGCTGGTAGCTCAAGGGCTGAGGCTGTGGCGAGCCTGGTGGTCCTTGCCAGCTCTGAAGGGAAACCAGTATGTTCCGACACATCAGGTAGAGCTGAGGGCATCATCTTCCTGCCCTACCTTCACACAGGCTGCCCTGGCTTCATCTCCAACAGTCACTTCCTTTTCTACCCCTTTGGTCCGGCCGCTACTCAAGATGAGGGGAAGGGAAAGGGCATCTGTGAGTCCTCTCTGCCAACCATCTTACCACTTGGGGCAAGAGCTGGGGCAGGAGGACCTACTCGGGAGGCCACAGACGGTGCTCCAAAAGACTGCGTGGCGCTTATGCTAGTTCTTGAGTTTTTGTTTCTTTTTGTTGTTGTTGTTTGTTTTTTCCCCCAAGTTTTACTGAGAAATAACTGGCACGCATCACTGTACAAGTAAGTGTGAGGTATACAGCGTGATGTCTTGATTTGCATATATCGTGAAGTGATCGTCCCACTAAGTTCGGCTAACATCCATCATCTCCTATCAATACAGTATGAAGAAAGAAGGAAAAAAGATGTCTCCTTGTGATGTGAATGCGGAGGATTTTCTCTCTTAACAGCTTTCCTGTATATCATGGAGAAGCATTCTCCACAGTGATCATGCTGCACATGACATCTCTAATTTACTTATTGCATAACTGAACAGCTCCTGGGTTTTAACCATGTGTGCCATTCTGCCGCAGCAACCTCAGGTCCTGGGATGACCTGGACTTCTGGTCCATCTTCCTTTCACTACCTCTGGTCAGAGTCAAAGAGTCTAGACACAACCTCCCTTCTTGATCCCAGGCCCTAAAACAGCACACTGCTTCCATCACCAAGTCAATCTTGCCAAAAAAAAAAAAAAAAAAAAAAAAACCCAAAAAAAAAAAACAGGTAACAACCAGGAACCATTAACAAAAGTTCATGAACCACACTCTGAAAAACAATGTTCTTTTTTTTTTTTAAGTTTATTTATTTTGAGAGAGGCGGGAAGAGGGGCAGAGAGAGAAGGAGACAGAGAATCCCAAGCAGGCTCTGCACTGTCAGTACAGAGCCAGACGCAGGGCTCAAACTCAAGAACTGTGAAATCATGACCTAAGTTGAAATCAAGAGTCGGACGCTTAACTGACTGAGCCACCAAGGTGCCCTGAGAAGCAATGTTCTAAGGCAGATTCTATGAGGTCTTCACAATGATTTTGAACGTGATTTTTAAAAATCCTGTTAAATATTTACCAGGACAACCTTCCAAAGGTCATTTTGCCCAGTTACGTTAAGGTCTTACAGGGAAATAGACTGTCTGCCTTTTATATCCTTTGTCCCCCTGCAACCCCACCAACTGTCAACCTAAGTGTCACCTAGAAAGAACACACTTGGTAAGTGTGATTAAATGATCTCAACAAGAATTATCAGCAATGTTCTGATTTATGTCAGCTCAGCCAGAGTCTAACCCTACTGGCACCAGTGACATCAGTTTTGCTGACCGGATGTGGAAGTTTTGCTGGAACGGCCGGCTCCCTCTCTGCAAGCCATCTGCAATCCCCAGCCCTCTGGATTCACAGACCCACAGGCCAAAGGCACATCCCCTCTCTGAAAGTCTACCTACAGCTATTACTGTTGTTCTTGTGCATTTTAGGAACCAATATATCGCTGAGAAGAGGTGAGCCAAAGCAGAGAGAAGAGATGGTGGGGGTCAGAGTGCGGCAAAAAGAGGGGGAAAATATAGCAGAAAACTCTCAAAAACCAAGACTTCTCCGTTGGAAGCACAGTATTAATGTGCCAACTTGGACCACAGGGTAGCCTCTGCCAGCCTAAAATCGTATTCACTTTAGGCACAGCATACTATTTTGTCTTGAGTTCGGATTAATGTAAAATCAACACTTTTTTTTTTTTTAAGAAGCTTTTAATTGTTCCAGCCAAGTTAAAGTAAGAGTCGCATCTTGTTATTACTGAAAATTCATCACAGGCTTTCCACTGCACTAAAATGGAAATGCAGAATCTTGAAACTGGCCCCAAATTTGGCATGCCTTCCTATCAGTCTCACTTTTATTAGTTTCACCTTTACTCCAACTCCCTGCACCCCTACTCACTCTGCCCTTCCAGGTCCTGGTAAGTGGCTTATTCTTTTCCTGCCTTGGGCCTTTCTCCATCCGTCATACCGCTGTTTTTCTCAAACCACCCCGAGCTGGGGCCTCTAGCACTTGGAAATTTGTTTTGAAAAAAATCACTTAAACTGGGTCAGGTACCCCTGCACCCACAGAAGTCTCTCCTTTTCTGTAATAGCACTCATATTTTATAACTCATTTGTGTTATCTGTGCTTCCCCCACTAAAGTGCCCACTACAGTAGTACAGGAATCACGTCGATATTTTCCGGCAGCGTATAGCCATCTCCTAACAAACGGCCCGCCTCATACTACGCACACTAGGACAGCTTTTCGGATGCATGAAGACATAGGCAGAAGAAGAATTACAGGAGATGGGTGAAGGAAGGTCAGAGATGAAAGACAGGAATGTGTTAAGAGGAAATGAGGAAGAACAAGAAGAAACTGTAATGAATACTGTCTGGTCATATAATCTTGGAAATGGAAGGAATCAAGGACAGATTCCTCTGTTCATGACGAGAGGGGGCCTCAGTGAATTCAGGTCCCAGTGCTAATACCAAAATCCAAGTTTCTTACGCCTAATTTCATGCTGTTTATACAAGAGTCCATATAACTTTTGGGAACAGAAGTCATAATGGTCTTAAAATTTCTCAAGAAGATACAATAAAGTGAGTCTAGATAAAACCAAGACAGACAAACACAAACATCAATGCTTCAGAGTCTCCATTTCTCCCTTTCAGGCCCCATTGACCCAAGAGCCCCCCAAAAAGCAGTGCATTCTGTGCAATCATTGTTATGTGTTCCCAAACCCCCCCACAACCACAGGGCCAAGGCCACCACTTCCTCCACCCACAGATGAGGAAACGGAAGCTTAGGTAAGTCACTTGCCTCATCGGACCCAACCCTTGAGGGACCTGGATGACACACAGCCCGCACACGCAGTGGAAAGCCTCACAGAAGGCCTCCAGCTCCCATCCTCAAAAGCATTCTACGTGGGTTTCCAATTTTTTAGTGGGTGGCACAAAATAGGTATTGAGAGTCTCATGTTCCGTTTTCCTGTTTTCCACCGAGGAGAGGACTGGTCAGTGCCACAGATAACAGCAGTTCGTTCTATCGAGACAACGCTTCAAACCTAATGCCAATGATCCCAATGCTTCATCAAAAGCAGAATTGTTCCGAGTATGGCTCTTATACTCAGGACAGGAGTGACAACCAGTATTTGTTCATGCTGGCAATGTGAGCAGAGAGTTTGGTCATAACAAGGAGGCAAATCCATCCATCCATGAGCTTGATTTCTATTGGCAATCCTGCCAGTTGTTAACACTGCCAAAACTGTCACCAGGTTCCGGGCTCCAGATACGCCAATAATATCCATGAACATCAATGGTACTGTGTAATAATTCTTACTGCTCTCAGAACCTTCACAAACTTGGCCAGAAGAATAAGGCAGTCAAGTCCATTCTCTTGCTTATCATTCTACAATTTACTAAGCATTTTCTTATTGATTCCTTCCTCCATTCCACACTTGTTTGTTACATTCCTATTAAGTCCAATGCAATAGGTATACGTTATCTCATTTGATCCTTGTGCAATCCTCTCCCGGTAAGAAGACAAAGGAAGGGAGAAATAAAGGTTCACAAAAATAATTACTTGCATAGTGTAACACATTAAGAGACAGAGTTAGCATCATAAACCAGCTTTCCCAATCCCTCACCTAGTGCCTCTCCAGGAATGTTACATCTCATACAGCAGTGGATGTTCAGAAAGGCACTAAGTAAGCATCAGTTGAAAGATATTCTACATTTGTCTTTTGTAATGTGCCTCTGTTCTCCATCATGATGGCCCTAAGACACCGATAACCTCTTCCACATGTAATCTAAAGGATTGTTTTTGTTTTGCTTTCATTTTTTTCCATTTTGCACTTTGCACACATCGGATTTTTAACCACAGCTAAAAGAATTCATATTCCCTCTATAATATTCCCTACTTCCTCAAACTCTCTCACTCTCTCTATCCTTCTCTCTACCAATACTGGATATTTGCCAATCTCTCCAGGTACTCACAGCTCCAACCACATTTGGCACCCTACAGCCACACAGACCTTGCTCCCACTGGTCCCCCATGCATGGCATTCTCTCATTTACAAGGTCCTTCCTTCCTCTTTCTCTACAGTTAGTGCACACACTGTAACTATAGCACAACTGGGCCCGTATGTGAGTCACACATGTTATATAGTTACACAAACATACACATGCACACATGACTAGGGATGTTCACTGCTTAAAACCTTTTCTCTTTTGGTCCGAACTATTTAACTAAATGAAATTTAGTGTCTATTTTTTAAATAATACCTTTACTGAGACATAATCTGCATGCAATTCATTCACTTAAGGGGCACAACTCAGTGCTTTTTAGCATATTCAGATACTTGTGCAACCATTATTACAACCTGATTTCAGAACATTTTCATCACACCAAAAGAAAGAAAGAAACAAACAAACAAACAAACAAACAAACAAAACCCTGTCCCCACTAACAGTTACTCCCTCCAAGCCCCCTACCATCTCCTGAAGCCCTGGTGACCACTAGTCTACCTTCCACCTCTATGGATTTGCCTCTTCTGGACGTTTCATACAAATGGAATCCTACAATATGTGGTCTTTTGTGACTGGCTCCTTTCCCCCAACATACTGTTTTCAGCTTTTTTGTGTTTTGCTTTTTAAGCTGCCTTCATCTGCTCATTCAGCTGTGTCCACCTGACGACTTTTCCTAGAGTGGACAGTAAAGTAACCCAACAGTCACGACACGGATGGCTAGACAGGAGAGTCTGTTACGTGGTCCTTCAAAGGACCTGAAGCCCAGAGCCTCAGCACCTGCTCACAAGCAACATTCCAACACTGTCCCTCTGTCCCTCACAAAGTACCCCATGGCTTTGGTGCACGGGAACTGCAAGGACACGTGTGACGAGTGTGTGCACAGTGCCCAGAAGGGTCAACAGGAAGCCTTAACAAGGCCATCACATATTTAACTCTATCAATAGCTTTTTGTTAAAAGGATAATCACAGGTTTGGCTACAAAATGCAGATTCAGGTTCACCAGGATAATTAAAGTAAATGTCTCTATTGAAACACTTACTAAAAGAAAAAATACTAGTTTTCATGGCAAAGGTCTTACTGTTTTGTTTTATGAAAACCTCAGTCACCAAAACAGTCCCCAGAAAGCCCTTCCAAATTCTTAAAAGACAAGTGGAGGGACTGTTAATTAAATGTTTCATTAGTGTTTGCCATATAGTGAGCCCATTCATTTCAGTGAGGTCAAATTTATGATACAGCAGAGTTAGAATTTTATATGCTCTACGTATACTTTATAGTACATTGGGGCACCTCATAAAAATCAATTGTACAGTACATTTATGCCTTTTTTTAAGAACCTGGATCATAATTTAAGATTATAAATGATTAGAAAGGTTTATAATTTTTGCCTCTTTGCTTTTATGACCCACTATGAGAAGAGCTTAGTTGATGCCAAGGCCTTTGGCAGAAGTGCTACCCCCCCCCCCCCCGGCCCACACCAACCACCTTACTGTTTCTTTGGGAAAATATGCTGTTCTTTGCAAGAGGATCTCTATACAGAAAGTGGCAGCTATCATTACCCAATGCCCCCTCTCCAGTTATCCTACTTTGGTAGGAATGGGGGTGATGTTTTGAAGTCTTAGCTTTCTTCTTCTCCCTCAAATCACAGATTCTCTGTGAGCAGCAGACTCTGCTCCCTTCATTTCTGAAGGGATACACAGTGCATAGTACGTGCCGAAGAAATGGGTTTTCAGTTTCACCAAATGAATACACAGAAATGGGAGCAGATGTGGTGCTCTTGTTAGAAGGCAAAAATTAGGGCATTCCTCCTGTACAGGGAATCCAGGGCCCCTGATCAATCTTGTGGGAAAATCTGTTCAATTACTCAATATCCTCAAAGCACCTTCCTCAAATGAGCACGTTCAGGGGCTCAATCCATCTTCAATGCACTATGCCAGATGAACTGTTCTAACATCTAATTCTTCTTATAAAGCAGAAAATGTTGCTCAAGCTCTTTATGGCTGATTGAACTAATTTACTGTGGAACAGGCAGCAGCCTATCTTTAGATAAATGTTAATCAGGACGCCAGCGCTCTCTTCAGTCTGACTGCCACTATTATGCTGAAAGGGAAGGTCAACAGCTAATAGACCCAGTTAACAAGCCATTCTGAACTTCACTTTAGCTTAACCCTCTTCAAAGTTGCAGTCATTAAATCCATAGATTATTAGAGGCTGCCCTACTGTTTTCACTGCACACTAAGACAAGCTTTCAGTACAGTCATTAATTGAATTAACATTGTCTAATCCAATTTTATAGAGTGTAAACTGAGATATGGCCAGGGGGAAGGCCTTCTCAAATGCCCTCGCAATCCGCCAACGGGAATACAGTCATCCCAGGTGAGACTCTGGCTGGACAAGGACAGGAAGCATGTCGTGTTAATGGTTTCTTTTCCCTCACAGTCCTCTCTCCCTTTATTTCTTTCTGTCTTAAAATCTTTCAGCAAGTAAAAGAAAGGCATTTTGTAGTCGTTACAGGATAGTTTTACACTGCAGCAAAGCCAGGCAGAAAAACAATAAGGCCATTTGTATCACAGTCCCAGACAACCCAGAACAACAATGTAGTCTCAGACAGGCAGTACCGGGATCCCTTTCTACCAGACAGGCCTAGGACAATCGGCTCAGTCCAAGACCCCTGAGAGGTCCCGCTATCATAACCAAAGGACTGTCGAAACATTCTAAAGGGAGACCAAAAGGATCCAAGTCTAATTTAGAAACTCAAAACATTTCAACATTATATACTAGAGTTCTTGGCATAACAAGATGGGCAGCAAAGTGGTCAAATGCACAGTTTTTGACAAATACTAGGAGGCCCATCCCCTTGCCCTTGTCAAGCATGAGAGGGGCTAGGCCTTATTTACTTCTCAGTGATTGGCCTCCTAAAGTAGGAGAAGGGTACATGGGAAACTATGTCACGTGGGAAGACAGCGACTGTCTCTATTTTGCCTATCTGTGGGTACCAAAATGAGCAGCCTCAAAGGCATAAGGAAAGCTGTAAGCTTCACAATGGAAATCAGGTCTGCTCATCCAAAGTCACTATATTCCTTAATACACATCCATTTGTAAGAATAATAATTTAAAACAAATGTGGATATTAACAAAGTAACCTCACACTTGTTAAGAGTCTTTACTGTGACAGTGTAAGAGGAGGTGACACGCAATGTACAATTCAATGGTTCTTACTTCAAAAGCACACACCTTCATCAACATGGCCACACAATGCAGTCAGGCAGAACCCATCCCCAAACACACGAGGCCTAATGTGTCTGGGACAATCACAGTGGCTCCACTGTCAGAGAGTGGTTTAAGTATGAGACTATAATTTAGCTTGGGGCCACAAACCACGGGTAGTCTGCTGAGGTCTTCTGGAAAAGGTGTCCTTATACCCGATGGGGGAAACAAACAGACGAATGCAGCCCAAAGCGTTCCAAAACAATGAGCGGTGTGCACAGTGATGACACAGGTGAGGGGCTGGCAAGTTACATACAGTCCACCTGCTTTTGTAAATTAAGTTTTACTGGAAACTTAACTAGACTTCTGGTTCCAGACAAAGGCAGTTTGCAATCTCTGATTCAGATTCATGTCTGATTATTTTAATTCTGAATTGTTAATCACTATAGCATACTTGAGTGTGAGAACACCGGTATGACAATGACAAAAAAAAAATCATTTTATTTTTAAGGCTTAAAAACCTCATGTTTAGAATTACACTACTTTCTCAGAATATTGGCATTCATAAAGCAGATGGAAGTTACTATAGTATTTCAGCTGAAGCATCTTTTTGATATAATCCAATTCAACAAGTATTTATTGAGCTCTTACCAATGTGCTATGATACAAATTTGAATAAAACACAATCTCTACACATAAGGAGCTCAAAAAATAATAGGCAGCTCAAGTCTACAAATAGCCTGAAAAGGGGAAATAGGTCATGGTAAGTATACTTCAGAAAAAGAGACAGCAGTGCCTGAGTGGCTCAGCTGATTGAGCATCCGACTTCAGCTCAGGTATCTCATGGTTCGTGGGTTCGAGCCCTGCATGAGGCCCTGTGCTGACAGCTCAGAGCCTGGAGCCTGCATCAGATTCTGTGTCTCCTTCTCTCTCTGCCCTTCCCTGGCTCGTTCTCTGTCTCCCAAAAATAAATAAATGTAAAAAAAAAAAAAATTAGAAGAAAAAAGAGAGAGAAAATACCACTTTGCAGAGAGAGAGACAGGCAGACATCTACTTGAGAATATGACAAAAAGTATGCATAGAGAAAACTGAGTGCCTACTCTGTGCCAGGAAATGTTGAAGTGTTTTATATTTGTTAACCTTTACTTAGGTAAACAATTAATGAGACAATCACTTTATAGTAGGCAGATTTACAGATGAGGAAAATGAGGCACAGAAAGCTAGACCAGCTCATGTCCAAGGTTACACAGCTGAGTTAACAGTTCAACCGGGTTAATCTAGCTCCAGAGTTTGGACCCCTATCACCATCCTCTACTGTTACAGTTAAATGGCATTCTGAAAGGATTAACAGGCCAATGGCTAGGGAAAAAAAGAGGCTTGTAAGGGGAATGCTCCTTAGTCCTATTTAGCTATTTGCTGTTGGGAATAACAGAACCGAGAAAGGGAATGATGGACATATTACCAAAGATCTTAAATGTCAAGCAGAGGAGTCTGTACTCAATCCCCAGGCAATGGTGGGGATGGGGACCTAAGAATACGTATGTTGAATTAAAGCAAAAGTAAATTATTCTGACACACAAAATGTAATTAGAAGATTTTTTTTAATATATCTAGGCAAGAATCAATGTGGCAGGAACATTAAATAATGGAAAGGAGAAAGAAAAATACTAGAGAGACAGATGTGATGAGGGCTGAGGAATAAGGAGAAACAAGCGAGCACAGAGAGAGTAAGCTCTGGTGAACAGAGGATAGGGGCATCTGTGCATTCACAGCAATGATGGCAGAAAAAGGGAGTAAAGATGAACACGACTGTGGATACAATCATTTAATGTGAAGTGAGCCAGCCATCAGAGACGGCGTGCTAGAGCAGAAGTTTCATTTAATACCCAAACATGGGATGATTTCAGAAAGCGTGAAAGTCCTCTCTTCAGAGACAGACAGTAGGGCCTGTTCCAGGCACAGCATTTTCTAAAGCAATCTGCAAGGTCACTGAACCTGCCCTCTAGTGGACAGGTTCTGTTTCTTCATGACTCGAAGAAATTCGAATTACGAAACTACTCCGGTAACAGCAATGGGATAAACGACAGAAGAATATATAAGGTTTATGAGGGTCACAGAATGACTAATAACATGAGCTAAATCTAGGAGGGAGTCAAAAGGACAGAAGGCCAAGGGAGAGGCAGCTGGATGAAAAAGAAAGGAAGGTGAGTGAATACCGGTGTGTGCTGGCGTGTGTCTGAGACACAGACAGAGAGAGACAGGGTGGGAGAGGGGAGGAAGAGAGAGAGAGAATATGAATGAATGTGGACAGAAACCTAACGACTGACCAGGACCGAGCCACAAGACAACGATAGTATCACTGTCTTGGTTACACTTCACATGAGGCTCTGCTGAAATAAGGTTCCCACCTTATGTGGTTTTTTTTTTTTTTTTTTTACTATATTGAAAAAAAAATCTTAAGGCAATTACAGAAAGTCTTGGTTCCTTGCTTCTAAACAAGCTAAAAGAGAAAGAACACAATTTCCCATACTTCCCTGAGGTTTACCTCAGTTTCCAGTGCATGGATTAAGTAAAGAACACAAGAGGAGTCTATCTCACTTATCTGACTAACGATAATACTGTGTCTATTATATGATACTTCATTTCCTAAGGGCAAGAGAAATGTATCCATAAGGAACAAGATTTGACCTACTTCAACTATGTCTTAGAGTACTACACGCGTATCATGTATCAGACGTTAGTAGCATCTCTCCGACAATGTGTATCAAAAGGTGAAACGTGCATTCCTTTCTACCTAATGTCTTAGGTTTGGTTCAAGCCATTTCAGACAAGTTCCTAGATAGTGCTGATCTGCTACTCCAGAGACCACGTATCAGTGCATTGGAATTACTACTATAGAAGCTGGATGACGACCAAGCAGTGGAGGCAAGCCCAAGAAGACATGACAAGTGACGACACAGTCAAAGAAAACATATTTTAAAATATGAACATTTAAGGGATAGCCAAGAATGAGAGGCCAATAAAAGTTACCCAAAGTAGTTAGAGCAGTACAAGGACAACCAGGCGAGGCTAAACTCATGAAAACTGACAGCAGAGAAATTTCAAGAAAGATAATACCACAAGGATCCTTTAAAAATTCAAAGATAGATACAAAAGAACCTAGTAGAAGTTACCAGTCAACAGCCTCAACAAGCCAGCTCCTCGGCAAAAGCAGGAGCTTTATCTCCTGGCCAAATCCACCTATGGCTCCTTCTGTCTCTCCTCCTTCCCTCTGTCCTGCCCATTGGACAGCAGACGTGTACCCATTCAAATAAAGAAGAACACATTCATGTCTGTTTCCTTGAAAATAGCAGTCCTCACCTGCTAGCTATAAAGCTCCTCAAAGATCCATATAGTCATTTGAAGTCGGGCAACTTTTCCAACTTGTCAAGACAAATCCCTCTGAAGCTAATTTGCCAGAACTCAAGTTGGCATGATGTGAGGCAAGCGCCATCTACAAACATTCAAATCGTTCCCTGCCAAGCTGTAGGAAATTGCCAACCTAGATCTCCAATTAGGCCTTGGAACAAGCAAGCAAGCCCGTCCACCACGTGCATTTTTTAACGTCCGTCGGCACTGCCTCCAGTGAGTGCTGGGAGGTGCCAGCCTCCACGGAGGGAACTCACAGGCTGCTCTCACCTCTGTCTGTCCAACTCCATTTCAAAGTGCCAGCAGCCTCACAAAAGTTGCTGGCAGTGACTAAAACTAGGAAAGGAAAATGTAAGACTATGGCCTGGGAGCCACTGAGAAGAGAAAGAATATTATTAGCACTGGTTTCTGTAGATGAGGCCAGCTCCTCCAGTGAGACCACAGAGAGCTGCCTCACCGACCTTCTGGTGAAAATCTGGGTGCAGGCACCACCCAAAGCCTCGCGCGCCAGACCTGCAGCTGTCCTGCCCCATCCGCTGTGACTGAGCCGTCTGTGGGCGCGCCAGCACGTTGAGGGCCTGGTAGCAGACGAGGAAGCAATCTATCAGTGCGTAAAACAGGCCACAAGGCACCAGGGGTGACCCTCCACACGACTTCTCATGCCTGGTTCAGAAGCTATCTCGTCTGCTTAGCACAGTGATCGCCACCCACTTCTGTCTTCTAATCTGCAAGTCCACGTTGCTCAGTCAGCAGCCTGAGCTGGCTATTTCAAAAGGAAGCCTTAGTGACAAAACTTACGAACACGTCACCTTTTTCAACTGAGTAGAACTCTGCAAAGTGAGCAATGATGAGAGTAAGGGAGGAACTATTAGGGAGACAAGAGGATACAGGAGAAGGGACACGAGCAGGGAAGACAGAACAGGGTTTGAATCTCGAGCCCAACTACTGAACAGCCAACAGTTCTCTGAGCCTCAGTTTCCTCACCCATAAAATGAAAATTATCCCATACAATCCATGTAAGTGTCAAAAGTATTTATTACCTGAGGTCATAAACATAAAGTGCTCAACAGAACACCCGACGCGTAATAGGTACTCAATTACTGGTAGCAATCATTATGATTTTCGTGTACCCGAAGTTCATTAACACTAATGATGTAACCTCAGTTGTGTGTGTAAGAGAGAAACACAGTGAGGAGAAAAAGAATGAGAGACTATGATGGTTAATTTTGTGTATGAACTTAGCAAGGCTGTAGTAGTCAGTCATTTAATCGAACACAAATTTAGGTGTTGGTGTGAAGGTACTTTGTAGACAGGGTTAGTTTCTACCAACAGCTGACTTTAAATGAAGGAGACTGCCCTCAATAATATGGATGGGCTTCATCTCATCAGCTGAAGAGCTTAAGAGCAAAGGTTTCCCAGGACAGAAAAAAACTCTGCCTCAAAACTATAGCATCAACTTCTGCCAAGTTTCCAGCCTACAGCCTACCCTCCAGATTCTGGACTTGTCAGCCCCACAATCAACTGAACCAATTTCTTAAAGTAAATCTCTTAATACACACACATGCACCCACACTTAACCCCTCCTTATTGGTTCTGTTTCTCTGAAGAACCCCAACTGATACAGAGATAGAGACAGAGATACAGAGACCAACAGAGATAGAAATAAAGAGAAGAGGAGAGAAAACCATAAATTAGGTGCAAATATTTAAAGAGCTTGGGGCTCCATCAAATTACTCCATGATTAATGGAAATGCTCACAGCACTGCCCTATGAAGTCCACCAGCATTCAGAGGGCTTTAAAACAACATTCTATTCCATGCTTTGCAGTTGATTCTAATGTCATGTAATACGTGTTTACCTCAATTCACTAAACACTTGCTTCACTTTGCTGCCCAATACCAGCTTCTTGAAAAAAAAGCCATGTTGCTGCTTCAAGACTTGTATTCAGACATAATTAGGACTGGCTGCATTTTAAGTAACTTAGTTCCTATAAAGGCCAGAAGGGCTTTTTCTGCCCAGACCCTGGTCTTTTACTTAAAGCCAGGTGACGTGTTCATCGTTAAAATGAAACTTTTCAGAACATAGAATTGTAAGGATATGAAAAAAGAAAAAATCTAGCAGTGGTGCAAAAGCACCCCTGAAAGTATCTTCATCTGTTTCAGTGAGGCCTGTCCGACCACTAAACTAGTGATTGAATGATTTGTGTGTACTTTCTTCCCCAAATGCAGTTTACAGCCCTCCCTTCTAGACCAGTCACTCTTGAGGGATTATATGAAGACAGCACAGATTACAGAGGTCGAGGGGAGGTTCTGAGGATCTCTGACATACATTTTTCTTCTTCATGGGTCAACATCCTTTTAACTGTGCAGTAACTATGTTTAGTTGGCCTGGATTTGCAGCAGAATGGACACCCGGGCAGATTTGATCTAGAGTTATTCCCCAGCCGAGAGTCTCCTTTGGAATGTGTCTTTCACTTGGAAATCACTTTAGTGATCTTAGCGTTTAGTTTGATTTAGTTTAGTTTTGTGAATGTTGCTTCCAATCCTGCAACCAAACTCCAGAAAAAATAAGTAAGACACCATTCATAGGTCCTTACTATGGCTCAGGACGTCTTCGAGGTGCTTCACATTTACTAACTCATTATCCCCACATTACAGGTGAGCTACTCAAGGCACAGCCACCCTGAGAAAGTTGCCCGGGGTCACATGGCTGACAGGGAGGTGGACTCCAAAGCCTATTTCCTCCTCCTGCCTCCCATCAATACACCATCCACTCTGCACACAGAAACACAGAGTGACACAGACCCACTCGATGTCTAGAAAAGGATTTAAGAAAATGACATTCACCAGGAAGAACAGATTGTGATGCCGAGAGGAAGTGGGAAAGCTATTATTTGGCTCTTAAGGTGTTAAAGAAAGTTGTTAATGATCTCACTTAACTGAAGTTTCCCTGTTTCTCCAACTGATTAGAAATTAAGGCACATTTATCATCGGTGATAACTGTCTAATATAACACACACTTACTTCAGTCAAAGGGCATCAGGAAATCACCAGTTGGAGTTGTACCTGTACAAATGCTTGCTTAGTTAAGAGTTAAATGAGAAGACACCCAGCACTAGACCCACAAGCAAGGCTGCTTCCCAGGCCTTCACTCCCTTCACTGAATGGCTGGCTTATTTAACTGCCTCCTTTTGATGCGATTTGGCAAATCAGAAAGGCGTTAAAATCTATTAGCCGAACACCCAAAAAAGTTCAGTGAACTTCCTCTGTAGCAACAAACAAGAGAAAAAGGAGCCTTCTCCCAGAAACTACATTTGTTCATCAGTTTTGGGTTCTGGACAGAGGCGAAGCTCTCACTCAGTTTTAGGTGCCAGCAACTACCCCTTTTCTCACTGTTTTGGCCAAGTATGGCAGACTGGGAAGTATGTAGTCTACTAGCCTCTTCTTACATCAATATTTGATTGCCTTCCATGTAAAACATGCTATTAACTTAATCAGAAATTGACTCTCACCACAAACACCTTTTAAACAGGTCAAATTAAGATAAAAGTCCATGCTCTTTGCCTCTATGGAGCTGGGACACTAAACCAGACATTAACGTCAGCATGCAGATTAAATGTCATTAAAGGCAATTTGTCACCTACACACATTTATCTCCATCTAATAATTAGCTAAAGGTTAGAGAGATAAACCTGTGTATTTGAATCTACATTTTCTCTCCTTTAGGAAAGGGAATGCAGATTCAAAGCAAGGCTGAAGGCTGTATGCAAATTTGGGTACTTTTAAGCAAACAAGGCAATTTGGAAAAATTCAACAGAATTAAATAGTAGCAGGAGATGGTGACCCCAGGAAGACAAATTGAGGAGCAGTGGGAAGGAGGTGCTGTAAGACCTAAACCTGTGGGCATCGTATCCTTTGGAAATCATTTTCTTACCCACTCTTACCGCGCCCTATCAGAGAATTCTACCCTTTCCACCTTATTTTACATCAGTCAGTGTGTGAAGTGTTTGTTCTATCTGGATGTGCAGCCTTGAAAATACCTACAGGTATTTCCTAGAGGAAAGCTCCAGGAGTGATGAATTTGGGACGCCCAGTCGGAAACAGTGGATGGGATCTCTTAAATCCAGCTGGAAATAACTTCTCTTCTGCTCCTCCCCCTGCCCTCTCATTCAGCATCACCCTTCTCAGAAGAGAAGCTTAGTTAAGAGGAAGTATTAAAAGCCGATTAATTTTGGGGCGCCTGGGTGGCGCAGTCGGTTAAGCGTCCGACTTCAGCCAGGTCACGATCTCACGGTCCGTGGGTTTGAGCCCCGCGTCAGGCTCTGGGCTGATGGCTCAGAGCCTGGAGCCTGTTTCCGATTCTGTGTCTCCCTCTCTTTCTGCCCCTCCCCCGTTCATGCTCTGTCTCTCTCTGTCCCAAAAATAAATAAACGTTGAAAAAAAAAATTAAAAAAAAATGTTTTAAAAAAAATAAGCCGATTAATTTTAACAAGGCTAAAATCCAGACAGCAAAACAAAGTTCAAATGGAAGAGCTTAAGAGATGTGGAGAAAAGGTCCTGAAGCAGTCTCTGCTGGGAAGAAATTCTTGTGGAGGTGCCGGGGGGGCAATGGGTGCAAGAAGAAGAAAGTGGGAACCATCCATGTGAAATCTGGCTCAGATAATATGTCTTTGGATTCCAGCCTTCCTGGAACCTCCCAGATTTACTCACCGACAATAACAAATCTATCCCTTTGTGCAACATCCAGGGAATATAATGACGAAGCAACACAGTCGCCGCCCTCATGAACTGACAGTCCCACCCTGGGGAGTCTGAAAACAACATGCAATTCCAATAGAAGCTTTAAACTGCCAACTTTGAGTGAACTCAAGGGAGCAGGTATCAAGAGATGCCCTTGACCTATGTGGGGATGCAGGAGAGAGGGAGGTGGAGTGTCTTCAAAAGGCAACTCCACAACTTTCATTTGTTGATACTACACTCCATTAAATGCCTTCCTAAAACAGTGTTTGGTGTCAATTTGAGGAGAGGTGTAAGTGGGTGGCAAGAAGCTGGCAAAGGTCCTGTCTAGAGGAACGGAATCTCAAGTAGGCACCATGTCCTATACATCACCAAGTCCCTGTGTTTAGCAAATAGTAGACATTCAACAGATATTTGCGGAAAGAACTGTTCCACAATCCAGCTGCATGAATATTCTCTTTTACCTCTGTCCGCTATCTGTCTTGGACATATCCAGATCTGTGTGCCCTGGTCCAAATGTGACCACAAAGTAGAGGAAAAGCCAGCATTCAAAGTAATGAGATACTGTGGTGACCAGATGAGACTGATCAGAAGAACTGTAACAGAACCAGTGGAAAAGAAATACAAATTATGTTGATTCATCACTTGCAAAACACATGCAACCCACCCACAAAATTTTAAAAAATCAACACATCAACTGCAAACAACTACAATAATATTAGCTAACATCCAATGAGCGCTTGGATATGTCCAGCACTATTTTAAGAACTTGACTTTTACCAACTCACTTCACTGTTTCAACAACTCTGTAAGGTGGGTGGAACAGTTTAGGTCATAAACATTAAGTAAATTCATCAAAGTGACAGACACAGTAAGTTGGCAGAGCCAAGGCTGAACCGGAAGCTACATTTTCAGAGCCTGTGTTCAAATCAGGGCATCACACTGCCAGTGGTCACCGCACTGTTAATATTACTGATCCATCAACGAAAATAAATGTAAATGACCCTAAGCAATCCAATGTGTAACAGAAAAGGGAAGGACACCCACAAAAACTATCTTGAGAGTACATTTTATGGTATTTTCTCTCCTGTTGCAAGTACCTCACCTGGGAAGATTACAGATAGGTCTCATTTTACATTAGAATGTAGCACAAATTAGGTCAGATTCATTGAGTGCTACCTGCTATTTATAAGGAATGTTATTGTGAAAAAAATAAATAAAACCAACCAAACAAACAAACAAAAACATGTAAAGCCAGGATGTCTTTTATAGAGATAAGACTCAATGGCATAGAGAAGAGTCCCAAGCAGATATCAAACTAGGTAAGTCTTGGCCTTGGATTGGCTATAATAACTTATTTAGAACAAGTCATTTTACTTTTACAGCTCTCAATTTGTTGATTTATAAAAATCAAGGGGTTGAAGCAGGTCCCTGGTATACTTTTTAGCCAGATGTTCACGGATTTTAACTATGATTAGTCTAGCTGCACTTTATTACACTGAATATACTTTATTCCTTCAACTGTAAATGTAAAACTCAGCACATAGAAAGGGAAAATACACAGAATGGCAGTTAAAGGAATTTTTTACAAAGAATACTATAGTCATAAACTGCATGAACAGACCTCAAAAGGGGTTCACACACACACACACACACACACACACACACACACAACTATTTTCAGATATGCCAACTAAACAGGGAAAGTAATTTGCATTTCTATGGGAAGCTTAATGACGGTTTGATTTGGGGAGGCTGCAGGAGACAGAGACCAAGGAACTGACATGAACACCAAAAATAACCCAAAAAAAAACCTAGATACTATTCTCAACCCTCCTTATAGGCCCTCAGGATGAGTTCTGAAGGGTCAATTAACCTTTCCATGCCTAAATTTCTGTTCAGATTGTTACCTGGTCCTTCCACATAGTTCAAAATGTGATTATCTTTAAAAAATATATTTACAAGAAAAAACTATAATAATATTACTAACTGTTTCTGATTCTACTTCTAAAGACTGCCTTCCTGTGGGCATTTAAGGCATTGATGGCCAGTTCGACTTTGGGGAAAAAATAACCTGCCAACACTTGTATGGAAGAAGAAAGCCTTCTTTGGTTGAAGAGGACACAGCAGCCTCTTGGCCCCATGGGAGATGCTCCAGCTAACCCTCTGAAGGGCAAGAAACCAGCACTGAAGCCTACACGTGGGAATTCTTGTTTGCACAAGTCACAGGCATTCTGCCTTTCATGAAATGACAGCATAAAGCTCAGAGGAACACCACTCTGCCCTGCAGCTGTGGCCAAGACTGCAATGTTTAAAGGTTACAGTGATTAAGCACTGTGATTAATTTAGTCTCAGCAAAATCAATTCCACTCAACCACAAATCTCTAATTTACATATCAGAGCAAGCTAAACTTGGTCTGATCAATGTAATATGAAATTCACGACAACCTCCCATCTTCCTATTCTCAACCTCCCCCTCCACCCAGAAAAGAAAGGCATGTTATGGGGAAATCTCCGGAAAAAACTGCATTCATTCTGGCAAAGTGAAAATGATCTTTCATTTGGCTCATTTCCTTTCTTTGGCCTGGGCACGTGACAGCGTTAAAGTTTAGTCTAGATTGCTGCCGAATGCTCAAGATTTAGAAACCTCCTCGCACTGAGGGTTCATGGCACTGCCTGGCCAGTCTTTATTACCTATGCCATAGCCAACACACATCAGAGTATATCTACTTGTGTGTCATATCCATTCCTACAAGAATACAAAAGAGTTTGTCAAGGAAATGTGCAAATACTTTCTTTTCTCTCCATGGTGGGCTGCACACGTATATGACAAGAAAGGAATGAACTCTGTGGCAGGGGCAAATGAGGCAAGAGACCCCCTCTGACCAGTCGCCCATGAATTCCTGTTTCTGTGGTGCTTTATCCAGATTCACTTCTGCCCACAGAAGCAGCCAACATGGGTCATCTTCATAATCACCTCTCCATCCCCCCAGTCCCCTATAAAACAATACACAATCCCAGTGGTTAAACAAACGACCAAAACAAAACAAAACAAAACACAGTATTACTTAAAGGGGGCTGAGGGACCACAGAAACAAATACAGACATTGATAACAATGTCAATTACATGTCGTAACATTAGTACCGAATGTTTAGATTGGTCAAACTGACCCTCTTAAAATTACTTCATTGCCTTCTCTTTCAGAACAACTCAGGTCACCCTTACCAGCTAGAAAACATTCACTTGACTGCTGGGACTACTGTCTATTTTTTCTCCTTTCACCTAATAACTGCTTTTTAGGTGAGTTCTGTTTTTACTTCTGATTTTTGTATAGTTTTCTTAATACACTGAGTTAGATCTGCCTTCCATGCTATTGAACTTTTCCTCCTAATCAGAAAAGCAACAGCCTCACTGTGAAGCCAAGCAATCTTGTTTGAGTTCCCAGCTGCAACTGCTACAAATACAGACATTAGTCTGAATTCAAAACCTGAAGTTGGGAGCAAATGCAGACAGGGAGATTGAGAATTCTCCGCAGGCAAAAAAGCAGCCCTGCATGGACAGGCACAAGGCAAGAAAAGATGGCCAGTGGATGTTGAAAATACTAATGCTTGCAGAATAAAATTCAGACAGAACCAGAATAGATACATTTCCCTGAGCCATGACCAGTTCAATGCTTTACCAATTTTTCTTAAAAGGAGATACAGATAATTCACTCAAGAATGAAATTTCATTCAGTTTGATGTATTACTCACAGTCTGTTATATGTTATTTCTTTGCATGAACTGTGAGTCAAGAAGACAATCCTCTCACAACATGGGTTGTGTCATCTCAACTAATTCTTTTTTTATCATCCTTGTAAAGTTTCTGAGTAAAGGACTCTATCATTTATTGAGGAAGTTATTATACAATGTCATATACAGTGGTTATGAATATGAGCTCAAAATTCAGATACACCTGCCCTTAAATTCCACCTTAGCTACTTAACAGCTGTTGAGATTTTGACAATTATTTAACTTCAATTTTTCCTGTATCTGCATCTGTAACAATGGGGCTATTGACAGTACTTAATTTCACTGAGTTTTTGTTAAGACTAAGCGAGATCGTGCCTTTAAAGCACAATATTTGGCTCATGGTAAGCACTGAACACAACATTTACTGCTTATTGTTGGTGTTAATCCTTATCAGGCAATGTCACAGGCATAGGGGATTATAAGGGCACATAAGACTTTTCTTTCTCCAGCTGAGATGCCCAGATTAGCTCTTTGTTAATCAAGGGGTGGGGTGGGGGTGGGGAGTGAATGTAACAGGACTTTGAGGGTAACAGGCAGGAGACAGCAGTCACCAAACCTTCTCTTTACACTAGACCCTGCTGTCTGGCTACAATAAAGCGGTTGACAACTCATACCACCACGACAGCTGGAAATCAAGGTTTCCCAGAGATGTAAAAGAAACTTTATGTTCCTGGGGGCGCCTGGGTGGCTCAGTCGGTTAAGCGGCCGACCTCGGCTCATGATCTCGCGGTCCAGGAGTTCGAGCCCCGCGTCGGGCTCTGTGCTGACAGCTCAGAGCCTGGAGCCTGTTTCAGATTCTGTGCCTCCCTCTCTCTGACCCTCCCCCGTTCATGCTCTGTCTCTCTCTGTCTCAAAAATAAATAAACGTTAAAAACAAAATTAAAAAAAAAAACAACTTTATGTTCCTAATTTTCTAGTTCCAAGAAAATGGCAACAGCCTAGTGCTGCATATATTGTGGGTGCCCAAAGAGAAAGACACCCCATAACAACAAGCAACATGTTTGGTGTTGCCTGCGTGTAAAGCCCTGGAATGTTCATCCGTGCCAGTCCGAGTAGAGTATGCTGGGAAAGGTACTCTCAAACACCTAATGCCAATACCAGGAAAGAGAACACCTGGTTAACAAGACAACTGAAACTATCATCTTGATAGTTTGATACAACCATATATCATTTGAAAAGGTGTGCACATCTGTGTGTATGCACACAAAAGAAGCAAAGACTCATGTTGCAAGCAAGCACATAAAAGAGAACTACCAAAAAATCACAGAGAACAAGAGAGAGGTATACGGTCTTTAGAGGAAGGGCAATGAAACCAAACATCAATGTAGACATCTTGATTCATGGCACAAATACCCACTGAGTGCTGGACAAGATACTACAAGGAGCGTCCAGAGCAACAACAAAGGATGAAAAGATCTGAATTATTTCTGAGTAGGCAAGTTTTACTTTTAAGTGCTCTCTCTTTTTTCATCTTTAAAATCATCCCAGGAAAAGAAGACCTAAGAGGAATGGTTTCGGCTGGATATAGGCCTTTCCTTAGGAATCCTTCCCATTGGTTAAGAAAAGTGCCTTGCACGGCGCTTTACTGAATTCAAAACGCCTGACTCTCCAAGCTCCCTTTGAACCTTACAGGAGAGAAGGCTCAAGTTCAGAGCCTTCCCTAGGAAAAAGTATCCAACTAGAATCTCATGATATTTTCACCGTGCTGTAGTCGCATTTACAGTTTCTTTCTTACGCAGTGATACTTGCCTTCTGTTTATTATAATGACATACTATTTTCTTCTAGATAAATGTGTTTGGGGGGAAAGAAGAAACACAACCTAGTCAGTTAAAACAAAATCTGAATGAACAGCTGCAGAGAGGAGACTCCAAAATGGCAAAAGCTGAGGAGGGTGGTAGGTGACTGCAGATTCTGCGAAGGAAGCAAGCTGAGAAACTGAAAACTCCTCTGGGCCATGCCCTCCCCCCACTCCACCCTCCATGGATCAGGACTGGATCGCAGTAACAGACAGCCAAGTGTGGACAGGGGGGCGTGGGATGAAGGTAATTAAATGAAGTCACGCCGGTTTTCCGGCCCCCATTCAATCCAACAGTTTTCCTCTACACAGGGAGATTTGGGAAAGCTGAAGGATCCTAATTGTGGCTGCCGTCTGCTGGCAGCCAGGCTGGAGGTCCTTCTCATCTCCTCTGCTGGCTGCTCTGAGTTTAAGCTGATGTGAATTTCAGGAGACAGGGTTTATTTTTCCAACCCAAGTCAGTCCTCAAGGTTTAGATAGTTGGTAGACTGCCAGCAGCTTTAGGGAAAAAAGCATAGAAAGATTAATCATCAAATCCTGTTCACTGCATGACAGGTAGGGACAGGTACAAGCCTGCTGCACAGATAATCTTACTGTTTCCAGCTGCATCCCCACATTGTCACCCCTGCTGAACCAAACTGGAAAGAGAACTAAACTCTGCCAATAAAGTGTGTTTTCACTAATGTGCTAGCTCATTTCAAAAGCAACTATATTGGGGCACCTGGGTGGCTCATCGGTTCAGTGACAGACTCTTGATTTCGGCTGAGGTCACGATCTCAACGGTTCCTGAGTTTGAGCCCTGCATCAGGCTCTGTGCTGACAATGCAGAGCCTGCTTGGGATCCTCTCTCTTTCTCTCTCTCTCTCTGTTCCTCCTTTGCTTGCACACACACTCTCTCTCTCTCTAAATAAATAAATAAACTTTTTTTTTTACAGTAACTATGCCAATTTTCTGTACAGAATATTCTTTCTCCTCCTTCTGATTTCTCCAAGCCTCTAACATGCACACACGCACATGCACACACACACACGCATGCACACACACACACAGGCCTATTCACAAGCACTTACTTCTCTGCAACCCAAACTCTAGAAAATCCTCTTGGTAACCTATCATTCGTTTTATCTTCCACACCAGAGCAAGAAATATCTTACATTATAAATACAACTCAGCTACCTGATCTGAAAAGCCATCATCATATACTGATCATATCACACAGTTTTTCTTTCAGTTCAAGTGCATGGGCAAGATGCTTTCTCAGCATCTGCATGGTGTGCTTTCAAATGCTCAGCTTAATCTGATCTTCCTGATTTCAAAGATAAAGTCCTTCTTCTAATGCCACTCGCTGAAGAATTACCTGCACAGGACAATGACATTACTACCTGCACTGGGTCCTTGGACAGTGTGCCTCTCCACCTCCTCATATAACACAGAGGTCCACACAAGGAAAGGAGTGTGGGCAATAAGCTAAGGGAAGGATCAAGAGGGAAGTGGAAAAGAAAGAGGTGGGGGGTGGGGGAAGGCAGGAGGAAGTAAAGCAAGTGAGAGAATGAAAGGAAGTAAAGACAAAAAAGATGGAAAATTCCTGATTTTGGAATGCTCAACACCACAGAAATCCCTATTTTTAGTTGATGCGTTCCAGAAAATGGATTTTAAAATCATGAGTGAGTTAAATAATAATCCGTGATTTTTCTCTTTGCAGAGAGCTAAAAATATGAAGCATGCAGGCAGAAGAGAACACCCTAGATGCAGGGCCCAGGGGCAAGAGGTAGAGGGTAGAGACCACATGCCCTCCCCCTAGTCCTGCTTGTGTGCCCCTTTGAACGGACTGGTCCACCCACCCCACTGCCCAAAGCGTCCAGGCAGGTTGCCAAATGGTGCCTGCTTGTTAACTCTCTCTGACCCCTCTCCCCACAGAATGCCCAAACCAGTACCTGTCTGAACCCTGCACCACTAATAGTTGGCAGAGAGCAAGGGTGTTGAAGATCTAGACGGGGCCAAAGGAAAACAGAACTAGTGAGAGGGGGCCCTCCTCGAGCAGCAGCCCCAGGAAGGCACAGTGGGAGGACTGGAGCCTCACGCCCCTCCCAAGGCTCATGAGACAGAGAACGACAGTGTGAAGAATGGCCAAGACAGAGGGGAACTTTCTATACCCTCAGCCCCAGCAGTCACAGCAGAGGCACTATCCTCCAGCAAGGACTGAGGCTGCACAGCCACTCTGAAGTTCAGAGTCCACAGATGGCTCGTGAAGTATGACAGAGATAATCTGGAAAATGCAAAGAACTTCTCTTAAATATGAGAAGATGGTAGAACAGCCAAGTACTGCTTGTTCATGCTGCCAGTACCAAAGATCCATGCCATCCACCTCCCACCTGTGTTGCCTCAAGGCAGCTAAGGTTTCCACAGGGCTCAGGCCTCTCTCAGTATTTTTTTTTTTTAATGTTGATTTAGTTTTGAAAGAGAGAGAGACAGGGAGAGAGGGAGGGAGGAGCAGAGAGACAGGCACACATGATCCAAAGCAGGTTCTGGGTTGGCAGCAGCAAGCCCGATGTGGGGCTCGAACTCACAAACCATGAGATCGGGACCTGAGCTGAAGTTGGTCACTCAACTGACTGAGTCACCCGGGTGCCCCTCCCTTAGTAAGTTTTAATGTAACTTCATGATACAATTGGCAAAGTCAAGTTTTCTAATTTGGGACACGATATCTCTTTCCTGGGAAAATGGTTTCCAAGTTCCAAAATAAGGGACTTACAAAGCAGTTTTGTAACAAAGACCCTGATGAGCTAAATTACAGGGATGAAGGTAAGCAAGGAAAGCTGGGTGGGAATGAGGGAGTAGAAAAGAAAAAGGGGAAAGTATACGAATGAGAAGACAAGTGAGACGTGGTATACCGCTGTGTTTTGTTCAGATTCAGTTCTCTAAGCACATCAGAGCCGAATGTCAACCCTGGAATGAAGCAACTCAGTGCAATACTATTCTTATTTGATGCTTTTGTCAGCCAACATGAGCGACTGAGTAACCTTCTCCATCCTCAGCGGATGTTAACAGGCCCCTTGGGAAAAATCTTGCCTTTTTCTAATTTCAAATCAACATATTTAAGTGGCATTTACTCCTATTTTAAAGGTATGCCTCCAATAAATTCCTAATAATCTGGCAGACCTTTATGAATAAAGACCAAATCAACTATGTGTCAAAAATTACTCTAGTAACTGAAGCAAATCTCTCTCTTGGCTGTGCAACAATGGCTCTGATCTGAGCACTGAGTGCCTATTACAAGCTATTCCTCCCAATTTCCAAATTCTGTTTTGTGAGCCCCTGTAGAATGGAGACATCCTGCTTGGTGATATTAAGGAGTATTCAGTTTGGGTGTAATTTAAGATCTTAAGATTGAAACAGCCAAAAGATCTGCATGATGCATAATAAGCATATTCTTATGATCCTGCCTCAGTTAGGACAAGTTAGGTAATATGAAATCGCAAAAGCTGAAAATAACAAAGGTTTATTTCTCCTTCACATTCTATGTCTATTATGAATTGACAAGGCAGTTCTCATTACGGTCATTCAGGAGCCCAGGCTGATGGAGCAGCCACCATCTTGAATATTGCTAATCCTCATGTGGAGGACAGGAGAATATGGTAAAGTACAAACTAAGAAGTCAGACTCGCCTTTCTTAGGCAAAATCAAGTCCTACGGCTACCCAAAGTTAAAGTGGTCAGGGAAGGCCATGTGTGTAGAGAAAGACAGAGAGAGGTGGAATATTTGCAGACAGCTTTCATGACTACCACAACACATGGTACTATTTTGAACACACCTAAGTATGAAACTTCCAAAACACTAACTATAAACTGAGATGGAATTTTTTACCCTGTTCCTTAAGATTATGAAAAAAAATCATGATTACGAGTCAGAGGGTGGAAGAGAAATCTGATAAGTCTGCCTCAAGTACCATTTACTTTCAAATGAACAAGGAAAAATGAATATTATTTCTCCTTTTAGTTAAAAATGTCCTTCATGACAGCTGAGGCATATTAAAAAAAAAAAAAGTTCACATATAGTACAACTTTGTTAATTACCACCATACAACACTGAACAGAGAAGACAGGTATCTGTTAGTCCCCGAGGAGTAACACAGAGAAAGCTTTACATCTGAACACTACTTCACAGTTTAAAAAATATTTTGGCGTATGTCACTCTGGGCAGGCACCTAAAAGACACTCCTCAATATTTCAGAGGTGGGCACCTCTAAAATAGGGATTTGCAAATCCCTAAAAATATATTTTTTTTAATTTTAAAAAAGAAGGGCTTGGAAATTACCAAGTCAAAATAATACCAGTTCAGGTCTCATAAGAGCTACGTTAGAGGCCAGTCCCACCACCTGCGAGTCATGAGAGCTTTGGAGAGTATTTTAAATAGGAGTCTCATTTTACTCATATGCAAAGTAGAGGTAGTAATAATAACATCTTGGACTAAGCTACCTCACAGTGTGATTATGAGGATCAAATAGAGAAATGCGCCTTCACTTTTCAGATTGTAAAAGAGGACTCAAAATTAAGGGGCATTATTTTTATTCTAGAAGACCTTGGTCATGGGAAGCTGTACTTAATATGCACATAAAACCATGCTGGGAAAGCAAGACTCCATTCTTTCCTTAAATAAAATCAAGGTAACATTTTGGGATCACCTAAGTTACTATGAAGGCTTGCTGCAATTCTGAAAGAACATAGCCCACTTGTGTTTTACCAATGCTATCTCTAGTCTCCTCAGTGATCAAGCAAAATCGTTCCTTTTTGATGCTAACTTTATATAAATATCACACTTCCCTTGCAAACTTCACCTATACTTGAAAATTTTGTTTTATTTCTTTTCTCCAGTGAAGCCCTCAGGTATTTCAAAGGAAGGAGAGAATAAAAACCATGTCTATACAGGCCATATTTACCTGGTTATTATTTGCCACAAACTCAGAACTTCATATAGAATGGTGATAAATAAATATTTATCTCTGTCCACAGGTCCTGACACAGAGCTCCTAAATCCCGTGGAATCTCCTGAATAACAGGACTGTCTTTTGTTCTCAGACAAACTTGAATCCCCCACATAGCTTCAGGATGGGAACTGGCTGCCAAGACCAAGGCACGATCAGAGGATTGGAACTTTCAGCGATACCCCTGAGCTCCAATTTAGGGGAAGGGACACAGGCTGGAGAGTTTCAATCACTAGCAGCCAATGGTTGAATCAAGCATGCCCCTGTAATGAAACTTTCATGAGCACTTTCATAAAAGCCTCTAAACAATAGCATTCAGGCAACTCTGGGTTGGTGAACACTTCCAAGGGCCTGGAGGGTGGCATGCCTAGAGGGGGTATGGAAGCTCTGGGCCCCTCCCTCCACACCTGTCCCATGTACCTACTACAGTTGACTGTTCTTGAGTTGTGTCCTTTACAACAAACCCGTAATAGTAAAATGCTTTCCTGAGTTCTGTGAGTTCCAGTCCAACAAATTATTAAACCTGAGGAGGGAGGGCATCGTGCCAACCACCAAATTTACAGCTCATCAGTCAGAAGCACAGGTGGCAACCTGGGACTTATGACTGGTGTCTGAAGTGGGGGCAGTATCATGGGACCGACCCCTTATCCTGCAGGGCCTACACACACTTCAGGCAGTTAGTGTCAGAAAAGGATTTCGTTGTGGAACACCCAGTTGGTGTCTGGAGAGCTGGAGAACTGGCTGCTATGGAAAAAAACTCCACCCATTTGGTGTCCTACGTGTTGTGAGTTAAAATAGTTAAAACATGAAACGCAAAAACCAGGGACAATATCCTGAGTACTTTAAATCATGTATATGTAGATTTCACAAATTCAAAGAACTGCAAAAATTTTAGTGAGGTAACTGGTATCAACTACAAGTCTCAATTTTTAAAATCTCAAAACTTCAAAATTCTGGAATTCACATACTATGGCCTTTCATTTTGCTGATGAGATTTAAATTAGAGACACGGCCGAGTCACAAAACAAGGACAAGGCCACACTGAGGCTTTGGGAATGGACCTTCTAATGTGGTGATCTGGCTCCTTTCAATAAAAAAAGCTCCTTGACCATTTTACAAACTTACAATAACTAAAACGTACTACGGGCATTAAAACTGACAGATCACATACACAGAAAAGATAGCTTAAGCAGATGTCAATAAAGAAAAGAAATATAATAACGCACACCAAAGGAGTAGAATATATAATGTCTGACAATTAAAAAATGGATTAGCAAAACAAAAACAGTATTATGTATGCATAAAATAACTAAATCAGGGTCTCACCTCACATCATATGTTAAAATAAAATCCAGATGTGAATGAAAAAGTTGGCTATAAGTAATAAAATCATAAAATAAAGGAAAACAAACTAAATCACTGATTTGTGGGAGAGGAATACAGAAAACAATATATGGATATGTACATACTTAAAACGTTCACGTAAGTATTTTGTTCACAAATAAGCAAAAGAAGGAAATATGCTTTAAACAAAAGACAAAGGGTTAATATATTTAACAAATGGCGAGTTTGTGCCAAAAAAAATTTAAGTGGTCAATAAAAGCAGTATCGCAGGACATGAACAATTTACAGACGAAATACAAATGATAGATAACACGTGAAAAATGTCCAATCTCTCCGGCAATCAGAGAAGAGCTAAGGTAACGAGTGAGCAATCATTCACTCTGAGCACCTGTGAAAAGAAGATCTACATCTGTGCAAGGAAGTATTCTCATAAATGGGGGAAGTGAGAATTGATAGCAAGTCTTACACAATATGTATCAAGAGTCTTAGAAATATTCAGACTTTTCAAAAAAAGGATGTACAAATGATAAACAGCATGAGCTTCAGGGACAGACTGGCCTCAATCCTAACGTAACCTCCTGTGCAGTGTGTGAGCTTGGGAAAATTACTTAATGTTTTCTAGCCTCGCTTCACTAGTGTCTAAAATAAGGATCAATTAATCTTTACTGTATAGGATTGACATGGGAATTGAAATGTGAACTGCATGTCAAGCATTTATTATGGTGATTGTCACACAGTAAGTGCTCAATAATCTTACCAAGTATAACTGTCATGACCATTCCCACTATCACCAAATCCACGCTGGAAAATGACCAAGTACTAACATAAGTTTGTAAGGATACAAGACAAATTACATGCACACCTAACTCCGAGGAAAAAGCTGTAAGTAACTTCACCAAATGTAAGAGTGGTTACTATAAAATTGTGGATGCATTTATTTTTTCTGTAATACATTTTTTCTAGGTTTTCTACAGAGAATATGTTACTTCTTAGAGTTGCAATTTAATGTTATTAAAAGTTATCTACTATTGTGAGAAAAAGAAAGGAACAGCTTCCTCCTTGAGGTTATTATCTTGTGACAAAAAATACAAATTTTAAACAGAACCTAAGTTGTTTCCACCAAGTATCTCCTCGATGTGTAAGGCCTTCTCTGCACCATTTATTTCTATGTTCTTACCCTCACTGAGGAATCCAAGGAAAATACTTAAAGTAACAGGTGTTAAAAGAACAACGAAAGATAAATACATAGGCCTGTGAAAAGATGGTGCTGTCACCTGTACCCAGTTGCACTTACAGCTAAAATGCAGGGAGGCGAACAAGGACGTCAGAACTGCTACTCGGGGTTCAGAGTACAGAGAAATCATGGTCAGAAATCTCGGGTTTGTACAGAAGCAACGGTACGAAAGTTCAATCCCTCCACCCTCCCTCCTTTTTGGTGAAAAACCCCGGAAACAAAACGGCTGCACCAACAGAGGTGAGGTTTCTGAAGGAGGGAGCGTTTTCACAAGACATGAAATCGCAAGCTGTTAAAAGTCTCCTCTGGATCCCCCTCTGCTCCCTTCCTGAGTCTGCTAACAGAATCAAGTGAGTGACAGGGGCACAGGATCATTTTATAAAGGTAGCACACAAGCAAACTTCTTTAGAACTGGGGGGGGGGGGGGCGGGGGGGGGGGCGTGGAATTATCCAAGCTCTCCTGCCATCTGTCTGCGGAGTGAAAAAACAACAACAACAACAACAACAGCTGGTGCAAGAAGTAGCAAGATGTTGGTCCTGGAAGTGACAAGATGGGAAATGACAGGAAACAGCTTTTCACTCCTCCAACAGCAAAAGCAGCGTGAAGCCTATGTTCCAGTGTTTGAAAACCTCCAGATGCTGCTCTCGCCTCACATTTCCATATCTTTGTTCAGACAACATCTGAAAGCCTGCCTTTCTTTTTTCAAGCACTCTCTTTCTTTGGGGGAACATACAAAGCTATCAAATGCAGGCTTCTCCCCACCTCCTTTCTCTTGGAGGCCATGTGGAATGAATTTTAAGTGTAGCCGTCAAGAAAAAAGTGGGCGAATAGCAACACGTGAGCTCCTGTGAAACTTTTTCCGGTTGGTTTTTTTTTTTCTTTTTCCAAGAAAAATGTACCCTCTGCTCTGCTTTCTGTCATTTGGTAGTTAAACTAACCTCAGATATGGAGTAGAACTTCTAAGAAGCTCATGAACAAGATCCTGTGATGAACGGTGTTCTGGGGAAGGGGGGCCCTTTGCATTAACTGACGGCTGGCTACTTGCAAATGGTGTGCCCTGCTCCTCCACCCACTGCACTAACACTGCCACATGAGTGCCTTTCTCTCCACCTTCAACAGCGGGTTTATGGAGTCAGAAATAGGGTGATGTTAAAAGAAAGATATGCACGGTGCAGTGTCGGAATTTCAAAGGACTGGCATACAATGTTAATCAAATATTCTCACTCAGAGTTGCCCTATATGCTAAACACATAGAACAATTTCCTAAGAACTCTGGAATACGCACATGAAATATATCACTATTACACTGAGTAAAACGTTAAACATTATTTGCTGCCACGGATCGCACCGGGGCATCTGTTTTAGGCTCCATCATGTCTTTCTTGTTCTATGTGATCTTGCACAGCTGGAATAGCACCTCGACTTCCCCTCCCTCTCCTCCCTCACCAGGACAGCTCAGCCTGTATGACCCAGGCTGGGTTCCATCTCCAGTATGCCTCCCAAAGTTGCCTCCTTGAGAGGGTAAGTCTTTGCCCCTGAACTCCAACAATACATGTGTGTTCTAACAGCCCTCCAGGTGGTAATTTCTCTGTTGAGAGGCAGATCTAGGACAACATAAAGTGAGCTCCTCAAGGTAAGAGGTCATGTCCGCCTGATCTTCACACACCAGTCCTAGCATAATGCTTGACAACTTTTTTTAACCTTTGTTTAAAAAAAACAGAACTGTTTTCTTTTTTTTTTTTAACAAAATCTGTTTATCACAACTATGTGCCAGACATCAGAGATTCAAAGTTTGAATGGGGCACAAGTCCTTTCCCACAGGGGCTTGGAGCACAGTGTGAACTTTGATATAAAAGTAATAATTATAACAATATGTTCAGCATCATAAACAAGGTACTAGGGAATTACAGACCAGGCCACCCATGGACCATACTTGATAAATGTTTTGTAAATAAAACAATCTTTACAACAGGTTCAACAGCTGAATGTGCTGACTAGAGAATTCCATTTAGCCGCATAATCTTAGGGAAGCTACTCCATTTCTCTATGCCTTGGTTTCCTCATCTGTAAAATAGGATAATATCATAAGGTCTGTATGAGAATAAACTGAAACGATATGCTAAGTATTTACAGTAATATCTAGCATGTAACACCTACTCGACAGAAGTGAGATATTATTTGCAAATGGCTCTTTTGATTTCTATGACAAAAGAGTAAGACATTACTTTATTAATCTATCGGTGGATAGCACATTTTCAGGTTAAAAGTCTCTCACATCCCACATCTAACTCAGCAGCAAATCCTGCCAAACAGGACCCCCTCACTTCTTACCACTTCCATCACTATCCTACCTAAGCTCCCATCATTTCTCACCTGGATGCTTAGTGTAGTCACTGCCTAACCCATCTCTCTGCTACCACCTTGGTCCCCAGGTACAACAGAGGAGGCAAGGTGATCACTTTTAAATGTAAATAAAGCATCCTACGGATTCCCAGCCAAAGTCTTTATGGTAGCCTACAATGCTCTACATGGTCTGGCCCTTCATTTCTTTCCTTTCTAACTTCGATGACTTACCCCCTCATTCACTGACCTCTAGCCATGCTGGTCTCCCCTTTAAAGGCTATTTCTGCCTCAGAGCCTCTGCACTGGGCTGTTCCCTCTGCCCACAATTCCCTACTCTTGGATATTCTCAGACCTCATCCCTTCTGCCCTTCCAGATCTTTAATGCAAAATCAACATTCAAATGTTACTTGATTGGTGAAGTCTTTTCTGAACACCTTATTTTAAATAGCAGCCTCTGGCCCCCCCCCCCCCCCCCCACACACACACCTCAGTGCTCACTATTCCCTTTATCTGCTTAATTTTTCTCCACTGGTCACGACTGTACCTTGCATGATCTGTATTTTGTTTAGTTCTCCATTGTCTCCCTTCCCCTACAAGAATCTAAACTGCAAGGCCAGAAATTCTGGGCTGCTATGTTCACTGTTATATCCCCAGCATCTAGAATGGAGTATGGATCACAATATATAGTCAATAAATCCTTGAATAATGAATAAATGAGTGAATGAACAGAAATACGAAATTACAAATGAAAATGGAGGTACAAGAGAATTCACTTTACATTTATATGTAACACTATGTGTACAGTTGTTCACTATATTTATTATTTATACATTGCCACCACACACAATCCCTTTTTTGAGCCTCATAAATGTTGTGTTTAGTGGGCAGGGAATAATCGTCACCATTTTATAAAGAATAAAACAGGATGAGAGAAGTGAATGGTTTATATGGTCAAAACAGCCAGTAAATACCAGGAAAAAAATGAAAAAAATGGATAGGACCCAGTCCACTCTTCCCAGCACGCTAGTCTGCTTCCCAAGTACGTAAAGACCCTCGTGTCACTAACCTTAATAATTAACTGCCTCATAGAACATGATGGCCATTGCCTCCCTCTTAAAACATAAGCAGATAAACCTAAGAATTACATTTAGGTACACAAAGGGGCAAGAAGTGTGGAGGGTTGCTCTATATTCTGTTACTTTTTATATCCTAATACCACTCTGTTGCTTCGTAACAGCACTCTTTTCAAATACAAAAGGCAGCAAAGTACATCAATTATGAAACAGGCATCTGAATCATAAGATGTGCTACTAGGAAATACCAGTGGGGTGGGGGCCAAGCACATCAACAACACTTATTCATGCCCAAGTTACGTTAAAGTATAATAACTGTAAACTATAGTTTTAATGCATTATTTAAATAAAGTCTCAAATTCCTTTTTTTTAAATGGCTCCCCGAGGGGCACCTGGGTGGCGCAGTCGGTTAAGCGTCCGACTTCAGCCAGGTCACGATCTCGCGGTCCGTGAGTTCGAGCCCCGCGTCAGGCTCTGGGCGGATGGCTCAGAGCCTGGAGCCTGTTTCCGATTCTGTGTCTCCCTCTCTCTCTGCCCCTCCCCCGTTCATGCTCTGTCTCTCTCTGTCCCAAAAATAAATAAACGTTGAAAAAAAATTTTTTTTAAAACATAAAATAAATAAAATAAAATAAATGGCTCCCCGATTGCCTAACAAAATGTATATAAATTTTATCCTGGGCTTGGCATGTTGTGACCCCAATCAGTACTGACAGATACACTTGCAACCATCCCCTTCTGCCGTATACATCAGCCAAACTGGCCCTCCATGTTCAAACTCCATATTGTACAATACTAAGGTCTTTACACAAACTACTGTCAACTTTTGGAATACCCTCATTTAACCTTTCAAAATTCTATTGGCCCAACTTTAAAACAATACATTCATCCTCTTCTCAATAACTCCCCATTCATCCAACTCAGATATGTCCCTCTAGGTTTTCATATCATCTTGCCTTGTATTAACCCTTCTTAGCACCCAGGACCCTCCTTATCCACCCCCCCCCCCCACACGCGGGGGGGGGGGGGGGGGGGCTCGCTCGCTCTCTCTCTCTCTCCCTTTACTTCTACCTCTCCTTCTCTCTCTCTCTCTCTCTTGCTCTCACTCTCACTCTCTTTCTCTCTCTCTCCAAAGTTCCTTTAAGGATTAGGAATGAATCTTGACTAGCTCAGCACTTTGATGAAACCTTTTCACTTGAAATGATTTACACGAATTATAAATAATGTTGCATTAAGTTGTACTCACTTACCCCAGGGTATGGAAGAAAAGTAGCCAGTCCGGTGGCACTGAGTGTGAAACCAGAGAGGCTCTGTCCCCTCCACAAACCTAGCTTTGAGCTCCTACAAGTCAACATCCCTGAAATGCACGCTTGACAAAGAGTCTTATTTGGCAATTGTTTCTCTCCTGCCTTTCCCACCAGATCCCAAGTTCCCTTGAAGGTACTATTTAATGATCAATCCCTCCATATTACTTCCTCCCTAAATGCCCTCTGACTTACTGAAGTGGAAATAAACATAAATAAGGGTTAGGAAAGAGGAATATATAACTAATGCATTTGTTGTACCTTTCTCAGATTGTCAGTCTGAGGTAATGACCGTAACAAAGAGCGCCTGTACTGCTGTTGACGGGAAACGTTAGCTAAGTACGCCCTTTCACGCCAAGTGAAACTGAGGTTGACTCCCCAACATTCATGCCGCCCTTCCCCCACCGTGCAGGGACCATGCCACTTGCTTAAGGGACAGACTCCAGCCCCAGGACTGGTGAAGTCCTCCCATCCCCCTCGCCAGCAACTGCTCAGGGGCACAGGCCTACACCAATCAGGATGTGCCAATCCAAGGTGAGGGCTTTTATATCTCTGCCCTAAACTGGTCCAGAGAGAAAGATGGGAAGACTTTTCCTCTCTGGGAGAGAAGTCTGCTTACTCTCAGTGTCTCCATCTTCCCACTTGTGCTCCCGCCCATGTGCAATCAGCCGTGAGCCAAGCATGTGACCCTGACTGCTACTGGTAGCCATTCATGAGCAGCTTATGGACGCCATGGATGTCGTGAATGTAAACAGATGAGACAGAAAGAAACCCGGTACCTGTGGAGAGACACTCCATTAAGTCCCTCTATCGACCAACCCTGAGGCCCTCCCCACTTGTGGACCTCCCCATTGTGTGAGCCAGTCAATTTTCTTCCTGGTTAAGCAAGTTTTAAGCAGGTTTTCTGATACTGTTGAAAGCATCCTGAATTCAATATAGTATCTAAGAGAAAAATCCGTTTGATACCCAATTTCAACACCATGCTTTAATTCAGAGCCATGTAACAAATCTCTATTTTCATGTGAAACTGACCTTATCGGTAGAAAACAAAAAGCCATATGACTTTAGTTAGTTGGGTAAACAAGATACCAAACATTCATAGAAAATAGTACTGTGTGAATAACCTCAGTGAAAAGACGCAGTCAGAAACAGAAAACAAACAAAACAGAAGTTGGCCAGGGGTCACACTAATGTTGGCATCCCCAAAGCACGTAGGATAAACAGACTGGCTGCAAAATTATTCCTGAAAGGGTGTCTGTGCTGGACACTGGACTGCCTATGGTTTAAACAGTATTTACATCATCTTCACCTAATGCTACAAGCAAAAACGTGGACTGGTGCTCACCTGTGAATAAGAGATGAGACCCCTAATGAGGCATGTGCGCTAGATCCTGAGAACAGACTAGAAAAATGCATGTAGACTCTGAAGACCCTGCTTCAACCCCATTACGCTACCTGCTCCAAATCATCCTGAAGGCAAGGGAGTAAGCGGTGGATCCTGAGTGAGAGACAATGTGCCAATTTCCAGGCTCAGACATCAGCTCCCTGATTAAATTTCAGGAAGCACCTTTCTAGCAGGCCTCAATTTCCTCTTTGTAAAATGAAAAAGTTGTTTGTGTTCCTTTCTGAGGTCCCCCTCTGCTCCAAAATGCCAGGTCACATAACCAATCAAAGACTTAATTTTCCACTATGCACAATGAGGACTTCAATCTTAATACCTAGACTACTTTGTGCTTATTCATAAATATTTATTAGGTGCCTACTATGTGCCAGGCAGTGTGCCAGGGCCCTGCAGAAATGAAAAGTATACTATGATTCTTACCCCCAGAGAATTACATACCTATGGAAAGGCTGTTACGGGTACAAAAATCTTAGTGAACTAAATTAAATCCAAACACTTTACAAAGTATATAAGCATTAGGTCCCAGTTTTCGATGATGAAAATAATAATTAGAATGATGATCTCCAAGTACCACATGAATTTTAGAACTATAAAGAACTTACGCTCAAATCCGAGTAAGATGTTCTAAGTGGGTAATGATGAGCAGTTTCCAAAAACGAATTTTAAAAGATCATGCATCTAAGTCTCCAAAACCTCACACACGCTTTTCATCCTAGTCTGTCCTTGCTCTTCCCACCAGTGAAACACAAGACCATCAGAAACCCTTCCTGGCCTGCCTTGCTAATCAATTTGATACTCCTTAACCTTGAAACTTTCTCGAGTTCCTCCTAAATTACTTTTTATCTTTTACTGAACAGGAAACAGGCCATTTCTAAGTCCTGAGTCTCTGTGGCTATGGTGTATTCAATGCAGAGTGAGCAAAAAATACATACGGAACCAAACTTTAACATTCATAATATGGTAAAATATGCAAACTTCATGGCTTACTCCTTGAAAGTTGTTCTGTCAATTTCCTCCAACTTTCATGTAACTACCAAGTTTTTCCACACATCCTCTAATGACTTTTTCTTGATTAGAGAAAGAAAAAAAAAACTTTAACATGACAAATTAAATGTCTTTAAATCATAATCAGAAGATCCTACTTTGAGTACAGTTTTACTCTCTTACTCTCTTTTTAAATTTTTTTCAACATTTATTTATTTTTGAGAGAGACAGAAAGAGACAGAGCGTGAGCAGGGGAGGGGCAGAGAGAGAGGGAGACACAGAATCTGAAGCAGGCTCCAGGTTCTGAACTGTCAGCACAGAGCCTGACGCGGGGCTCGAACCCATGAACCACGAGATCAGGACCTGAGCCGAAGTTGGATTCTTAACCAAGAGAGCCACCCAGGCACCCCCATTATTCTTGTACTCTCTTAAAGAGCTTTTAAATCCATTGATTCACAGCTTTTTGGATCTTCCGAACTTAAAGATAAAGAGGGATTTAGAAATGAGCCAAAATGGTACAATGTGAACATTAACAAGACCTGTGACCCTGGGCAAACGTCACCTTCAATTTTTCTAACCCCTCTTACCCAACACACACAAAGCAGTCACCTGCTCATTCTATATTTTTATTAAGGAATTCAAACATATCATTAGTTTTACTGCCAGCCAAGTGTATACTACTGGCTAGGGTCAGCTAAAAATCCTAAGCTTCATCTCTCTCAATTTTTCCATTAGGTTTTTGAACACAAGTTCACCTTTAGCCCTAGTAAATCTTACTTTGGTCACTGTCCATCCAGATAGTCAAAATCTAGTTGTGTACTGTTTCTCCCATGCTCCATTATTTGTGACCCTTCCTATTTGTGCATAATTTGAAACCATATCTTCATCCCAGACAGGCACAAAACTTGAGTAAGACAGAGTCCAGGATAGAAATTTCTGCAATGATCCTAGAAAGTTCAAACCAGAATGAAATCTATTTTCTTAGCCAGTGACCTTGGAAATAGTTATAAAATTAATTATGACTCTTGATGATCATAATACCACCTAACCTATATTCTTCTTCTTGTTCACAAAATGATTATGAGAGACAAGGCCAAAAATCTTGCTGAAGTCTAATAAATTGGGTCTATGACATGCCTCTGAGTTCCTGTCCCAGAATTGTGCTGAAAAAAGAAATTAGTGAATTCACGTTGGCTCTCTATAAGCACTGTAACTCTTTTCTCATTGCTTATTGTATCACTTGTTCTGAAATACCATCCAGGACCCATGTGCAAGGTTACAGAATTTACTTATATTGTTTTTCTTAAGCCAAACACATTGCCTCAAAGATACTACAAATGTAATGTACGATTTGCACTAGAGGACTTGGGTCCATTCTCTGGCGGTAGGCAGGTGTCCTTCCAACCTACTCTTCCACTTTAAACCTCTATCTCATCTGTCATATTTCACAGCCCAGCCTAGTCAGAAACTCATTTTCCTTCACAGATAGGTCAAATGCAAAATTGACAGTAATGATTCCTGCATTCCGTGTCACCCAGCGATACATTATCCACCACTGGTAGGAATCACCAATCTCAGACAAAATCTATAAGAGCCCTGCTTTATTTTTTTATTTATTTTTGTAAGTTTTTGAGATTTGTCAGGACTAGCTTTTTCCAGCCAGCAGTGAACAAGCTTGCCAGTATCTAAAAACACAAGCTTAAATCAACCCGGCTTTCTGTTGTCAGCCAGACCATCCTAACACAAATACAGAAGTCTGGTCAAATGCCAAGCTTCTGTCTGGTCCTCAGGAATTGGTGCTCTAGCCAATGGACATACAGTCAGTCATTACCAAAAATTTTTGTTGTCGTTTCAAAGGAGTTGGGCAAATGAACAACCCCCTGTAATAAGATAACTAGAGACACTGGCCAAGAACTGGTGCCACCTGCTAATCTGGGGAGGGAGACAAAGGTTGGAGATGGGGCAGATGGGCCTTGCTTAGTCATCTGTGTCTATTATTTTGCTCCTGTTTGTGTTCAGTAATTTAAGTGAATAATATAAAGACACGTCTCTCTGTTCAAATGAAAAGATGAAGGGAGAACACAAAAACGAATTAGCTCTGTCTCTTGTGTCTTCATTCCAAACAATCCCCACACCATCCCTCTGGCTGAAGAAGGCAAACATTCCACTCTGAGATGAGAGACCATTAAGGTATTTTCTGATGCTCCCTAAGATTAGATGTCCCACTCTACTCCTTCAGTTTTGTTACTAAATTTGTACAACTGTACACAACTGATATTTTATCTCGAATGCATTGACTTGGCTCTTTACAAGAATATATAAATATTACAATAGAGGACAGGTAAAAGATACATGATTACAGCACAATCTGGGCCTAGTGACACAGAACACAAAGCTCCTTCTGATCCCCCCTCCCCTATTGTCTACCTCTCCTAACTCCTCGATTCTACCCTTTCCAAGTTACACTCCACCACTGTATTTCACTTGCAGTTCCCTGATTGCACCAGACTGAATCACACTTCTTTGTACAGACAGTTCTGCTATCAAGCTTATTTTGAAAACCTGAATTCACTCCAGTGCAATTGACTATAGACACAATTTGAGCATAACGTGAATTTGGAATTTGCTTGTGCATAACTTTGCATGCAAGAAATACTAGGTGAATTCAGAAAACTGCACCCAGTTGAACTGAGCTGTGCAGGAGTGCACACAACACACATGCACAGACCTCAAACCTTCACCAGCTACCTCATAAGCATCATAAGCTGCCCCCATCCACATCGGGTGTTCCAACTTTCCACCCCTTTCACGTAAGCCTTCTTCCACTACTTCATAGTAATTCACAAGCTGCAAATCTTCCAACACTCACTTACACAAGGTCCTTTTCAATACATAGTGCCATGTTTACTTTTTTTTGGTAACCATGTAACATGTGAAAAACTGTAATACTATTTTTATTAGGTTCTTTTTTCTTCCGTCACTGGTGAAGTTTTTAAGTGGCAGCATACAAGTGAGACCTACAAGAAATAGGTCTTACTTACTCCAGGAAAGGAACTGTTTACCACTGGGCTTTGCATATGGTAGGCTCTCAATAAACATTTGAAAAGAATGGAGGAAGGTTTGTTTAAATACTCTTTTCCAGCCAACACTCTGTATTCTTTAGAGGGAAATATTGCAAAAAAATAAGCCACAGTCACCCAGTACCTCAGAATTTAATATATTAATATTTTTTCATCTGGTCTTTACTACCAAGGAATTTAACGAGTAGGAAAAGAAATCACCTTCGAGAGCAGGAACAGTAGCATGACCAAATGAAGCATTCTTCCTAAAGTCCTACAAGTAACTGTGGCAGAATTGGACCTATAATCCACATCTTCTGATTCCGACATCATCCATTTTATTTCCACACACCTACCTACCAGGGTGAGAACATAATGATGGAAAAATGACAGGGCCCTGAAATTTTCTCTGTTTGGGGTTCAGAAATAAATTCTTTTTGACAAAGTTTCAGAGTCCCCTCCCCTTTCCTTCAAGTGCTAATGATATAATCAAATTCATCAAAGACTATAATTCGGCACACCTTTTTCCTGATATGTGCCACTGTAAACTCATGTCACAGAGAAAACGCCTATGGGCAGGCAGTAGACATGTCCGACCAAGTTCAGGACTCTCACATATCCCAGAGGCATGGCAGTGAAGGGGCCTTCTGCCTGAAATGTGACCCTGCCCTCCGCCCCTGGTATCTTGCAAGGCTTACCCCCTTGGCTTCAGCAACTGTGTGTTTAAAAGTCATCTCTGGGAGGTCTACGCGAACCACCATTCCTCAACCACTGCGCAAAGCACTATTCCTCAACTACGGTAAAGAGCTTTTCCTCTTTACATACTTCCTATTGCTAAATTTCACCCTCCAAAATTCTTTAAGATTTATGTGCTTGCTTTTCCCCTCTATTCTCCATTAGATTTTAAGCTTCATGAGAGGAGATATTTTTGTCTATTTGGTTTGGACACTGTCATCCCTATACTTAAAACAGCACCTGACAGAGGAAAGGAAATACTTGTTGAACAAATACATGAACACATGCACAAGCATGATTCTCCAAGCCATTCTAAGAATGAAATTAACAATTTCAAGTGCATAAAACCAGGGACCTTTAAGAAACTTGCTCAAATACATGAAAACTAAGGCAAATTTCTGGATTCAGGTTAAAGGACAGCTTTCCCACACAGATGGGTCAATTTAGAAGGCTAGACACTGGCTTCCCCCCTAGGGAGCTCTTAGAATTAAAAGAAGTGTGTGTGTGTGTGTGTGTGTGTGTGTGTGTGTGTGTGTGTGTTTAATGTGAATGTGCTAATATTTATAGTTTGAGGCAGATTTACTCTATATATACTTCATCATCATTTCTAAAAAAAAAAGAATATCCAAACCACTCCTCTACAATAAGAGCACCTGCAATAAAGTCCTCTGAGAATAAGAGGTGGCAAGAAGGGGTCAACAGCACCCAAGGGTACATTCAAGAAGAATTCACAATTGAGAAGGCAATGTTCACAAACTAAACACCAAAGTGTTTCATGGCAAAACCTCCAGAAATGGCAGAATAATAAATTGTTTCTGCCCTCCATTCCACTCAAAATCCAACCGAGTATATAGGTCAGCACCTCTTTTCCAGTGTGCTTAACAAGATGAATTTATAATGACCATCGGCAGGTGTCGGTATTCAAAAAACTTAGCACCCAAATACTTGGTTCCAAGGCATACTGAGTTGGTTGATTTAATCTCATGTTAAAACCAACATTTCATACATAGATTGTGGCCATCGAATCAAAAAGTAAGTGTATCCCCAAACAGACAGTAGTCCTATGTATACTGTTAATTAGATGCAATTCTTATATGGCATCTTGATATTAATCATTCTTGATATTAATATCCCACTCCTCTCCAAACCTCTAATTTCTCATCTGAAAATAGGGATAATGCCATCTGTGTCTCACAAAGTTATTGTAAGGATTAAATGAACTAAGCCAATTCATTTTATACTTTCAGTTTCAGATAATAAGAAGCACCTAGATAGATCATCTCAACCCTTGCTGCACATTTAGAATCAAAAGACGAGCTTAAAGAAATGATGCCAAGCCCACCCTGCCAATATGCAGATTTATATGGTCTGGAGTTGAACTTCAGTATTGTTTTAAGTGTTCCAGCTCTGGATTATATTATCAGGAAGCCAGATTTGCAAATTCAAGGTTTAAATTCTAATACTCAGATTTAAGAGATCTGGGTATGTTAGGTAATAGGTATTCTTTTTCATAATCACCCCTGCATGATTCTTAAAATCAAGTACTAGGGGAAACACTGACGTAATGCACATAAACAAAGCATTTAAAGCATTTATCACAGTACCTAATACATAAGTACTCAAACCATGGCAAAATAGAAAATATGTATTATGGTACATTAGTATATGTATGAATCTAGGGTGTATTTGAAAGGAATCCATAATCACAAACTATATAACATATAGTTAAGTAAGTAAACAGGCTTTTATCTTTATGGCATTCATACTTCTGATTGTATTTTAACAAGTACACTAGGGAAGTTTTTATTGACAATATACACTAGAAGTTTTAAAGTTTGCAGAACTTTCTATAAAGAAAACTATCTGAACAAGTCTGTTGTAATTTTAGAGAGAAAGAGAAAGGAGATAAATGGACTGGAAGAAGGAGGGAAGGACAAAGAAAATGAATCATGTAAATATTGGCACAGGGCAGTGGGGAGGGGAGTGTTTGTGGGAGATTCCTTAACAAAAAAAATACTTTAGTTAAACACTTCTGTTCTCTTGGTCTCCAGATGAGGGTAAGAACTAATATTTATTGACTCTGGCTATGTGCCAGGCCTTCCACACCCATGATCTCAGTCAATACTCTCGGCAGCCCTGCCAGGGAGCTCTCGCTACCCACAACCTGCACACACCCCATCTGCACAGAACACAATCAGGCTTTTCTCTCACAGAATCAAAGGGGCCTGACCACTAGCTCCTCTGACAGAGCAAGGGTGCAGACAGCCAAGGCTCCTGGTAGACCTCACGCACTGTGTTTGCTTTAGATTTATGAAGGAGATTCCAGAGTCCCTACCTGCACTGCCTTCTGTGACACAAATTGCCCCAACAACCTCTACTCAACGGATGAACAGCAGTGCCCCAGCAGGGTCAACAACCATCACTGAGGGGACTTAGAGACTCCTGTGCAAGGTGTTCTAGGAATGAATTATTCATTAACATGGTCAGTAAGTCCTGATGGTGAAAGAAGAAAAAAACCTGACTTGTATTGGAGAATACCTTCATTTCAAGAAAGGCAAAGTGGGCTGCCAGCTTGCATTACAGGACCCACCTTAGAGAAAGGGAAACTTTGGGAAAGACAGGTTGAGTGACTCAGACTGCACGCTGGCAGAAAATTTCAGAAGAGCAATACAGATTCTTACAATGCTCCTGGCTGGAACACATCTCTCGAGTGTCAGATATATTTTGGGGTGTCAATCAGGGTCATACAAACCGACTGACCCATCCACTGGAATTCTACGGGTTAAGAAGGAAAGGAATATTAAAAACCATCAGAAAGAACACCAGAAGCAGCAATTCTGATGGCAGCAGCACAACAGGCCCTTGGCCTTGTACCTGCGGCGGCAGCCAATGGCCTTGTCCCTGGGGGACCTTGCTCATGGGGCAGTGCTGGGCACACAAGCCAAAGGCTGATCTGTACAACAACTCCTAAGTATTAAGTATCCCAGAAAGCAAAGGGCAAACACAAGGAGATGAGAAACAGGAGGAGGAAGAACCCTACTCAAAAACGTCCTCCTTAATAGTCTCAGTAGGTATTTAATTTCTATTTTTTTCCTCTTCTTTGAATTCACAAAGGCCAAATCTTCCAGTCAAATTAGAGTGCAGTAAAGCATTAAGTCAGCATTCAACAGGTTTAATTACTGTGTAAATGAAAGAAATTATTATTCATTCATGACATTTATTTCAGATCCAATGCTAGCTGCTTTTATATAAAGTTGGGGGTGGAGGGAGTAAAACTTAGATGGGAAGAAAAGAACAAGAACGAGGATATATAATTACAGCTATATTTCTTTGCCAAGCATTACTGAGCCTAAACAAAAAGTGCTTGTTTGCTCTCTTGAGAAAAAGCATGCGATCCATCAGTGGTGGCTCTGAAGAACCCCCCCACCCCACCCTCCTACCACACACAAGGCCAGGCTTGATAGGTATACCAATATTTGAAATGCCAATAACACGGGGCTTATTAAGGCCACAAAGCCTGGTACAGCCCATTGTGGTTCAGAAGTCCTGAATTCTGGGAACAGTTTTAGCAGTCAGCCTCTACAAAGTAATGGATGCCCCACTGCACCATGGGGGAAAAAAGGCCAGTCGATGCTATAAGAACTACTGGACAATGCATCTTTTCTCATCAACTTCTGCAGAGTTTAAACACCTCCCACAAGCAGAAGACAGACACCCACACCCACACCCACACACTCCTACCTCTGAAACTAATTCACATATGGTATTTTTTATTCTCATATGTCTGCCTAGTGGAAGACTGCAGGAAAGTGTGCCTGGGGAGCCAGCTCAAAACACAGAGAACTGTCTGTGCACAAGTCAACACACCACTAAATGACACACTATCTTTTACCTGAATTGCTAAGGCTCCAATGATTAACCAGAATACAGACAGTACATACTATAATGCCACTAAAAATGTTTTAGGTTCTCCAAAGAACTCCTTGAACAAAGAAAAACACTTCATCAAAACATACCCTCTTATTTCCCCAATGTATATGCGCGCGTATGTACACGCACACACACACACACGCACACACACACACACAGATTTTTGGAACCAGCTGTTCTTAAATCTTCCCTAAACCTCTAACCACTAGCATTTAATCACTACAAATACTAGAGCGGTTAGGACTTGGCAGTAACAACCTCAGTTTGTCTTAAAACCTGAGACCACACAAGTTGTGGACAAGAAATTACTGTTGAGTACCTCAAACAGACTTAAGGACCAAGCACAACTCAGAGAAGTAACGATAATGAAGCTGTGAGTGCCAAAGTGATGGTTTACACCTTTGCACTTAAACGACCAAATGAATACAGTGAGCTGATGAAAAAGACAACCTTTGCAGACACCTTAAAATTCTCAGAGGCTAAATATTTTAACCAGGCTTAAAATGTTTCTGCTTGGGGGAGATCCAACACTCTCAATTACTGGTGAGAAATATGTAACATGCTTTTTAAGATAAAGGAAATAATTTAGGAACTATCTGCATAAAAAGTATGAGTCTGAAGACAAGAGTGTTTAGGCATTATCATTTTAATGATCACTAGAAACAGCAGTAATGTAATTTAAACAAATCAATGAAACAGTTATATGTATTAACACTTGGCTGAGACTCAGAATTATATATTCAGTCAGTATTTTAGTCTGACACCAGATTCCTTCAATTCCCGACTTCTTAGTGTTAAACTGTAACCATGTAAAGCGAAGAAGTGTTGGTGAAAGTTCTATTAATAAAACTCTCACTTTTCCTCCAACCAAGCTCTGAAGTGTGATGCAGATCATGGCAAGAACCATCACAAGCTAAGTTTTCATGCAGCCTGAAGCAGTTGGCTCTATGATTCCTATCTGCACACTACCTACCATTTTTGTGCTCTTTAAAACTTTGCTTTCCTCAAAGGTCAGTGTCCCAAGTTTTATTTGACTTCTTACTCTGCCAGGAAAAATCTATTACCATATTATTCTGAATCAGGCCTTAAAAAAGATAATCATCCGTCCCTCACCTTTAGAAAGTGAAAGTAAGATAATCCGGAGTGTTATGTTATATGTATTTTTAGTTTTTTTTATTTTTTTAATGTTTCTTCATTTTTGAGAGAGAGAGAGAGAGAGAGACAGAGACAGAGAGAGAGAGACAGAGAGAGAGAGAGAGACAGAGAGAGAGCGAGCAGGTGAGGGACAGCAAGAGAGGGAGACACAGAATCTGAAGCAGGCTCCAGGCTCTGAGCTGTCAGCACAGAGCCCGGCATGGGGCTTGAACCCATGAACCTTGAGATCATAACCTGAGCCGAAGTTGGACGCTTAACCAACTGACCCACCCAGGGACCCCTAAAATATATGTATTTTTAAGCCTCATCATGTTTTTGCTGCCCCAGCACCTTTCCTTTATTCTTTGGTAACCGCAGCTCAAGTCCCTCTTAAAGGATTAACTCTACCTACCTCAGGGTCCCAGCAGTTTGGGGAGATCTGACTGGGACAGGAGAATCATCCCATCAAAGGGTGCGTTTGTGACAGATTCGCCAATCAGCTGCAAGAGACTGATTTTGAAATGGCCATAGGCCTTTTGTAGCAACGTGGATGGAAATGGAGAGTGTTATGCTAAGTGAAATAAGTCACAGAGAGAAAGACAGATACCATATGTTTTCACTCTTATGTGGATGCTGAGAAACTTAACAGAAGACCATGGGGGAGGGAAAGGGGGAAAAAACAGGGAGGGAGGCAAACCATCAAAGACTCTTAAAAACTGAGAATAAACTGAGGGTTGATGGGGGTGGGAAGGAGGGGAAAGTGGGTGCTGGGCATGGATGAGGGCACCTGGTGGGATGAGCACTGGGTGTTGCATAGAAACCACTTTGGCAATAAATCTCATATTAAAAAAAAACAAAAAAATAAAAATAAAAATGGCCATAGGACTGAACTCGGACCACAGAGGAGTGGCAGCAGGATTCTTGTTGGAGAAGACAAGAGTGAGGCTCCCTCGTTCCCGGGATTGCTGAGCTGGCAGAACATACTCACTCATCTCTGCCTCTACACCACAAGAAGCCAACACAGAGAAAGCAGTGCTGAGGGATGAAGACAGATTACCAAATACAATGCGCTCCTGAAACTCAGATGATTTCAACTCCGTTTACCCCAAACTCTGTGATTCTTAAACCAACAGAATTCCGAGTTGGCGCTAAGAAGCAGAGATTGGCACCAACTTGCATTCATGACAGTTACCGCCTTTTTATCTGAATCTGCAGCTCTGTTGCAAGCACACTTCTTTTCAATCAGCTCAAACCTCCTCCAGCTAATATCTCCAAAAAGCCTTCCTGAACGACTGCTCTAAATATATTCAGAGACACATGGGCCGTTGCCCCTCCATTCCAGCTCAATTATTCCTATGCCAACAGATCAGATACTACAGAGATGATCTATCCAGTCACTACAGGTCACCTGCTTTTCATTCTGACATAATCACGCCAGGCTGTAAAGCTTCCAGAACAAGGATATACCTAGTATTAGAAAGAGCACAGATTTCATTCTCAAAAGATCTGAGTTTAATCTCACCCTTTCACTGGCTCTTCCACTTCAGACTTCTCTGAACTCTGCTTCTCACACCTTTAATGCTGAGTTAATAATATCTGCTTTTTAAAAAATTTTCCCAGCTTAACTGAGATGTAATTGACATATAACAACACTGTGTAAGTTTAAGGTGTATAATGTGTTGGTATAATGCACTTATATATTGCAAAATGATTGCAATAATACCTGCTATAAACGATAGTTGTGACAACAAAGTTAGGTAACTTGTGAATATATATTGCAAACTTCAAAGCACAAATAACAAAGATGATGATGATGATGTTTCATATGTTCGCATCCCCAGATCAGCAGGTATGTAAATGAGCTTAGCGGGACAGGGAACCACCAACTATCTCTTGTTACTTGGGTTCCTGCGCTAAGAGTCCAGGGTTCCTTTCCCATCTCCCATAGACACAACCACTACAATGGACAGAGGCATCAGCAAAAATGCCATGAAGGGGATAGGACTACTGGACAAATAGATTTCAGGGCTCGGGGGGGGAGGGAGGACTTCAATACCTGGTACTTTGCCTAACTGTATCTTTCCCGTTTTGAACGGAGACCTTACATGTATATATACAGAAACAAAAACGTTATAGGTATATAATACATATACAAAGGAGGTATATTCCACCTCAGATACCCATCTAGTTATTTTAAAATAAAAAGAGAAGTTGTCTTAGGGTAGAAAATACTCAGATATCAAGACAAGCTCTTTCACATGGTGACTCTGGGGAAATAAGTGCTTCTTACATTTCAACCTCAGTTTCCAAGTTTTTAAAGTAAAGTGTTGAGACTGGACGAGTTCCAAGGTCCTTCTCGGCCCTAAGATAACTTTTTTTTTTATTAAACACTTACACTTCTGGAGCATAGGTGGGTTTACAATAAAACTGGAATAAAGGTACAGAGACTTCCCCTATAATCCTTACCACACACATGCATAGTCTCCCCCACTATTCAACATCACTCACCAGGACAATACCTTTTTGTTTTAACCAAGGATGAACCTACACTGACACATCATAATCACCCTAAGTTCTATAACTTATAACTTCCCAATTATTTAGATGGTCATATCATATACTGGGTAATTTCCTTACTACATTTCAGTTAATCTAAGCTCCCAGAAAAAATTCTAAAGTTCCATTGCTTGTATTGTTCTGCAGTAAACAACATATACTTGCTCTCCAAATGCGTTAACAATGATCTCCTTTCCGCAAATACTTTAAGGAAGTTTTCATCTGAAGGGTATCTACAGGAGAGCCCATTTGGGATACAGTGACAACCAGCTAACTCATCTGTTCGCATCAGACTGGTTTTCTTTCGGTGAGCCACTCCTGTCATGATTCTGACAGAACATCTGGATGGATGGGGCAATCCTGGGGATCACAGCTCCTTCTGTGATAGGAAGGCCCACAGGAAAAAGAAAATGTTTAATTCACACCACTGCGGCCCAGATCTGTCTTCTACCTTACCTTTCTGAAATGCTCTCCTACACTACACCACCTCGGCCTGTCTCCCTGGACCTCAAATCACTTCACTAAAACAGCACAAATAAAATTAATCTCAGCTGTGCAGAGAAGGGAGATAAAGGAACAAAGAGGTCTCATGCTCATCTCTTGCAGAAGATCAGACAGACCCGTCCACACGGGTTGCTGCATTTCCAAATCTCTGCTCCAGATCCTAGGTTTCCTTCATTTTCACTAATGACTTTCACATGAATTAAACACAAGATTTTTTTTTTCTGCTCTTCACAAGATCCCATATTCTTCCTAAAAGACAAGTCTCCCCTTCCCAGCACACAGTATTTCTTCAAACTACTGCAGACTAGCTCTACTCTCTCACATTAAGCTACAGAAACACGGCCACCAGCATCTATAGCTAACACACCAGGGGACACGTGTGATGCGCCAGGCACTGCTCTATCGAAACGCCTTTCCGCAGATGATCTCTTCTAATCCTCGCTAACCAATGCTATGAAGTACACATGATTAGCCCTATTTTACAGATGAAAACGTTGAGGCACAGGGAGGTGAAGGAGGATGCACAGATTCAGATTTGTTCTGTTATTTTTGTTTTTAAACTACTTTTCCTCTACCGTGAAAACAGATATACTCTTTTTCCCCTCATCTTCTTAATGTCCAGTTGCACACAACTTCAAAAAAGGCAGTGACTATTAAGGATACCATCTAACCCCTCAAAATAGAAACATCTATGAAACCATGAACCCGGTTGCACTCACCATTTGAATCATTAGTCACAAAAACTCCCTTCTTCTCTCTCATCCCATATGTCAAATATTTATTAAATAACTATTATGTGTCAGATAGGACGCTAGAAAGCTGCATGCTCTCTAATGTCTGTTCTGAGGTGTTCAATTTTTCATTTTGAATACATGATTTCAACAACTTTCTACCTCAACTAGAATTTTGCATGCAATAAATGAATCTGATCTTCAACACTGCCTCAAAACACATACAGGGTCGGCCTTCCTTTCCACACAGGCTTACCGAGGCATAAGTGACACACGATACACAGTACATAAGGCCAACATGCTCTGCGGAGAGCAGCCACGCCCTCTCCTGCAACACCACACGAGTGCCCACACACGGGGCTGAGGGTTCGCAGACATTCCCCACATCCAAGTCTTTGCCATTGTGAGTGGCAGATGATTACATGATACAAATTCCTGGGGCCACGGGAATGTACAGGAGTTTGACAAACCACCCCATGCCATTTTTTCCAAAGTCTTCCCCAAGCCACACACCAGTAAAGCTGTGCTGTTCAAAATCAGGAGACACTCAGAGTCTGTCTTTCAATCTCCTCCTCTTCCTTGTTTCTCCTTTTCCAATTTTACTCTCTTTGACTTATTCACACTTTACTCCTCCTTTCCTCTAAAAGTGCTCCCAGGTTGGGGCACCTGGGTGGCTCAGTCGGTTAAGCGTCCAACTTCGGCTCAGGTCATAATCTCACAGTTTGTGAATTTGAGCCCCACATTGGGCTCTGTCCTGACAGCTTAGAGCCTGCTTCAAATTCTATGTCTCCCTCTCTCTCTGCTCCTCCCCCCTCATGCTCTGTCTCTCTCTCCTTCAAAAATAAATAAAAACATTAAAAAAAACTTTTTTTAAGTGCCCCCAGGCAAGAGTTAACATCGTCCATACTCTGTTAGCAAGTCACTAAGCTGAGCAAGCTTAATGTATCAGCACTCCCAGGAGCAGTGGAAAATACACAAGAAACCAATGTCTAATTTTTTAGTTTAGACCATCAGCTAGTGGGGGGGGGGGGGTGTGGTGTTCTGATAGAGCAATTATTTCCCTGAAATCTTGCTACACAGGCAGCCATGAATCTCTTCCTAGACCATTTGATTCTGGTTCCTTCATTCGTTCAGTAAATATTCAGTTGGTATCCATCACATTCCAGCTATTGTTTTAGGTACCAGGAAAACAGCCGTGCACAAAACAGACAAAAATTCTGCCCGGTAAAAGTTTACAATTTATAGGGCAACATGTACAAAGACCAATTCAATAAGTGATATGCAATTATGGCACTTGGCATTGAATGTTAATCATTCTTCCATAAATAAATCAGTATACACACATACATACACACACACACACACACACACACACACACACACACACACACACACGATGTGAGAAGCTTGTCATCTTGTTTCAATGACGACATGACATGCTGTAGAGGCCAGTAAAACTAACGGTGAATTCCAGGGCCAGCACCAGCCAGCTGGGCCATCTTGGCCAAGTTTCATACGCTTTCTGAAAGAGCCAAAGTTTCCTTCATGCAGAGAGAAGGCTCAGCTGGAAGAATTCTAAACTCAAATTTTTAAATTTTCTTTTTTTTTTTAATGTTTATCTATTTTGGGGAAAGAGAGCACGAGCGGAGGAGGGACAGAGAGAGGGGGATTGGCAGATCCAAAGCAGGCTCTGTGCTGACAGCAGCAAGCCCAGGGTGGGGCTCGAACTCACGAACCGTGAGATCATGTCCTGAGCCCAAGTCAGACGCTCAACCAACTGAGCCACCCAGGCGCTCCATCAAAATTTTAGATTTTCTACTTGTCTCATGGAAGGATAGGGGTCACAAAGAGAAGACTGTTAGGTAAGACAAGTTAGACTGTTAATTATCTAGGGGAAAGGTCTCTATAAAGAGCACATACCATTCTTTATGTGACCAAGACCTATCAAATGTTTCAAGAGGTGTTTACCATATCCCTGAAGCCAGCAACAACATAAAGGTAGCTTTAGTCAAGGCTGTAGATGCATTCATATAGGTACGCCCAGATGATTATTCATATCCATATTCCTTATCTCCTTAATCCTTGCCCCACACCCCAAGAAATCTTTTTGAGTTTAAAGAACAGTGACTATCCTTACCTTCCATGTTTGAAATAAGGAATGAACTAGGTATTTCAGCAAACTTATCAAATACTCAAAATTCTATATACTGATGGTAACAATGGACAAAGCGGTAAACACCTCCCCCTCCCTGGACAAACACAATGAGTTTAAAACAAAGTATTTCTAGTGGCATGTAACCCAGCAAATGGCTGGGTTTTCAGGCTGCTCCCTCTACTTTACCTCCTTAATCTTGATTTCTGATATACTAAGTAATAGTATTTGTCTCCATACAACCATTTTATGAGCAAGTTCCATTAGTAGAACCTAAATGTACCAACTAAGTCAACTTGCCATTAAGCTAGGTATTTAAGATGAGAACTGGACTCAGTTTACAAACAGCAAGTAGCCTTTCAGAGTGTGGAACTGATGAAAAATCAGCCTAAAATATCACTACTTTTCCACACTTAGCTTCTCTTTATTGTACCTCCTCTCAATATTTTATTATAAAAACTTTAAATCCACAGAGAAGTGAAGAGGCCAATTAATTCCCAGACACTCTTCACTCAGATTCACTAACTATAATATTTTGTCACAAAATTTACTAACATTTTGCCGTATGTGCCCACGCTCCGTTGTCTCCCCTTTCCCCCCATCTCTCCACTCCATGCCTTCCCCCCCTACACATACACTTTTTGAATCGTTTGAGAATTGAAAACTTTGATACTTCACCCTACTTGAGCATGAATCTGAAAACAAGGACATTCTCCTTTGTAACTAACAATGTCGTTAACACACTCAAACAGTTTGATGTTTTTGCTCAATATTGTCATCTACTACAACCCAATTTTCAAATTTCCCAAGTTGTCCCCAAATGACCTTTTCAGCACTGCCTTCAACCAAAGATCCAATCAAAGCTCACACTCTCCCTTTTGACGGCTGAGTCTCTCGAGTTTCCATTAACCCAGAACAGCCGTCCCTATCACCTTCTCATTTAATCCAGTTTACCCCTGTTAGGGACCCGATGTTCAAGGACTGCCATGTGAACTGAATTATGGTATCAAATCACTCTTTTATAAATAGCTGTAAAATGTTTTAATCCATCTGGGAGAAATTATGGCATGATGAAGAATGACTTTAAAATTTATAGACTGAAAATTCTCAGTCTTTTCATCTTGATACTACGTTTGTGAATCCAGGGCCACACTGTCCATGTGTAGGTTTTCAAAGCTTATCTTCCAGACATTATGAATCCAGCTCTGAACTTCAAACCTACTGCTTCTGCAACTCCAAGGCTGGTTAAATCTAAGAGAATTTTTATAAAAGATTGGGGAAGGGCTACCCACAGTATTTGATTCAGAGATAACCCCAAATTCACCAATCAGAAATAACCCCAAATTCACCAAGTAACTGCTTATTAACATGTTTCCTACTTTGAAATAAGAATCACAATATCACCATGCACAGAAAAATTACACTAAAAATTGAAGGAACTATTATTTGATCTGGTAATAACTAAGTTCTCAAAGCAAATCTGGATAATTGCTCAGAACACATATAAAATAATAATATCAATATGTACAATTTCTATTCCGTCCTTCAACTTTCAGCCAATTTAGTTCCTCAAGTCAGGAACACCATCCTAGTCAAGGAGGGAGGCCTAGAGACCCTTTCTAATACTGGAAAGTTTGCAATGGCCTTTGGCCAAAATCAATAAAGTTCTCACCTGGAAACTGGCTTTACTGCCAAGAATAGCCATTAGTGGTAGGAGGAAGGGGGGATTATGATCCGCAATAGTATTTCTCCAAGTAAGCCTGACACTGGATTTCTGTAAAAAAAATTCCAATCAACAATTCCAGGTTATAACAAACACTGTTTGCAGATCTGAACTTAATTTTTTTAATTGCTAACACAGCACCTGCCCTACAAAAGGGGTTTGTTTTGTCCATTCATACATTCATTCAACAAACACTGATTTAGTGGACATACCCAGCGTGTGCCAGGAACCCCACAAGGTACAGAGGATTAAGGATCTGCTATCACTGAACTCACTTTCAGTGAGAAATGACAGACAAAAAAAAAAAAAAATTGAATGAATAAGTAAATACATTTACAAAGGAGATCTTCCAGACGGTCCCGATGTGACCTGCTATGCAGAACACACTGGCAGCCTTTGCTGCCGAAGACCTCAACAGCCCTCATAACAGCTGTGAATGCTGAGAGAAGGACACACTGCTATGCAGCCCCCAGAAGGAGCTGCTGATGTTCTACCCCAGGACCAGCAGTGCCCTACAACACCAGACATGGCTTGGACTCCAAAGTTGTGGCTGTTCCACGTGTACCCACACTTCAGACCCAGTCCACAAATCATATACCTCATTGGCAGTTAATACTAAAATAAAGAAGGACCATGTACAACTCAACAGTAAAACACACACATCCACAAACAATCTGATTCAAAAGGACCTGAACAGGCAATTTGCCAAAGAAGATATACAAATGGTCAACAGGCACATTAAAAGGTATTCAAGGGGTGCCTGGGTGGCTCAGTCAGTTGAGCATCTGACTCTTGAATTTAGCTCAGGTCATGATCCCAGGGTCATGCAATCGAGACCTGTGTCAGGCTCCACACTGAGTGTAGAGCCTGCTTAAGATTCTCTCTCTTTCTCTCTCTCCATCTGTCCCCCTCTCCTGCTCACACATGCACACTCTCTTTCTCTCTCTACCTTAAAATCATTTTAAAATTTAAGGGGCGCCTGGGTGACTCAGTTGATTAAGCGTCCAACTTTGGTTCAGGTCATGATCTCATGGTTTGTTGAGTTTGAGCCCCACACCCAGCTCTGTGCTGACAGCTCAGAGTCTGAAGGCTGCTTCAGATTCTGTATCTCCCTCTCTCTCCGTCCCTGTCCTGCTCATGCTCATGCTGTCTGTCTGTCTCTCTCTCTCTCAAAAATAAATACCATTTCAAAAATTTTAATAAAGGTACTCAACATCATCAAGAGAAATACAAATCAAAACCATAATGAGATATCATTTCACACCTGTTAGGATGACTATTAGCAAAAACACTTGAGACTGTCTTTTCTCCATTGTATATTCTTGCCTCCTTTGTTGATAATTGACAATATAAGCAGGAGTTTATTTCTGAACTCTGTTGCACTGATCAATGTATCTGTTTCATGCCAACATGCTGTTTTGATTACTGTAAGTTTGTAGCACAGTTTGAAATCAAGGAGGAAGAGGCCTCAGTCTTTCTCTGTCCTTCTCAGGATTGCTTTGGCCATCATTGTCTTTTCTGTTCTAGTTCTGCAAAAAAATGCCATTGGTACTTCTGTATAGATTGCATATCTATAGACTGTTTTAGGTAGTATGAATACTTAAACAATATTAATTCTTCCAATCCATGGGCATGGTATATCTTTCCATTTATCTGTGTCATCTTCAATTTCTTTCATCTGTGTCTTACAATTTTCAGAGTGCAGGTCTCTCACCTCCTTGGTTAAATTTATTCCTCAGGATTTTATTCTTTCCAATGCAATTATAAAGGGAATTGTTTTCTTAATTCTCTCATAGTTCATTACTAGTGCACAGGAATGCAACAGATTTCTGTATATTAATTTTATAGCCTGCAACCTCGCTAAATTCATTTATCAGTTCTAACAGTTTTTTGGTAGAGTCTAGGGTTTTCTATATATAATATCATTTCATCTGTAAATAGTGACAGCTTTACTTATTTTCTAATTTGGATGCCTTTAATTACTTTTTCTTGTCTGACTGCTGTGGTTAGGACTTTGAATACTATGTTGAATAAAAGCAGTGAGAGCTGACATCCTTGTCTTATTCCTGATCTTAGAAGAAAATGAAGCTGGCACTTTCTTACATCATATACAAAAATAAACTAAAAATGGATTAAAAATTTAAATATAAGACCAGAAACCATAAACATCCTAGAAAAAATATAGGCAGTAAGCTTTTGGACATTGATCTTAGTAATACTTTTGTTGTCCTAAGGCAAGAGCAACAAAAGTAAAAATCAACTACTAGGACTGTATCAAACTAAAAAGCTTTGTAAAGCAAAGGAAACCATCAACAAAAGGAAAAGCAACCTACTGAATGGGAGAAGACATTTTCAAATGATACAATCAATAACAGATTAATATCCAAAATAAAGAACTCATACAACTCAATATAAAAACATCTGATTAAAAAAGAAGCAAAAGACCTGAATAAATATTTCTCCAAAGATGACATACAGATAGCCAACAGACATGTGAAAAGATGCTCAATATCACTCATCATCAGGAAAATGCAAATCAAAACCACAAGGAGATCTCACCTCACACCTGACAGAATGGCCATTCTCAAAAAGACAAGAATAAACAAGCACTGCTGAGGATGTGGAGAAAAAGGAACCCTTATGTAATGTTAAATAGTGCAGTCACTATGAAAAAAGTCTGGAGGTTTCTCAAAAAATTGAAAACAGAAGTACCATAGGACCTAGTAATTTCACATTTGGGTTTTTACCTAAAGAAAACTAAAACACTGATTCAAAAAGATATATGCACCCCTATGTTTATTGCAGCATTATTTACAACAGCCCCAGTATGGAAGCGACCTAAGTGTCCATCAAATAGAAATGGATAAAAAAGATGAATGGATAAAGAAGATTTTACACACACACACACACACACACACACGCCAATAAAAAAAGTATTGAGGGGTGCTTGGGTGGCTCAGTTGGTTAAACATCCGACTCTTTTTTTTTTAACATTTATTTATTTTTGAGAGACAGAGTATGAGCAGGGGAAGGGCAGAGAGAGAGAGGGAAACACAGAATCCGAAGCAGGCTCCAGGCTCTGAGCCATCAGCACAGAGCCCAACATGGGGTCAAACCCAAAAACTGTGAGATTATGACTTGAGCCAAAGTCAGATGCTCAACTGACTGAGCCACCCAGATGCCCCTAAGCATCTGACTCTTGAATTCAGCTCAGGTCATAATCTCACGGGTTCATGAGATCAAGCCCCATGTTGGGCTCTGCGCTGACAGTGCAGAGCCTGCCTGAGATTCTCTGTCTCCCCCTCTCTCTCGGCCCCTTCCCAGCTTGCACTCTCTCTCAAAATAAATAAATACACGTCAAAAAATAATAATTGAAATCTTGCTATTCATAAGGGCTAAAGGAAGTATGTCAGACAGAGAAAGACAAATATCATATGATTTCACTTATATGTGAAATCCAAAAAACAAAACAAATGAACAAACAAAACAGAAACAGACTCACAGATGTGGATAACAATCTGGTTGCCAGGGAAGAGGAAAGATGGGCAAAATAGGGGAAGGGGATTAAAAGGTACAAACTTCCAGTTACAAAATAAATAAGACACAGGGATGCAATGTATAGCATATAAATACAGTTAGTAATATTTTAACACTTTTGTATGGTGACAAAGGGTAGCTAGTTTCATCATGGTGATCACTTCATAATATATATAAATGTTGAATCACTGTGTTGTACAGCTGAAACTAAGAGAATATTGTATGTCAACTACACTTAAAAAAAAAAATTAGAGGTAACCACTGTTAGGAAGAATGTGAAAAAAAGGAAACCCTTGTACACTTTTTGTGGGAATAGAAATTTGTACAGCTATTATGAAAAACAATATGGAGGTTCCTAAAAAATGCAAAATAAAACTACCATATGAGCCTGCAAATCCACCTCTGGGTATATTTTACAAGTAAAATACATTATCTTACAGAGAAAATCTACACTCCCGTGTTCATTGCAGTATTATTTACAAAAGCCACGACATGGAAACACCTAAGTATCCATCTATGAAGGAATTGATAAAAAAAGATGTGAGATACACACACACACACACATACACACTTGAATATTAATCAGCCATAAAAAAGAACATCCTGTCATTTGCAACAATGCTGATGAACCTGGAGGGCATTAAGTTAAGTGAAATATTGCCAGGCTGACAAAGACAAACACTGTATGGCATTACTTACATGGGAAAAAAGTTGAACTCATACAAGGAGTAGAACGGCAATTGCAGGGTTGGGGGATAGAGGAAATGAGGAAATATTGGTCAAAGGGTACAAATGTTCAGTTATAAGATGATTACGTGCTGAGGGTCTAAAGTACGGGCTGGCGATTATAGTTATTAACACTGTACAACATACTAGAAATTTGCCGAGAGTACATACTAAGCTTTCTCATCACACACACACACACACACACACACACACACACACACACAAGGTAACTATGTGAGGTGTGTTAATTAACTTGATTGTGGTAGTTATTTTATAAGGTACACATATATCAAATCATCCCATTGTACATTTTAAGTATATATAATTTTATTTGTCAATTATAGCTCAATAAAGCTGAAAAAAATGTGCTTGGGGACCTTGTCGATGGCTTCAGACACACGGCTAGAATGAAGATTAGTTTTATTTTCAGTTCGTCATCAGTTTCTCTTCTTTATAAAAACGCCAACAAAATCCTTTCCAAAACCTTATGTCACCAACTAGCCATTATTCTTAATCACCTCCAGATTTTGTTGTAGTGAAGAGTATCTCACAACAATGGCATGTGACAGAGGTTGTCCAGGCCTCCTGTCCACAGCTCCCAGATTACCCATCTGCCAAGGCCCGTAGACAATTGGAAAGAACGTTAAAGCAGTGGGGTGGCTGGATTTCCAGAGAGTGTTATTTGGAATGATGAAGAATGCAATGGAGTCTGTAATCAGCCAGGGCAGTTTCAGACAAATTGCCTCAGGAAGGGGAAAGGGTTTCTACACACCATTCACTCGAGAGGGACCACACGCTGTAGTCAGCACAGGGAAAAGTGGCTGTCCTCATTTGTACTAAAAAATAAACAAAGTGAAAGATGTTTTCCTTGAAAATAATATAATACAATTAAGAAGGCAAAAAACCACACACACACATACTCATTGCTCCTAATAATTCCACTATCAGTAAATATTTTGTTGGCAGTAAACATTTATTAAAGATTCTGTCCAAATTTTCATAAACACTTCAGAACTCAGATTTGTAAATCCAAAGTTTCCTTTTCAAATCTCACCTCTTTAAAAAGAAAATGTTCAAACACAATCTGAATCAACATTAGAAAAAAAATCCTTACATTTTTTACCATATTAGACTTCCCACATGATAAAAACAGTAACAGTTTAATCAGAGAGCAGATAAACTCTGTAAAAACTGTGCTGTTTAATGAATCGTAGTATTTTACAGTTAAGTATGTGTGCTTTTTGCTATATTCCTAGAACCCAGAGAAAGAAAAATCATATCTCTGAATATATACTTCATATAGACATTAAACTTTTCTGCAGAGATCTCTTCAAAAATACTATTATAGAAGCGTATACATATGGCACCTATATGTTTAGTTTTATAATGTCCCCCAAAACTATAGATGTTTCATTTTAATAACATACTGATTTTGCCCAACATTAATAAATCTAATCAACTATATACTGAAAATGCTTTTATCTTCCCCAGAAGAAGCAATTTGACAGAAATCAAAAAAATCCTCCATTAAGAGTCATCAGTTAGTTATTTGACCTACAATTTTTTTTTTTTATGTCATGCACATTCACACGCTTACAACTTATGCACACATACAACATGGCACGTGTTCCTTCAGATTCGGGAAGATGATAGTGTGCAATGAAGTCACTCCCACAAACCAAAATGATAAGAAATAAATAACTCAAGAGAAGGAAAAGCTACATCCACCATATTGTTTCTGTGGCTTTCTCCTTCATGGCAAGAAATTTGAACTCTCTGTAAATGCTCAACAATGGAGGAATAATTTAATAAACTATAATGAAAACCCAAAGGAATTCTGACAAATAGTACCCAGAAATATTATAAAGAATGATGTAAGGGTACATGCAAAAAGAAAAATATAAAAGTATGTAGAAATAGTTATAAAGTGTAACTGAGGGCCAATACTGGAATGGAAAATGCAGGAAGTAAAATTTGTGCCACTGTTAGGATTATAATCACTTTTTCCTAACAAAAGAAAAGAAAAATTAGTACCAAATGAAAGAAAAGGTTCAAGTCATTACACTATGGGTTTCCAGCAGAGTAACTGAACTTTATAGCTATGGTCTACACTTCTGGCCACTTGTGCTAAAGTGTGATTCTAGGCTGACGGCCCTCAGCTGCAGCACTAAATAGCTTTTCAGCTCCAAAATCCAGAGTCTTCCCTTGTCACTACAGAACCTAGCTGAATATTAAAGTCTTCCCCTATTTCTTGCTGAATGACAGTCCCTGTAATGAATCTCTCAAAATCATACCAGGAAAGAATCTGAGTATAGTTCCCAAATTATACCCCTGCTAATTCGCTCCAGAGGCTTTCATCTCTGTCAAGAACATAGCACAACTGAGTCCTCCACTGGTTATGTAAGTGACCCGCCAGGTTATCACATGCCAAGACCTATGCTTTGTCTCTGACCACTTGTTTGGTTCACTGAATGGGCAAAAGTGGCTGAGCAGAAGCAAACTCATTGATGTAATTTTTCTTCATTTTACCTGTGGGTGATGATTCCCATTGGTAAGCACTGCCTCGCTTTTGTCTTTTATTTTTCTCTCAGACTCACACATATATAACACACATACTCTAGAGGCCCAAAGAAAATAATCCACGTTTTTACAGATAGCCTGGAGCAGGAGGGAGAGAAGAAAGGAAAAGAAAAGGGGGGGGGGGGAGAATACCACAGCACACAAAGCCTTCCTTGTTCCTGTAATCTTTCTTAGACAAATTCTACATTAGAGAAAGCCACAGCTGAGGATTTTACGGTGGTGTTAAACACTACTTAAGTCCCCTGAGAGGGAAGGCATGCATTCCCTTTAGTATTCACTGTGCTAAGCTACTCAGCTTTCCTGAAAGATAATCTAACAGAGCAGTCAAAAAGAAAAAGCACAGACCATGGTACTTGCACTTAGCTGCTTATATACGTGTTTCTTTCCTTCCCAGGAAAGAAAGCAAACAAATATGTTCTTGGGACCAATTCACACAAGGCTAGGTATTCTGTCCTGAGCAAAGAAGACACCTAATATCCTCTGACTACATCAGTAAATTAATTCAGACAGTATGTTCCTAAAACTGTATTCTGTGTTGTAGACAGTACCCCAGAGGAAGACTAGATTTCTTGTCCTCAAGAAACGGGTAATCTGAATTGAAAACAAGACGCGTAGATATAAACCAGATTAACGAGAGCAGGTAGCTAAGCAAAAAATACAGAAACTCATGATTAGCTATCTAAAACATGGTAAGTGCAAATGCAATTACCATGAACAACTGAGAAAAAACAATGAACTCCAGATGTGCACATATCAAATGATTAAGAATAGGAGTACACATATTTCGATGGGTCTGATTAATTTCTATTAAGGGCCTACAAAGATTTTATTGTCTACTCTTAAGTCTTACTAGGAAGAAATACCATTTATTAATATCCGAATTTCAGTCTTAAGTTTATCCACGATTTATTCATAAATCTAATATGAAATGTATTTCAAGGCACGTGATACTCAAAGACCAGACTCAATTCAAGACTCTTAAGGGTTGATGGTGTGTAATGAAGGCCCATAATGAGTATCATTTAGATGGTTATGACAGGAGTATAAAAACCACAGGCAAGAAACACTTCTCACTCTTGAGATAACAGTGATTATACTGATTGTATCTATGTGTACTAAGTAGTGACATGGGACATTCATTAACCCAAAGTCCTGAATAAGAATTCAAATATGAAATAAGAAAGAAAATCTATGCTTAAAATATTCACTTGTGGAATAAAAATGGAACATATCCCACCTTCTTGTAGGTGAATATTACCTAACCTAAAATCAGGCCAACCACATATCTTTCACAATAAGTGATCTTTTAACAGACTTCCACTCAACTGACCAGCTTGATCAACTGTAGTCCTCATTTCCTTTGTAAAACATACTGAACAATTCACAGCCAATGAATGCTCCTCCATAAGACACCAATGCATCATACAATCACCAAGAGTAAACTGTTCTAAGACCTGTTCGTGCCAGTTTTATTTATTATTTAATTAAATACCATGTAAACCAACGATGAGTGCAAAATGAAAGGCAGATATTGCTTCCATAAAAATTAAGCTGAATACTATAAAGGGAACTCCTTAAAAAATAAACTGTTGATAATTTAAACAGTAGACAACCATAAAAGACTGGGAAGAGGAATCTAAAAGGATTCTTCACTCATATTACTCACATATGTCTATGTTGTTTCAACAGTTTTAGTACACCTTCACAGGTAACTGTAGTCCATGCATTACAGACGTGGCTTATTCAAGAAAGAACAATTGGAACACAAATCAGTGGAACCATTCTCAAAGTAACCCTCAGTCCATTATTTTAAAGTCCTGGGGATCTTTAAAACAAAACAAAACAAAAAAAGTAGCCATGACTTTTTGAAGTGCCATGAAGTGCCATGGCTACACTACAGACCAATTTAATCAGAATTTCTAAGGTTGATACCTGAACATCACTATTTGGGGGCGGGGGGGTAGGGAGAGTGAGCAAGTGAGTATGGGAGTAGGGAGGGGCAGAGGAAGAAGGAGAGAGAGAATCTTAAGCAGCGTCCACGTCCTGCACAGAGCCCAGCATGGGGCTCTATCTCATGACCCGGAGATCATGACCTACGTTAAATTCAAGAGTTGGATGTTCAACTGACTGGGTCAGCCAGGTACCCAAGAACATCACTATTTTTTAAGCTCCCCAAGTTTCAAAGCTCCCCAGTGCACACCCAATGCAAACCACTGATCTACACCAAAAGATCAGTGAGAAACGCATAATCACTTGTCTTCCTATAAAATAATGCATTCAAATATACTTTTTTCTTTTAACGATTTCAAGCTTTAATAGTTTTTAACTTACAAATGCACTATGGAACTGGTTATGTCAGATGAGAAGTACTTTACCAAACACCACCACCAAAAAAGTGTATAACTAGATCTACTTTGGCCTAACAATGAAAACGAATGGAATTTGAGTATCTTTCTTCTCACAAACATCTACAGGTAAGATCTACCAGTTACAGGGGCGCCTGGGTGGCTCAGTCGGTTAAGCGCCCGACTTCAGCTCAGGTCACGATATCGCGGTGTGTGAGTTCGAGCCCCGCATCGGGCTCTGTGCTGACTGCTCAGAGCCTGGAGCCTGTTTCAGATTCTGTGTCTCCCTCTCTCTCTCACCCTCCCCGTTCATGCTCTGTCTCTCTCTGTCTCAAAAATAAATAAATGTTAAAAAAAAAATTTTTTTTTTAAATAAAAAAGATCTACCAGTTACAGCAAAGTGAGTACAGAACATCACTTCTTTATTTTCAAGCAAGTTCTTTGGTCCTCTCTGAATAAATCTCAACTATCTATCCTGTTCTTTCTAGAACATTGGTGAGATCCTCCAACTACACTAAGTGTACACAATAACATTCTAGGAAGGCACAGGGGACAGTGAGCCTTAAAAGGCTGGTGGCAGGACAAGGGGAAGGTTGGTGATACTTGGGTGGAGAGTTTCATTTCAATGTGTGCACAGCAAAAACCTCCAATTTCGGAAGCCAAATTCATGAGTTCTCTCATTTACACATGCTAAAACCATACAATAAGTAACTGTACGTGCAGCTCTTCCGAGTGCTCTCAATGTCAAAAAAGAGCAAAAATACCATCTGAAAAACAAAGCCAACGTCTGAGTGCATATCCCTTGTTGGTCCCCCTACTGCAGCCAGTGTCTAGCAGACAGCCTTCTCACAAGGAGCTAGTACAGCCTGCAGAAAAGGCTGCTTTCGGCCCTTGGCACCACCAAGGGTGACACTACTTAATACAAATCACATGTGATGTCTTGCGTAGTCTTCAACACCAACCAGCTCTGTTGCCGGCTGAGGTCCTCCTCATATTCTAATAAATTAATCTGGAATTGGGTTTTTGACGCAGATTAGCTGCATCTTTCACTTCCAGAGTACACTGGTAAAACACAGTCTTCAAACTCGCCACGTGCACCACGCTTCCGTGTGCCTCATACTCACTCCAAGAGGAGGACTGTGACTAAAAGCCTTTCCACTGGAGATATACCCTTGGAGCTTCTGCGCGGCTGCTTATCCTTACCCTTTTTATTTGAGCTGTCAAAAGGATGAACAGTCTTTCCACTGAAACGAGTCCACTCTAAGTGTGCAGCAAAATGTATAGTGTAGCCGGATGTCAAGATCGAGTCCTTCTTGTCTCAAACAACAAGTTTTCCTCCACCAAACTACAAAGAAGAGCAGAGGAAACAAGATTCTGCCATGTCTAATTTCTACTGCCTATCAAGCGAGAAGAAAGGGACCGGGTCCCATGCTCCATAGCTTGCTCCATACCTTAAATTTCCCTTTGGAATTCTGAAACTCATTTTCTGACACAAATTGACTGCTTCATTCTAACAGAAGAAGCCAATAAAATTCTAGAAAATGCTAGTAAGAGTTCAGGCATAGTTTTCCAAACACATATACATAAATAAATAAATTCCATATTAACTTTGAAATTAAAGACTGAGCTAGAGAACACACTTTTATTTTTTTAAGTTTTTTTATGTTTATTTACTTTTGAGAGAGAGAAATAGAGAGAGAGAAAGAAGGAGACAGAGAGACAGACAGACAGAGACAGAGAGAGAGAGAGAGAGAGAGCATGAGCAGGGGAGGGGCAGAGAGAGAGCGAGAGACAGAATCTGAAGCAGGCTCCAGGCTCCAACCGACAGCACAGAGTCCGATGCGGGGCTCAAACCCACGCCTGTGAGATCGTGACCTGAGATGAAAATTGGATGTTTAACCAAGTGAGCCATCCAGGTGCCCCGAGAACACACTTCAAACTTAAGGGCAGATATGGCATGAGGTTTCAAGCAAGACGGCCGACGGGGTTAAACAGTATTTATAATAATCTCAGAGCAGTTCAAAGAAACACCCTTCACCCAACAAAGAAGTGGACTCATTTCCCCACACCTCAGTCAACACCTCATTGAACTGATGTTTCAAGAAGAAAAAAATGTGTTGTTTCCTAGACTATGCTCTTTCTAGATAAAGTAACTAACAATTCTTTAATGAAACTAGAATTAAGAATTCCAGTCTTCTTAGAACAATGCGCTTTTGGAATTTCCTGGGAAAAGAAAAATAGTGCAAAGATGATGTTTCTTAGGGATCCACAGCTTGATGGAATAACACTGAAGCGAGGGTGAAGATACAAATGTGTGTGTTCGTGATAATACAGCTTCAAAAAAGCAAGGTAAACTTACCATGGAGCTGCTGCTAGCAAAGATTAACACAGCATGATGACATTTCAAGTACAAATGGGAGAAACATAAAGATAATAAAAAACAATCATGACTGTCTATGGAGCACTTAGTACCAGGCCTCATGCAACACAAACACTTAGGAACATTATGTCATTTAAACCATACAAAGGTGTACTGAAAGGTGAAGAGAGGAAAGCGGACCAGCTGGAAAACCGGGAACCCAGATCCTGAGACAGTGGAGAGTTCCCTAGGTTTTCATTTTCCTTTTTGTTTGTTGACTCAAAAATCCCAGACTATGAGCTGAAGAAGGCAGAAGAAACCCCAAAACACCAACAGCAGATACAAAAAAGACCCTAAGAAAAGTCCGCTCTCTTTAGACAAAAGACCAGGAAAGAGTCAAACTGGCAACGCAAACAACTTTTGGAAAACAGCAAAGAAAAAACTGGGACACAGCCACTTCCCCGTCAGCAGGGGTGAGTAGGGAGCCTAGACTTCCTCCCTCACCAGGTTCTCAGGAGGTACTTCACCTCCTCAGCTAGTTGGGTGTCAGAGAAGCCTGAGTAAAGATTCTGGACCTTCAATCTGCCAGGCAGAAAAGAGCTCCACCCTCTTCCCTGGGACAGTGGAGACCAAGTAAAGAAACTAAATCCTCAAGGGGCAGGAAGGAGGTACCTCCTACTTCTCCCCACTGCAGGGGAGGGGGGCGGTAAGAAAAGACAGTGTGGAAGGTCACTGCCTCATGGTAACAAGGCCACTGTCCTCCCCTGTGGTATCAGTGGAGGCTATGAGGGCAGCAGTAATGAGACATCATTAACCCCTCAGTCAGGATGGGATCAGATGAGGCTTAGAGGGGATGGGAACTCCTCCTCAGCACTAACCTGGAGGTCCTTTCCCTTTCAGGTGAAAACTGAGGTCAGGATGGAAACCGAGACTACTACCCCAATGTGGCAGTACCCTTTTCCTGTCACAGACCTGTCAGAAGAATTCAGCTAAAACAGAAGGTTTAGTTAAGATCCATGGTCTCAAAACAGAATGCAGGCATACGTCATTTTATTGTGCTCCACGTTATTGCATTTTTAACAAACTGAAGGTCTGTGGCAACCCTGAGTCAAGCAAACCTATCCACGCCACTTTCCCAAAAGCATCTGCTCACTTCGTGTTGCTGTGTCACACTTTGGTCGTTCTTGCAGTATTTCCAACCTTATCATTATTACTTTATTTGTTATGGTGATCATCGTGATTAATTACTCACTGACAGCACAGATGATGGTTAGCATGTTTTCGTAATAAACTATTTTTAAATTAAGGTACGTAGTTGAATTTTTTAGACATAAGGCTTCTGCACGCCTAATAGGTGACAGTGCAGTGTAAATGTAACTTTCATATGCACTGGGAAACCAGAAAATTCATTTGACTTGCTTATTGTGATATTTGCTTTCCTGTCGTGGTCTGGAACAGAACCTGTGGTATCCCAAAGGTGTGCGTCTACTCAAATATCCAAGTATCAATCGATATCACACCTAATATCAAGAACCAGAAAACTCTCAAGATTAATGGCAATTAATAGACATCAATGCTTAGATAACAGAAATGTTAGAATTATCTGACAAAGACTTTAAAGTGCCTACCGTAAAAATGTTCCACCAAGCAAATACAAGCATGCTTGAAACCAAAGAAAAAAATCAAAACCCCAGCAAAGAAATAAGTCTCGGCCAAGAAATAGCTATAAAGAAAAACCAAGAAAAAATTTAGAATTCAAAAACACAATATTTGATAACAAAACTAAAAACTCAAGAACTGTTTTTAAAAAGATTGAAGGAAATTGAAGAGGATGCTAATAAATGAAAAGATACTCCATATTTTCGGAATGGAACGCTTAATATTGTTCAGATTTACATACTACCCAAAAAGATCCACAGATTCAATGCAATCCCTAGCAAAATAAAAACTGCTTATCAGAGAATAGCAGAAATAGACAAATTCACCCTAAAATTTATATGGAATCTCAAGGGACTGCAAATTTTGAAACAAAACAATTTTGAAAAAAATAGAACAAAGTTGGAAGATTGACACTTTCTGATTTCAAAACATATTACAGTCATTGAAAACAGTACAGTACTATCATAAAGACAAGCAGACCAATGGAACAAAACAGAGAGCCCAGAAATAAACGCTTGCATACAAGGACAAATGGTCTTTGACAAGGGTGCCAAGACAAGGGTGCCAGTGGGGAAAAGATAGTCCCTTCAACAAATGGTGCTAAGGAAACCGGACATCCGCATGCAGAAGAATGAAGCTAGACCAATACTTACACCATGTACAAAAAATAACTCAAAATGAATTAAAGGCCTAAACATTAAGACCTAAAACTATAAAACCCCTAGAACAAAATATAAGGGAAAAGCTTCATGACATGGAATTTGGCAATGATTTCTTATATGACACCAAAAGCAAAGAAAGAAGAAGAAAAAACAAATTTGATGGGACCACATCAAATTAGTAAACTTTTATATAGCAAAGAACATAATCAACAGAGTAAAAAGGCAACTTATGAAATGGGAGAAAATGTTTGCAAATAAGGCGTTAATGCCTAGAATATATAAAGAACACTTACAACTCAACAACAAAAAAACAAATAACCTGAGTACAAAATGGGCAAAGGAGCTGAACGTCTATTTCTCCAAAGATGATATACAAATAAATGGCCAAAAAACATATGAAAAGATGCTCAACCTCAGAAATCATCAGAAAAATGCAAATCAAAACTATAATGTAATTACAGTGACCTCACATCCATTAGGAGGACCACCATCAAAAGACCTGAAAACAACACATGTTGGAGAGGATGCAGAGAAATTAGGACCATTGTTGGTGGGATTGTAAAATGGGGCAAATGCTATGGAGGTTCCCCCAAAAAAGTAAACAAAACTACCAGTATAATCCAGCAATATTACTTCTGGGTATATGCCCAAATGAACTGAAGGCAGGGTCTCATACTACCCATATTCACAGAAGTACTATTCATAATAGTCAAGAGAAAGAAGTAACTCGAATGTTCATCAGTAGATGAATGGATATATACATACACTGAAGATTATCCAGCCATAAAAAGGAAAGAAATCCTGCCACATGCTACAATATAGCTGAAACCTCAGGACAGTATCTTAAGTGAAAAACACCAGTCACAAAAAGACAAATACAAAGCATGGTTCTACTCATAAAAGTGGTGAAATTCATAGGAACAGAAATTAGAATGGTGGTTACCAGGAGCTGAGAGGAGAGAGAAAAGGAACTTTAGTTTAATGACTATATGACAGTAGAGCTAAAAATATATGAAGCAAAAACTGACATAAATGAGAATCAAAATCATAATTATAATTGGAAATTTCAACATCCCTCTGTCAAAAATTGATATAACTACTAACCAGAAAATCATCAAAGATGGAGGGCTCAACATCATCAACCAAAAGAATCCACTTGACATATATAGGACAGTCTATCCAAAGCAGAATACACATTCTTTCCAAGTACCCATGTAAACCATACCAAAACAGATCATGTGATGTACCAGAAGCAAAATTCAGCAAATATACAAAAATATAAATCCTACACTATGTTCTCTGACCACAATGGAACCAAACTAGAAAATGATAACTGAAAAAAGATAAGACAATAAAGTCTAAACACTCAAAAACCAACTATGCACTGTTAAATAAGCCATGTTTCAAATCAGAAGTCTTGAGGAGAATTTAAAAAATACATACAACTGAATAAAAATGAAAATACAACATGTCAAAATTCATGAGAATCAAAAAGCAGTGCTGAGAAGGAAGTTCATAGTACTGAATGTTCACATTAAAAAAAAAAAGGAAAACTCTCAAACCAATAATCACAACTATCACCTCAAGAACAAAACAAAAACAAACAAAAAAGTTCAAATGAGTAGAAGGAAGGAAATAATAAAGATAGAAGGAAGAAATGAAGTTGAAAACAGAAAAACAAAAAAAATTAAATGAAACAAAAAACTAGTTCTTCGAAAGGATCAATAAAATTGAAAAGCTTTAGCAAAAATGACAAAAGGAAAAAGACATCAACTACTAGTATTAGGCACGAAACAAGGAATATCACTATACAGACATCAGAAGAACAACAAGGAAATACTATGAACAATTCTACACACTTAAGCTTGGCAATTTAGATGAAAGTGGGTCATTTTGTGAAAAACAACATCTATCAGCATTCATACAATATAAAAGATAATTTAAATACCCCAATAATTACTGAAAAACTAAATTTATTTGAAAATTCCCAAAAATGAGGGGCACCTGGGCGGCTCATTCAGTTAGGCATCCAACTTCTGCTCAGGTCATGATCTCGCAGTTCATGGGTTTGAGCCCCACATCAGACTCTGTGCTGAAAGCCTAGAGCCTGGAGCCTGCTTCCGATTCTGTGTCTCCCTTTCTCTCTGCCCCTCCCCCACTTACACTTTGTTTCTCTCCCCAAAATAAATAAACATTAAAAAAAAAGTTTTTAATTAAATTCCCAAAAACGAAATTTCCATGTCCAGGTGTGTTTCACTAGAGAATTCCACACAAGGTTTAAAGAGCTAACACTAATTATACACAATCTATTCTAGAAAACAGAAGAGGAGCAAATACTTTGATTTCATTTTATAAAACTAACAATACCCTGATAACAAAACCTTTACCAAAAAATACATAAGATTATGGATCAAGTATTTCTCAAAAATGTAGATGCAAAAAATCCTTTTAAAAATATGGGCAAAATAAACACAGCAATACAGAAAGGTCATTATACACTATGACCAAATTGGACTTATTCCAGACATACAGGGATGGTTCAATATTTTAAAAGCAAGCAATGTAATCCACATTTTAACAGGCTCAAAAAAATCAAATGATCATATCAATTATTGCAGAAACAGCATCTGACAAAATTGAATATCAATTCAAGATTTTTAAAACTCAGAAAACTAGGAATAGAAAGGAACTTTCTCAATTGATAAAGAACATCTATAAAAAACCTAGAGCTAATATTATACTGAACCATATCCCCTAGAGATAAGGAACAAGACAAAACATATTCAGTTTTATCTCTCTTATTCCACACAGAACTAGAAGTTTTATCCAGTTCGATTAAGGAAAAAGATAAAAATTTACACATCAGAAAGGAAGAAATAAATCTGCCCCTATTTTATATGACATGAGTGTCCACACAGAAAATATCAAAGAATCTACAAATAAACTCCTGGAACTAATAAGTCCATTCATCAAAGTCACAGGATACAAAAACACCATACAAAAGTAAGTTGTATTTCTATATGCTAACAATGTGCATGTGGGACTCAAATTCTAAGTACAATACCACTGTCATTGCCCCAAAAACCAAATAGTTATAAATCTGACAAAAACATGTAAGGACTCATATGTTGAAAGCCACAAAACGATGAGTAAAAAAGCCAGAGAATATCTAACTACAGAAGAGACATACCTGCTTCATAGATAGAAAGACTCAATACAGTAAATTTTTAAATTCTCCCCAAATCAATATACTGGTTTAATGGATGCTGTTCCTATTAAAATGCCAGGAAGATATTTTTAAACACAGACAAGATAATTTTAAAATTTATACGGAAAGCACAAACAGTGCTTGATTCTAGCTAAATCAATGGAAAAAGAAGAACAAACTGGGAGAAATCACTATATTCCATTTCACCACATAATACAGCCACAGAACCAAGACTGTTCGGTATTGGTGGAAAAATAGACAGATTAATTGAACAGAAGGACCCAGAAATAGATCAACACAAGTACAGACTGATTTTTGACAAAGGAACAAGAGCAATTAAATGAAGAAAAGAAAAGCAAACGGTGCTTAATTAGACACACTTAAGTAAAACGAACAAAACTTTGACCTAAGTTTCACATCTTACATAAAACTTGTCTCAAAATGGATCATGGATTGAAATGTAAAACGTAAAATTATAAAACTCTTTAAACAAAGAAAAAAATTAAAGAGAAAATCTTCACAATCAAGGGATAAGCAAACAGTTCTCAGATTTAACAAAAAAGCAAGGCATATAAAGGAAAAAAAATTTCATAAATCGGACCATCTCAAAATTAAAATTTTTTGCTCTGGGAAAAGTGCTGTTGAAGAGAATGGATGAAAATTCAAGCTACAGTTTGGGAGAAAATATTTACAAACTACATACCCAATAATATACTATTATCTAGAAAATTTTAAGAATTTTTAAAAACTGAGCAGTGAAAGTAAACCCAATTAGAAAATAGGCAAAAAACATTTACCAAGAGATATTTAACAAAAGAAGATATTCAGATGACAAACAAGCACGTGAAAAGATGTTTAACATCATTAGCTATAAATAGGGAAATGCAAATTAAAAGCACAATGAGAATGCACAATGAATGATACAGCTACTCTCAAAGACTGCCTGGTGGCTTCCTAAAAATTACATATGCTACCCAGCATGGAGCACCTGGGTGGCTCGGTTGGTTAAGCATCTGATTGATTTCAGATCAGGTCATGGTCTCAGGATTCATGAGTTCTAGCCCCACATCGGGTTCCTCAAGGACAGTGCAAAGCCTGCTTGGGATTCTCTCTCCCTCTCCCTCTTTCCCACTTACGTGTGCACTCTCTTGCTGTCTCTGTCTCTCTCTCTCTCTCTCTCTCTCTCTTTCTCTCTCTCTCTCTCTCTCTCTCTCTCTCTCTCTCAGAAATAAATAAATAAACTTTAAAAATTAAATGAATGAATGAATGAGCAAGCTGCCCAGCTACTGTACTTCTAGGCATTTGTCCCACTGAAAAGAAAACTAGGTCAATACCAAAACCTGTACACAAATGTTCATAGCAGTTTTATTTATGATAGAAAAACTGGAAACAATGCAGATGTCCTTCCTTGGGGGAATGATTAAAATCTATAACCACAGACTACTACCCAGAAACCAAAGGGAACACACAACAACTTGGATGAATCTCCATCATGTTGAATGGAAAAGGACAACCTCCAAAAGTTATATAGTGTATCGTTCCATTCATATGGAAACAATGACAAAACAATAAAAATGAAGAAAAAAATATTGGTTGCCAAGAGTCAATGTGTGGGGATACCGGGATAGGAGGAAAGGGGTATGGCTATAAAAGGCCAACATGACAGATCCTGGGGAGGACAGAATTTTTAGTTTCTTGACCATATTACTGTCAATATCCTGGTTTTGATATCATACTATACTTTTACAAGATGTTACCATCGGGGGAAACTAGATAAAGGGCACATGGTATCTCTCTGTATCATTACATGTGACTGCATATATGTCTACCATCATCTCAACATGAAAAGCCTAATTTTTTAAAAGCACAGTAAGCAATAAGCAATAAGTTTCCCGATTTAATAGATGAGGAAACAATTTTTATCAAATTTCTGTATCTTGCCCCAGGTCATATACTATCAACAAATGGCAGAAGCAGAATTCAAACTCATGTTTGCCAGATTCCCAAAAAGAGGCACAAAGTAATCAATAGCATTTAAGGAATAACTGAGTGTGTGTTTTACACCAGTATTACGGATACAAAAAACCCTGACAACAGAGTTCTGGTCTCTAGGATCTTGTGGTGCTAGAGAGGCACAGACTGATGAATAATTATAATACAATGCATTATGTATATACAAGGCCAAGTGCTTGCATTATTGAAGGAGATCAAGTGGATTCTTAGATGGGAGAGAGTGACCATTAATAAGCAGGAGACTAAGAGACTCTGACCTTTTAACAATGTCACTCTAGCAGTGTCTTCTAGCATGGGAAGGTATCATGAATGGCAGCATGGAGACCAATTAAAAGGGTCCTCTAATGAGCCAGGAGGGAGACGATAAGAACAGAATTAAAATGGGTCCTTTGGGAACACAGATAACCAGTTGGATAGTGATGTCTTACCCATGATAGGAAATACAAATACATTTGGCTGAGGAAAGAGACATCAACTGCATTTTAGAGATGTTGCATTAAGCTATCTGTTGAATTTCAGGACAGATATCTAGTCCATTAAAAACAAAAACAAAAACAACTGTCCATGAAACATATGCCTCTGCAATTCAAGGAAAAGATTAGACTAGTGATAGAGATTTTAGAATAACCCATTACAGGACATGGTAAAACACAAGAAAATGGAAAACTGCACAGAGGGAATGCATAAAATGAGAAGGAGAGAGTGGAATAAAATGAACTTAATTCAAGTAAACAGTATTTTAGAAGAATGATGGCTAGATACCGACCTAATTCAACAAAGAGATAACTCATAAATAATTTAAATGTGAATATTACAGAAAGTGCATATATGTGCGTGATGGTGGTAAAAGAGAAGCTTGCTTTACTATATACAAATATAGACAAAGTTATTTTTGAAATTTTGGAAAGGAATCAGAATCCTGATGATCACAGGGAGTAATATTCTCTTGCTGCCATTGTTTTTGGTAATGCAATTACTTGAATTTCTCAATTTTTCTTGTTCACTATTTAAGACTGATACAATCATTTTTCCTAAATGTAAAAATAAGAAATGACTGGCTATGGGTGCCTGGGTGGCTCAGTTGATGAAGCATCTGACTTCGGCTCAGGTCATGATCTCACAGTGGTGGGTTCAAGCCCCACATAGGGCTCTGTGTTGACAGCTCAGAGCCTGGAGCCTGTTTCGGATTCTGTGTCTCCCTCTCTCTCTGCCCCTCCCCCACTCATGCTCTGTCTTGCTCTGTCTCTCAAAAATGAATAAAAGTTTTAAAAAAATGACTGGCTATCAAAGATGTCACATAATGTATTTTCTTACAATTGTGCACAAACTTCGCAGATGAAATATTCTTCCAACAATTACAAGTTTATATCAATCATTTCGTCAGTGTTTGGAAACAGAGAGAGGGATTTCTTTTTACCCCTTTAAAAAATACTGAAGGAAATTTCAAATTAACAGCCCTATAAAAAGAATCCCTTTTGGAATGTAGTAAAGAATGGTTTAAATTTGTTTTTTAAGCATCTCTATCCCTTGGTTTACACTAAGGCTTTTTAATCTCTCCAGATGAAACTAAAGTCATTTTGGTGAGTTTTGAAAAAACAAAACAAAAAACCTCCAATGTAAGTTTAAAAAAATAAATCATTGGGAAGAAATAAAAGAATAAAAAATCGGCTGAGAATCACAGAGATCAAGAGCACCATAAACATGTCAAAAACAAGCCAGATTTTTCTGTTTCTCTTTTTCCCCCATCCCTAATAAAAGCAAGATATTCTTCAATTAGCTCTGGAGCCTTATATTATTTAGCTTCATGATACAAACATGTGTCGGTGTATGAAGCATTGTTTCCTTGTTTGGTTGCTGAAGAAAATAGTAATATGGTCATTCAAATGAGGCAACCAATTTAAGGTCTCCTGTCTTTTTCCGTTTTATGAAGATCATTCCTTGAGATGTTTTTCCCCCTTTAACACTAGTTTACTCTCATTTCTTAATTCTGAATTTCAGTTTTCTATGGCAAGACATTCAAGGTGAAAGGAAAAGGTAAAGGAGGTAGAACACAGTTTTAATTTATCAAAATTCGTAACAGCAAACAATGGCTAATAGGCTATTCAAAGGAAAGTAATCCACGGAGAATATAAAGTAAATCCCAAACTACGATGTAACCTTTCCCAACCCTATATAGTATTTGTTATAATAACTTTAATAGTTAACAGTGCAAATGGTTTAAAATGGAGGATGATCTTTTTTAAGTAAAAATCCTTTATTTTGATTAGTATACACATACACGGGTTAAGGAGTAACTAATTTTGCGGTCATAAAAATACAGCAGAAACAGATCCATACAGAAAGAAACAATGTGGGGGAAATGAGCCCTACGTATACTAACTTCTTCTTTAAACCAGAAGAACGGAGGAGGGATTTTTCAATGTGCTTATGCATATATAATCATAAGAAGTAGGATGACAGTCATCACTGTTTCCATCTTGCCACATCACGGCTCCTCTCTCTAGGGTCTCAGCTTAACTTTACAGTCAATATGCCAATATCATCAACCAGCAAATCAAGGAAGAAAGGATTTCAAAAGGGAGGCATTTCAGGTTGCCCCTGGAAACCTCATTTCTAACCCTATAAATTCCCAATAGAGTAAGTGACACATATGGATCCAGAATCAAACACGGCCAATGTGTTCAGGTAAGGTGAGTATGTGTTAGGAAGTAGACACTTCTTTCCCTGAGCCTAGTAATGACATACTAAAACACAGAACTGTAATCTCAAAATTTCTGATGCAATCAAAATCCACTGCTTCCCTAAAAATGTAACCCCATCCCCTCAACAGACATTAAAGGATAGTCTCCTACACGGTTAGTCACAATGATGGGTATTCTTCCTACACCCCAAAAACACTGCCAAGCTCTTCTTCCATATACAGGAGTGGGTCAAGTCAGATAACTGAAAGAAAAAAATAAAAACTCTGACTAAACAAGCTACAGGTTACGGGAAGTGATTGTCAGTTTGTCCCAGATCAGAAAACACATCAAGTTTCCCAACAAACACCCCTCTTGAAAACTGTCTATTTGATCTACAGCAGCATAGCCGGTCTTTCCTGTTAGCAGTTTCATTATTTTCCTTCTTCAAATTCTGAATAATGCTTCTGGGACAGGGTTTGAAGATTCTTTCCTCCTGGTCAATGGCAATGTCAGACTGTCAGCACAGAGCCCCCGTTTCATGCAAGAACCATTAAGCCAGAGGAAACACAGTCACAAAGAAAACTTCTGGCCTCATTTGCTTCCCTGAGGAGCCGGAGGAGCCCCGTCAACATGAGAAGGCTGCAGGGAGGTGGCGGCTTTCCCCAGGGAGAAGGAAACATATTGACTTACCTTCTCTGCATACTTGAACTTAACATAAAACCAGCTTGACTTGATCATTGTCTCACCTCCTGCCCTCGGAGGAAGAGAAGATGGAAAAAAAAATAAAAGGGAAAAGAAAAAACCTAACAGTACAACACTGAAGAAAAAGCCGTGTTGTTTCAGGCAAAGGCTTCTTTCAAGATACGGAGGCTTCCAGAGGATGACGTGTATTCAAAGACAGGAGGGGCAAAGTGGGGAGAAACGGGAAAATGCACTACTTCAAACCTGGCCTCCTTCCCCTTTACGTTCCTGTACACCTTCCCTCTGCACCTACAACACTGTGTTTCCGGAAGCTGCACTCCAGGACTGCCTCCTGAGCCGCCTGCTTTTCCCTCCCTCTGCTCGCTCCCTCTGTGTTGCTCTCTTGGCTGGCTGACAGGAGAATTCCTCAAATGGGCTTCAGCTGCCTTCCTCACAAACGGCACATGTCAGGAAAGGCGGGAGGCAGGCCCTGGCCCCGCACCCTCCCAGAAGGCCCACCTCCTCCTCCCACCCCAACTCCCGCCGGATGAATAATGAATTCCAGCACTGTCCCTCAGGACACAGATTAACACCTGGCCAAACATTATTCTGACAAGAGCCTGTGTCTAGATAAAGGACTCTGCCACAGCTTTAGCCCCACGATCCCCAAAACAAGATCAGGAGGTGACCTTTCTCCACGCCTACGGAAGATTACAACACTCAAAACAGTCCAGTCTCTTCGGCAAAAAGTGAGTAAGAATCCATTTTAAATTCTCCAGCTGAAACAACATCTTTCAACCTCCTGTAGCCAGAGGAAGAGAACAGGGCCAGCTTTCTCTTGCCATTCCCTTTTACCTCTACTAGCTGCCAAAGCAGCTCCCGGTATTCAGCCTCAGGAGCTAACAGCTTGGAAGATGACTGACATTTTATATGCACATTCCCCCCCCCCCCAGAAATGTACAGTGTTTTTATTTTTGTTTTATTACTATTAACTCATTGAACTTTTCAAGATTTCACGGGGAGAAAAAAAGGTGAAACAGAATCACAGCACCCACTCTGTAAGATGCAAGAAATAGAAGGGACAGAGGCTGAGGGGGGAGATCTAGGAGCGTGGCTTTAGCATATGCGAACGTGCACCGCTGCGCTACGGATAATCTGCTAGACACAATCAGGCCCGTGGGAAACAGCGATCCTCAAACTATTTAATCATAGGTTGGCACATCTCCTGTCCATACTTCCCACACCCCTGCCCGCAAGTGATAAATATTTATTAAATACAAAATAATTAAGATTCCTCTGGATTTAAAACTACAGTCTACAGGATGATGTAAACTCCCCTCACCTGCAGAGAGAAACAGGTTGAGTTATCATCAGCTTCCACCTTTCAAAGTGGTTTGAAAAAACAGTTTGAACTATTTTCCCACTCAGCTGGCTCGTGCCCACTTTTATTGTAAACGATGCACGGGACAGTGAAGCCTGTGGGCTGTTCTAATGAGCATCCCGTACGGCCCATCAGGAGGGCCCACATCCCCAAGGGGTTTATCTCCTCTTCACATCTGCAAATGGCCAGGAGCACGTGTGGTCCATCATTTCATCCCCGACCTTTGTGTCCTAGAAGCTCCGACCCTTCATCCCTACAGACCCTTCAGCTGAGGTACATCATGCTTTCCTCAGTCGAGGTGTTTGAGGGCGTAACATTCACTGAGGCCAAAATGTGATTTACTAAATGTCTTGACTGAAAAGGGACATGCGTCCATTTTCGAAGCTGCTATTCCACACCGTCAGGCTAAGCAGCGGCTTCATTTCTGCGTTCCAAATTTTAGGAGGGATTGTCTTTGAAAAGCCCTCTTGAAACACTCTACCCCTACATCACAATAATCATAAAGCTTCTCATAATGTTTTTGAAGAAGGTTTTCCTCTGCAGGCACCCAAACTTCCTACTGAGACCGGCAAGGGTGTCAAAACTCACCTCCAAACACGCATGGACAATAAAGGATCCCAGCGGGTTCTAATTTGAGGTAATAAGTGAGGGTGTAAATCACTTCGGAGGCAGGAAATGGAGCGAATGGGGTTCACACCTGAAGGCCACTAATTTCTCTGAGAACGATGGCTCTATTCGTACTGGCCCCTCTCAGTTCCCTGAGTCTTTCCAGAATCCGGCTGTTCTACTTCCAAGAACACCCTTACATTTCCCTATCTCATCACCTAACTCACATTCTCTCATCCTTTAGATTGGTGCTTAGCTGTCACTTCCTCTAAGACGCTGTCCTCATCCTCACCCCTGATCCTGCAGTGGGTGCATCTGTCACATACCAAACATCTCCCCTCTGGAGCACTTCTCGTACAATGTGCCGTTTGCCTATTTACTTCTCGCATCTCCCTCTGAAGCGGAAGCCTCTCCAGAGCCAAGTCCCAGGCTCCCTCCATCACAGCTACAGCCTGTGACTTGGGACCAGTACGTGGACATGGCTGAGGCTCAGCGAGTACTTGCTGGACGGGATGGAGGGAGGAAAAGTTAGGTCTCACGGCAAGAATGGGGATGACACAATGCATGTAAAGTCCTTAGCACATTTTCTCTAGCATGGTAAGTTCCTGATAAATGTTTGCCAGCGTTGCAGCCTTCCGTGGAGACAGTCTGGAACTGCTACCAAAGGGACAAAGAAGGAAACTCAATAAATGCACTGATGGGCAGCAATGAAAAAACTTCAGATACTGAGGTCCACTGTAATACCTACATAACATTATGTAATCTATATAAACGGTAACATTTCAGACAGACTTTTAATTCATTCAAGTGGAACACAGAAGCTTAAGAGACAGCAGACAGCTGACATGTTCCCAGAAGGAAGTGGAAGAAAGACAAGAACAGGAACAGAAGCAGTGAGGGGTTCCCATATAACAAGGCTGGGTGAGGAATGAGGGCAGGCCAGAGGGGCCTGTGGTCTGAAAGGAAGGTGAGGTGTGCAGGGTTTCACAGGACAGAGGGACGCGGAGGGGAAAGATGACTGGGTGACCACGGACCAACCATACTTACAGACGTGACGGCATGGCATTCGGGGTTCAGGGACGGATTATGGGCGATTGGTTCTTTTAGAGGTCAATTCATTTCTTCACTATTTTTCCCCCTTTTATTGTAAATACAAATGCTCATGGAGAAGAGGAAAAAATAAGATAATGAAAGAGTACCAAAAGCCAGAATTTTGGTAATCAAGTATTTAGACTCATTTTGCAGGCTTAGCGAATATTCTAATTGGGAAAGGACTTTAAAAGTTCGTAAAAACTGGGGTGCTTGGGTGGTTCAGTCACTTAAGCATCCAACTTCAGCTCGGGTCATGATCTCACAGCTTGTGGGTTCAAGCCCTGCGCCAGGCTCCATGCTGACAGCTCAGAGCCTGGAGCCTGCTTTGGATTCTGTGTCTCCCTCTCCCTCTCTCTCTCTCTCTCTCTCTCTCTCTCTGCCCCTGCCCCGCTTGTGCTCTGTCTCTCAAAAACAAATAAATGTTAAAAAAAATTTTTTTTAAGTTCATGAAAACCAATAATGTCTAACTTTTAGCATGAGGCCCTCTTTTAATTAAAAAGAAAGAAGGATTCAGGTGCCTAGGGGGCCCAGTCAGTTAAGCAGCCAACTCTCAGTTTGGGCTCAGGTCACAATCTCATGGTCTGTGAGTTTGAGCCCTACGTTGGACTTTGCGCTGACAGTGTGGAGCCTGCTTGGGATTCTCTCTCTCTCTCCCTTTCTCTCCACCCCTCCCCTGCTCGTTCTCTGTCTCTCAAAATAAAAATAAAAACAATAATAATAAAAAGAAATAAGGAAGTCCCCATTTGATAACATACTGAATTTTAGCAGGTATTCATTAATTGAAGAAACACAAAACGTAAGAATTTAATAATGCTTTTTAATGAATTTCTATTTCATTAAGCATCCCTTCTGTAAACAAATGGGCATACAAGGACATGCCACATGTGACCTATTTAGTGCCCTGATAAAGGTTGTGCATTCTAGACTGGGAAGTGATCTGGGTCAAACACCACAGTGATGAAAGCAGTGATGCCCAGAGAGGTAAAGTGACTTCCCCAAGGTCTCAGAAAGTCAGTGGCTAAGCTGGGTCTATGAGTCTTTCTGGCTGGTTAGCCTGGCTTCAGGCTACTGCACCCAAGGGTATCCCTGAGAATACATCTAGGACTATAACTGTGTTACACATTTCTGGCCACTTTAATAGGATCCTGGAACAGACAGAATTAATAACACAACACAAATTCTCTTAGAATCAAGGGGAGCTAAAATAGAATTGCTATTTACTTTCTCCCCTCAAAACAGCTAATATTTGCATGAATATAAGGCACTACCTAATGGGACATAAGGAGACAAGGGTCAATTCAAGAGGTAGATTTCTGATTACATTTTGTTTAAAGCGTCTTAAAAGAGGGGACAGACAAGAAGTGATGAAGGCAGGAAGAAAAGGCTACTTTGAGAGAGAGACTATAACGCAACAGTCAGTGGTTACCCGCAAAAGCTTTGGAGACAGAGGGACCTCAGTTCCAATCGTGGCCACGCCAAATGCTGGGTTTAACTGTAAACTAGTTATCTCACTCAACCTCAGCTTCCCCATCTGTACACTGAGGCTGAGCAAACCTACCTAAAATGAGGATTTCTGTGACAATTCAATGGACTCGTGTCTGTAAAGCAGTTAACATAGCTCAAGACTCACAACTGAGCTTAACAAAAACTAAAGGCAGTGTCACCTTCAACTATATCACAACCTCCTAACCTTTGCATCTTAGCTATAGTCAGTTGGAAACACAATCGAAATACCACTTCTTAGACTTCAAGTCAGACCCTCTACCTGCTGTAATAGAGCCTTAATCACACTCTGATTATGTTCAAAGCCTGACTTGCCAAAAGGAAGAGGGAAAGAAGACCAGGGAAGATGCTCTGAGTCTCCCTAGCTCCTTGGCAAACACCAGTGAGAAATGGCATGGCCTGTCAGCTGCAAGGCAGTCATTTCCAAAAACAGGAGTGTGTTCCCTAATAAAAACATGACTGCTGTTTTATCCTTAACGTTTTCTGGAGAATTAAAGTCCACAAAAACATGCACAGAGATAAAACAAACTAGCAATTGAGTCCTCTTAATAACTCTGAAACCGTAACCAAGACAGGCCTTCTACAGCAACTCATTTTCATTTTCTGACATAAACTCCTTCTCCTTCCAACTCCCACCAGCTTGTTTTGTTTCCTTTTAAACAGACAGTTTACTGTTAGAATGGGACAGTCTGTGTGGAGGAATTGCTTCAGCTGCACTAAAAGAACTCCATTTCCATCACAGCTGTACTTGGAACACACCATTTCCTCTGGCGGAGCATCTGAACACTTGTTAAGAGAGGCTGAAGAGGTATGATGGGCGCTCAAGGACTTTCTCTTTTCTCAGCAAACAGGGCTGGTCACAGCTCTTGTAAAACCTTTGCAAGGATTCATTATCCGTCAAAATTTGCAGGAGTCTTCCAGCCTTCGAATATGGTGTTTCCTCTGCTGGCAAAGACTCTTCCTCTGTTCCTCGACACTTCTGTCCCTGCCCAAGCAAGCACATGCATTCATGCACACAATGTGCATGAAAACCACACACACACACACACACACACACACACACACACACAACTCTACCTTGACTTAACTCACAATTCTCATCTCAGACCTCAAATCCTCACAAAAGCTTCTCTTGGACCTCCAAGAAAGACTTTGCAAATGAAACTGTTTAGAAGTTTAGCTTAACAGTAAAGCTTAAAATTACTTGAACACAACTTACAAAGAGATACAGCTGACTTGTAAACAGAGAGTTTTTATCCTACTCTCTGCTATTCAGCAGAAAGGGGAAAAAAAAAGCCACATGTTCTTTCTTACTCATTACACTCCGTGATAAATGTGTTCTTCATTAAACCCTTAGGGGGAGGGAGAAATACACATCAGCTGAGCATTTCAGAGACCGACATCGTGCCTGTGTTATCTGCATCTGACCTGCTCTCTGCTCCTAAGAGGCACAGGGCCTAGCAGGAAAAAAGCCAAGGCCTGCTGCCAAGAACAGACTCACACGGCACCACTCCAAGCTAAGTAGTTTCCAGAGTCCTTGAAGGAACCAGGCCAAAGTCCCACCTAGGATTCTCAAGGTGGGAAAAAGGTCTCAGCAGACACAGAGCCATCTTGCAGGAAGACTGGAGGAGGAGAAGAACGGCTTCCACAGGGTCAGCTGCAGGCCACCTTCCCCTCTAAAGAGTCCCCTCCTGGGTAATGTTCCTCCCTTGTCATAATTACTACTTGGGCAAACAAAATCAAGCTATCCCAGAGTTAGGTGCATGAACAATGACCTATTACCATGCACTGAAGTATAGCAAATAATGCTCAGTTTCGGAACCAATTACCTTCATAGAGGTGAACTTCGATACTTAGAATTCCTTGAGGTTGTGTGAGTTTTGTTATTTTTTTTTTCCTCAGAACATTCCAAAAAAGCCATCAGAAAGGTCAAACTGTTTAAGACTGGATTAAAGGCAGGAAACCAATAATCCTCTTTTGAGAGGAAGAATTAAACAGCTTTACAAAATGGGCTCTGTCTATACATGCAACATGTTAAGGAACATTCTATTTATTCATTTTTCTATTATAGAAATATGTTCAGGGGTGCCTGGGTGGCTCAGTCAGTTAAGCGTCTGACTTCAGCTCAGCTCATGACCTCACGGTTCGTGGGTTCAAGCCCCGTGTCAGGCTCTATGCTGACAGCTCAGAGGCTGGAGCTGCTTCAGATTCTGTGTCTCCCTCTCTCTGCCCCTTCCCTGCTCATGCTCTGTCTCTCTCTCTCTCTCAAAATTAAATAAACATTAAAAAAAATTTTTTTAAGAATGAAATATGTTCATTTGGGTAAACTAGATGAATAAATTGTCTCTGACATTAAGAGCCATGGAAATCTGAACTAAGAAATTGTTTCAGGTTCTGTCCATACTTTTAATGCTATATAAGGAAAAGACAACTGAAGCCCATACAAAAGGAACAGGTATGTATTTGAAGGAAAGTATCAAAATATACTTTGATATACTTTTGATATACTTTGATAGCAACCAATAACAGGACCAATGTTGAAGAGATCTTTCGAAAAGGTTCCTAAGAATAGATATACTATAACTTACTTTAAAATATAAAAGTATCTAAGCTTGATCCAATCACCTCATCTACATCTAAAACATATGGATCAAAAACATTAAAAACCAAGAAACAAAGGCAGCATCTCTCCCATGGATTTCAGAACTTGACAGAGTTGGGGAGGTTATATATTTCATGTAAGTAATAGTCCACATTCCTGATTAAGTGCTCCCTCACTTCATCCATCCACACCAAAAGGACCTAATTCTTTCCAGTTACAGTAGACCATTTTTTAGAGATGCTGGTAAGCAAGCACAAAACAAAGATTTTACACAAATAATGCAGCATCTGACAGCCAAAAAGAGATAACCAACAGACCTCCTAGGGAGTTAGCACAGGTACGGAGAGCACTGACGGTGATCGGTGAGGAACAGAAGGAGCAACTCGCACATGCACAGACAGAAACAGAGCCATCCCTCCCTGAAATGACCTGGCCGTCTGGTTGGGGAGACTAATGATACACATAGGAAGTGACTTATGACCTCCTATTACAAACCAACAAATCCCACAAGTGCAAATCAATACACCACACACAGAAGTTGATGAGTATCTAGGAGGCAATAAGAGAGAGATTAAAGGTGGATGAGAAAGATTTGCTATGAAAAAGGAGCTTTGAAAAGAATACAGAAGCTGATTTGGTCAAGAAAAGGAACAAGACATTCCAGGTAGACATAAAACACCTGCAAAGCAAAAGATAAAACTGAAATTGTGCTCTTTCCCATCAATATAAATTTCACTGATAAACTCAGCTCATGTTCACATCTCTGCATCAAAGGTCGTTGAAAAATGACTACTTCTGAAGTTTGACATGTGTCTTTTTACAAAAATGTGTGTATGTACACACACATTTCAGTACAACTCTACTCATATACCTATTCCTTTTTTACACACTTACATAGATAAATGGCAGCCAAGTTATTTTAACTGGTTTTGCAGTACGAATTCGGAATGATTATAATTACAGTTTCTCTTTTAAAATGAGGTTTTGTTCTTTAATATTCATTGACTACTAGCTTGCTTCCCACACACAACACATTATTTACCCTCCAGTGGCTTGGTGCATCAATTATGGTAATAGTTTGTGAATAACATTCACATTATGGAAAAATGAGCCTGGTTACTTAGCTCTCCCTCTGGAAAATTGTCACAAACATACGTATCATCTGTCTCTACTTAGAGTGCAGCAATTAGTAATTATAGCTGTATATACTTTTGTAACGAAAAGGGGAAAATAGACCTGAAATGTCATGTTTCCAAATGTTCTGAGGATATTGTCTAAAATTATTTTGTTTGAACTCTAGTTTACAAAGAAGCAATGCATTTTGACAAAAAGTCATCACTAATAGCATACTGGATACGGAAAAAGAGACAAAGACCGCACGAATGACACCACCCCCTAACAATTCCTTCTTCAACCAGATCAGACTAGATATGAATAAACCAAGGCCAGTGGGAGATCTGAATACAGCCCTGTGAGCAAGACAGAACTGAAATCAAACCACTATCTTAACCATCCTTTAGCTGGTTCAACAGTTGCTTACTCAGTGCCTACTTTATACCAAACACAGTACCTGGCTCCATAGAAACCTTTAAAAATGAGACAAAATAACTTTTACAAGGTTACCTAATAGTAAAGGAATTAGAAACATACCACTACAATCTAGCACAAAGTATACAGATTTTTAAGATACAAAAATAGTTCTGAGAAGAGAATTATTTCCGTTGGCAGAGAAAGGAGGTACCAGAGAGCTTTACCAAGGTATGAAATGCTGAACCATGGCAAAGACAGGACATTAAAGTTCACGTTTTCTAAGTAAAAGCAATCCTGGGTGACAAGTGTGCCAAGATCCCACTGAGAATGGGCACTCAGAAGGAAGCAGAACGAAGGCCAGAGGAAAGAGGCCAAAATGTGGGCAGCCTGGGGCCCCTGGGTGGCTCAGTGGGTTAAGCATCTGACTCTTGATTTTGGCTGAGGTTATGATCTCAAGGTTCATGGGATCGAGCCCCACATAGAGCTCCATTCTGACAGCAAACACAGCCTGCTTGGGATTCTCTCTCTCCCTCTCTCTCTCTGCCCCTGACCACTCCCCCTCACTCCCTCCCTCCCTCTCAAAATAAACTTAAAAAAAAAAACCTGGGTAGCATGGTTTTTGATGGTCATCCTCATGGATATTTAAATTTACAGGTCACACATGACTTAGCTTCTTTGATGCCCAATTTATAATGACTACATTTGAAAATGAGGACAATAGAATACTCTCAAGAATTTCTGAGAAGAGTGATAAGGTTATCCTGCAAGTAACTTGCATCGTTTCTCACACCATAGGGCTTCCTATAGATCTTGAAATGTTACCACTTTATTGCAACCAAGAAACTGACTTTTAGAAAAAAAGTAACTGGAAGAAGAGTTTTTAAAAGGAGAAAGGAAGGGAACCACAGTCATAGTAGGAGGAATGGGGAAGACAGGATGAAAATAAATCTGCCATTATAGATTTCATTCTTCCACAGTGCCCTAAAAGACTGATCACTGGAGGGTCTAGAATTTCAGAGGCAATGGGCAAAATTTGGAATGGCTGATTATTAACAGGAAGCCTGTAGATCCCCCCTTGTATAGGTAGAATGTGAGAATTTACAAGTTAGTCCAGGATGGCTCTGGTTTACATATCACAGAGGCATCTTGGATATGGGGCCTCTCCAAATATCATTTCTCACAGTGTCACCCTAGCCTCTCCCTTGCCAATGCCAAAGATAGGCTACCAAAAGCAGTCCAGCACATTGCCTATCTGAGGATGACTAATTACTCTTCCAGGAACTTCTTACTAAAGATCTAATCCAGTGGCTCTCAAAGCGCAGGCTGCCAGACCAGCAGCATCAACACCTAGAATTTGTTAAAAGCATAAATTGTCAGGCCCTCCCCCAACCTATGGAATCAGAAACCTTGGGTGGGTGGGGTGGGGCCCAGCAATCTGTTCAGTGAGCCTTATTAATGATTCTGATGCTGGTTCAGGTCTGAGAATCACTGACCTAGTGTGACATCCTACTTGCAGAATGAAACAGAGACCCAAAGAGAAGGTCATAGGTCTCCACAGTCTCCAGACTCTTAGCCGTTGGTTCTCTTCTCTGCACTACACTACCTGTGTGGACACCTAAGCAATGGATGTGCCCTGGCTGCATGCTTTTAGCTCTGCCCCTCTGCCCTAACGTGCCCTACCATGGCTCCAATGGAGGTGTTTCCTGACAAGCAGGGCAAACAAGAGAAGCCAAAAAGTCCATGGCTCAGTTACTGTGGAGTGGCACCAGAAGCAAGTACAGATTCATGTGCTAGAACAGGGGTCCTCAACCTTTTCCCGTAAAGGGGCAGTTAGTAAACACTTCAGGTTTTGCAGGCCACACTATGTTGGAATTATTCCACTCTGCCATTATAGCTCACAAGTAGCCAAAGAAAACACATAAACGAAGGGGTACAGCTATGTTCCACACAGAACTTTATTTACTGAAACAGACACCAGATCAGGTCTGTCTGTCCGTCAAGCTGAAGTTTGCTGCCTCCTGTTGCAGAACATGTCTAGCACAGAATAGGTATTCTATAAAAACCTAGTTGAATGACTAAAGAAATACAAGGGAGGACTGGTGGCTGTTGTTCCCTACATTCATCAGTGTCTCCCAAGGTCACTCTTCTTCCTCAGCATTGGGACTGGTACCTGCACCTGCTTGTGTAAGCTACACCTGCAATGAGATGAAAGACTGGGGGGGGGGGGGGACAAAATTCTACACCATGCCTCTTGCCAGGTCACATACCCTAACCCAGGGCTGCTCTGCTCTGCCAGGAGAAAGGGGAGACTTTTGTGATGTGCACAAAGGCACTGGTTGTTCGCCAAACCATGTGCCCTCAGAACTGAATCCACCTGGGGAGAGTTGTTCTCTAATTTGTCCATATACATCCATCCTCTGTCTCCTACTCTCTTCTCACTCTTCATCTGGATCCCAAGATACCCATTAACAATTACTGGACATTTCTACGGGCAGTTCTCCAGACCATGAATAATCTCCACATAATTTTGAGTTTAAACCCTTATGAGTATTAAAAAAAATTTTTGAGCATATTCCTTTAATACATATGCAACTATTTATATGACATTGATGTACTTTACATGTTACAAAATATCCAAATAAATATCAGGGTGATTATATAGATAAAATGAACACAGGTTTTAATGTTTTACTCCACATAATGGCATTAGCTATTATCTCAAGATACAACTTCCAAAGTCAATCATTAATGATCATGGATATAAACCTCAGTTCCCAATTATTTTTTTTTAATTTTTTTTAACTTTTTTTATTTTTGAGACAGAGAGAGACAGAGCATAAACGGGGGAGGGTCAGAGAGAGAGGGAGACACAGAATCTGAAACAGGTTCCAGGCTCTGAGCAGTCAGCACAGAGCCTGACGCGGGGCTCGAACTCATGGACCGCGACATCGTGACCTGAGCCGAAGTCGGACACCCAACCGACTGAGCCACCCAGGTGCCCCCCAATTATTTTTATAATTTAACTCTCTGGCCAACTTTTTACTAGATAGGATTCTGTAGTTGCTGTCTGTACTTAGTAACAGGTTGATAAGGAGCTCATAAAAAGAATGGCAATATACACTCAACAATTTTCCTGATATCCCCTGTGCTTGTACCTAATTCCACAGTTAATTTGAAGGAATTTTTAAAATCACTTGTCCTTTTCATGAGAGTTAATTTATTTTTTTTTAAATTTTTTTTTCAACGTTTTTATTTATTTTTGGGATAGAGAGAGACAGAGCATGAACGGGGGAGGGGCAGAGAGAGAGGGAGACACAGAATCGGAAACAGGCTCCAGGCTCTGAGGCATCAGCCCAGAGCCTGACGCCGGGCTCGAACTCCCGGACCGCGAGATCGTGACCTGGCTGAAGTCGGACGCTTAACCGACTGCGCCACCCAGGCTCCCCGACATGAGGGTTAATTTTAAGTGAATTGTATAACCTGGCAACACACTTTCTGATCCATACAAACTGGAACATGTCCACAACAGAGTGAACAAAAGGCTAATAAAGGCTGAGGGAATCTGCCATTTTGTAAAACTTCCACTCTCCCTTCAGGGCACCTGACCCCACCCCCCCCCCCATGGGGCACTGACTATCCCACAGATAATAGATGCCAACTCAAATACTAAATTCCAATAATGTTCCATGTGTCTTCCTTAAAGATAATAAATCTAAACATAATTTCTACTATTTTGTCCTGTGCGCAAATGGATTATCCTAAAATTCCCATGGGGGAGGGGGAGGCATTTACCCCACCTTAGACAGCTCCACTCCAGGTCAGTGCTCCTCAACTACAGGTGTCCTAGATCAACAGCTCCACTCCAGTCAGTGCTCAACTACACGTGTCCTGGGTCATAAAATCAATTACATGGGTAATGACCACCGTGTGTGTGTGTGTGTGTGTGTGTGTGTGTGTGTGTGTGTGTGTGTG
>NW_024412447.1:12950777-12964115 GCF_014898765.1 Herpailurus yagouaroundi | reverse complement strand
TGTGTGTGTGTGTGTGTGTGTGTGTGTGTGTGTGTGTGTGTGTGTGTTAGTGGAAGAGAACAGAAAAGGAAATGTTAGAAGGGATCATTTAATAAAACTTTGTTTCAGCTTTATATGTAAGCATGGCTGTTCATGCATTTGTGTATGTGCATGCTCAAGCATGTACACTTGACCATGGTATAAACTGCATTTCTAACTGTATGGATTGGGGAAAAACATTTTGAAAGCCATGCTCTAGACAAAAGAATATGGAAACTCCTTGGAATGAGACGCCAGCACATTGTGCTGGCGTCTCATTCCAAGGAGTTTCCAAATGGTCAAAATGCTAGGTGAGGAGAGAGAAGGCAAAGAAGCAGTTTGGCTTCTGGGCTTCAATTATTAGATTTGCATCTGAATGCCAGTTCTACACTTTCTAGGTGTATAATTAGGGAAGACACAATCTCTAGGCCTTTGCTTTCTTTACCTAAAATGTGGAGATGACAACACCTTAGGAGAGTTACTGGCAATCATGGAGGTGGCCAGAGAGTACCCAGCACATAGTAGGTATTAATGGCAGAGGACACGTTCCCTTAGAGAAGCACACAACTCTGTTAAGGAAGCTTAGTTAAACAAAAGGAAATTAAACAAAACATAGCACAGATCAGCACAGGAGAAAGCATGGTCCAGAGTGTACCGTATTCAAACTAGTAAGCCCTCTTTGGTAGCAAAAGAGATGGTTTCATTAAAAAAAACACAGATGTTGAAAAACCTATAATAGCACTCTCCCTCCCAATCACCCTCCAACTCAAACACATACCCTTGAGGCCACAGAAAATAAAAGCAAAAGAAACAAAGGAATGAAATACAGTTTAGAAGAAGAAAAAAGGCCTCTCATAATCTCTAGCTTCCTGTAGCACAGCTTTCATTATTCATGAAGATAATTTGTAAGCAATATGCAAAATGTATTTACTTGGAAATCCATATGGTGTTACAGAACAATTGCAAATCGAACTGTCTGGGTGCTCCACTTAAGAGCCGTTCCAGCCATCACAATGGGTTCTTTACAATCTCCAAAATCCATTTGGTTTCTCTAAAAGCTAGATTAGCTTTAATAATCCTAAAATACTAGATTCCAAACAATAAAGCCTTGGTCTGTGCATACATACGATCACAAGTGCCACTAATGATTGAACTTGGACCATTTGATTTTCTCAAATAGCCCAGGGGAACAGGTTCTAGACCTAGTTGGGCCACTGGCCAGCTTTGTGACCTTGAGGAAAGCAAAACTCTCTCAGCTTCTCTTTCCTCATCTACAAAATATGGAAGTTATCCAACAAGAACAGGTGATGGGCACCTGGGTGGCTCAATCAGTAAGTGTCCAACTCTTGATTTTGGCTCAGGTCATGATCTCACGGTTCGTGGGTTTGAGCCCTACATCAGGCTCTGTGACTGTGGTGCCTGCTTGGGATTCTCTCTCTCCCTCTCTATCCACTCCTGCCCTGATTGTGCACTTGCACTTTCTCTCTCTCAAAATAAATAATTTTTTTTAAAAAAATATACCAATTGAACTGACAGTCAGTCCTATTTTATTGACCAGCACATTGCCTTTTTTTTTTTTTTTTTTTCAAATGGTTCTGACTGCCTGAAGCAGGAACAAGACTGCAGTCTGCCCTCGGCCCCACCCCTCTCTATTACATCATAAGGGAAAAGTCACACAATTATGACATCCGCTCAGCACCTGAAGGCATTGTGGGGCTCCCCATCTAGCTCTAAAATACGAACCGCAATGGGACAAATGATGGTAAAAAACAAACAAACAAACACAGGAAGAGTAAAGTAACCTACATCTAACCCTAAAAACTTTAAGGATCCATCAACAAATCAGCAGATGTTCTGGATTTCCTCAGGTTCACCCTATGAAATATCCATTAGGAGTAAGAAGCAGGAAATGTATAACACAGGCTGAACCTATGATGCATCATGGAGGCAGGGCCTCCTGGGTTTTAGCAGCCACAAACTAAATTCCCTAGGATAAAAGCCTGAGAGATACATGCAGAGAAAGGTGGAGGGGCAGGCCTCCTCTAGACTCCCACGTAGGAATTTACTAAGAACCAAAACAATTCCTGTTTAGGGGTTAAGTCATTGGGAGGTACATATATTATCTTATTTGGGCCTCTCTTCAGCAACTGCCTTGAGGTTAAGAACTCAGTAAAGCTAGTGGAAGAATGGAGAACAAGTTGGCATTTCTATGAAAACATTCTACAAAAAAGTTCTACTGACTATACACACAAAGAATTCTAATATCTCTGCCTGCAGTTTCCACCTCAGGCCGGCTACCCTTCCACTAATGGGAAATGAACAGAAGGCTGGGTCTCCCCAGATGTGGAAGAACATTCCAGCTGCTGAACACAACCTGTTTGCAATTTTCTACTCAACCACCAGAATGAAAATGCAAACCTTCAGAAAAAACAGACCCTTAAACTTCCTCCTGACTGCTGTTAGTGGTTTCTTTAATCTTTTAAGCTCTTGGGCTTAATACAGCAGCTGCCATCAGAGTATTTATATTGTTGCTGAAGATAGGACAAAGGGAAAAAAAAAAAAACCATACTAAATTCAGAAACATGGATTTCCATTCTGCCACAATCCAGGCTGAAATGGAAGGGAAAAAAAGGAACATAACAATATTGGGCATTAGCAACGGAGGAACAGAGGGGCTGGAAGGGTGGTACCAGGAGTGTCTGCGTGCTTATGGCACTGCGCCACCCTCCAGTGCCAACACTAAGTCCCTTCCTTTCAGGACAGGATCTCTTAAAAGAGCTGTTATCAAATAACATGGAGATAGGTTTCATGGAAATAAAATACATGAACTCTTCTTTGCATAAAGAAGAGGGTGATTCTAAATGTAAATGTTCTCACAGTTATGCAACTTTAGAATAGGAAGATTTGAATTGTCATCTAATGTATTATCAAATGTATCATCTAATGTCATCAAATTTGTCCATGAAAGTGCCCTTAACGGCAGAGAACAGTAAATACAAAACCAGGGAATGCTTTTCTGTGACCTGGTGTTAGCATACTTCTTTCCGTTTTGGTGATACATCCCATCACCATATAAATACATCTGAATGTCATTTAGTCTTCGGTATGTTTCCTTTAAAGTATAAAATTAATGTTTTGGCAAAAATCTCAGGTAAAACAAATATGCAAGGATACATCTGCTGGGATTATACTGAGACTTGAGACAGCTCCTAACATATTGCCACATTTCCCATGAAAACACATAACAGAAACCATGATCTAGTTCAATAGTACAGTTCAGACGATTGGGAAACTATGATCCAGAGAGGCAAAAACTCATGCCCAAGGTCATGCGAGTTCTACACTCAAGTTACCATTATGACTACTAGTTAAGTGCAGTGCACTTTTCACTAATTTACTTAGATTTTAAATAGCAGAAGTAATTAGAAAGCTGACTACTCCAGAATTCACTTCCTCTCCCTCAAATTGTCCAAACTTTGTGGATAGTTGAGGGGGGAGTCTCAGTCCACCTGCTACTGCCCATAAACTATTTCCGTTTGTAATCACATTAACATTTTAATAATTTAGTGAGTGCTTCACTTTATTTTCATTTTTTAATTTAGTATCTTTTTTATCTTTATATCAAGAAGTATGGGTAGCACAAGTATAAATTAATACTTTCACAATTTAACTGTTTTTGGAAGAGAAAAAAACATAAATGTTATCCCTTCAGGGAAAAATTACATAAAAAAGTCTCAATCGTTAGAAATAAGAAAGTGCCATAAAAGCATACAAAAACCAATTTACCAATGAGGTACCTAGAAATTAAAATCTGGGCACTATCTCTTTAGGTACATCTAAGGAGAAACACAAAATTTTAAGTGACTAAAACAGTCTGCTTTTCCTTATTTCTAAATAAAATCCAAGGTCTTTAAATCAATTTTCCAGATTTGGGGGGAGGGAAGTTTTACTCATCCACCTAACTATAATTAGCTAAGAGTTAAAGTCTCATTCTTCCTCTCCGAAATAACTAACCTGCTCCCTTTTCTTATAGTTCATTGGCTAATGGATAGCCCTAATGAATTCCTGTTAAAGGGAAAATCAGCTAAAAGCATACTTCTCAATGCAAGTCCCAGAGGAACAATGAAAATCCAGCTGCCATTTTGGAATTGCCTCTTCTGATCAGACTCCCCATAGTCATTTTAAAAAGCATAAAAGTGTTCATTATCTCACTGGCTGTTTCTCAAACAGCCTTAGTTAATTCACTGTGTGGATTTAGTGAGGCCACAAAGGAACCAAGTAAAAAGTGACGGCTACTATCCACTCTATATGATCAGAGAGGCTCACTGTCCCCATTCTCAGCTTTCAGTGGCTCTAGGTACACTATTAAGTAGCACAGGCTCTTACCTAGCTCTGCAATTTCAGAGCACAAATGGATAAAATGAAAATACAATCCTGATCAGAAGGCAAAGAACTCAGAAACTCCTTCCTATTTTCTAAACAATAAAAAATTACAACACTCTTCTGGAAACAAAAAGGCCTAAAGACACAAGAAATGTAATCACATGATATTCTCAACATCTAACTTAGCTCAGTCAAGAAATACTGGAAGTTAATATGACCAAGGTTCTCAAAATTAAGATGTTTGAGGGGGGCTGGGTGGCTCAGTGGTTAAGCGTCCGACTTTGGCTCAAGTCATGATCTCCTGGTTGATGAGTTTGAGCCCTGCACTGGGCTCTGTGCTGATGGCTCAGAGCCTACAGCCTGCTTCAGATTCTGTGTCTCCCTCTCTCTCGCTCTGCCCCACCCCTCTCATGCTCTTTCTCTCTCTGTCTCTCAAAAATAAATAAACATTCAAAAATTTTAAAAATAAGTACATAAAAATCTTTAAAAAAAAAAAAAAAAGATGTTCTAGAATAAGCCCTGAGTTCATACCAGATATGCAGAAGCTCCTGGAGGTCCAGCTCCATGGTAGCAGCTCAAAGAACCTAAAACCAGTGAACCAGTGACTGGAAGAGGCCCAGATAATCAACGGCTGATGAGCAAACTTAGGATGCCATTTTAAAGAGGTTCCCCTAAAACTTTCATAACACTTTTTGCTGAGTTGAAGGTAAGTAAAATGCAATACTGAAATCTCACTAAAACAGGTACCTGAAACAACTACTGATGTAACTGAAAAAAATTCTTCCTTGCACATTTACTACCATACTCACTGCTATGATCTTCAAATCTGTCCTTTCTAAGCTAGAATTTGTGCTAATATGTAAATGTGGTATTTACTGCTATGGCATGACTTTGCCATTTATGGATGACTCGATCCCCAGTCTTCAATAAAACTCCTACAAAATCTACACAGAGCACATCTTGATGTTATTTGATCTAAACTTGGAAAACTGGACCACAAATTCTGTGGCAGTGCTTGATTATGAGAGGTGATCAGAGAAATAATTCTCACCATGCTTACACTAGAAAAACAAGAACAAAACCGGAGGGATCACATTCCTAGATTGCAAGATACATACCACAAAGTTGTAGTAATTAAAACAGTATGGTACTGGCCTAAAAACAGACACACAGATCAATGAAACAAAATATAGAACCCAGAAATAAACCCACAATTATATGGTCAATTAATCTGCGACAAAGGAGGCAAGAATATGCAATGGAAAAAAGACAGTCTCTTCAACAAATAGTGTTGGGAAAACTGGACAGTGACGTGCTGTGCACACACACACACACACACACACACACACACCCCTACACACAAACTCAAAATGGATTAAGGACCTAAATGTGAGACCTGAAACCATAAAAATCCTAGAAGAGATCACAAGCAATAATGTTGCTAACATAGGTCTTAGCAACATTTTTCTAGATATTTCTCCTGAGGCAAGGGAAATAAAAGCAAAAATAAACTATTGGGACTACATCAAAATAAAAGCCTTCTGCACAGCAAAGACAATGAAACAAAACAAACCAACAACCAACAAAACAAAAGAAAACCTACTGAGTAGGAGAAAATATTTGCAAATGATATATCTGGTAAGGGGTTAGTATCTAAAGTATATAAAGAACTTAACAACAACAAAAATGATAAAAATCCAATTAAAAATAGCAGAAGAAGGGCATCTGGGTGGCTCAGTCGGTCAAGTGTCTGACTCTTGGTTTCAGCTCAGGTCATGATCTCATGGATTCGTGAGTTCAAGCCCTGTACCAGGCTCTGTGGTATCAGCTCGGAACCTGCTTGGGATTTTCTTTCTCTCTCTCTCTCTCTCTCTCTCTCTCTCTCTCTCTCTCTCTCCTCCTCATCTGCTCACACTCTCTCTCAAAATAAATAAACTTTTTAAAAAATGGGCAGGAGACATAAACAGACATTTCTCCAAAGAAGACATCCAGATGGCCAACAGACACATGAAAAGATGCGCAACATCACTCACCATCAGGCAAATACAAATCAAAACCACAATGAAATATCACTTCACACCTGTCAAAATGGCTAAAATCAACAACACAAGAAACAAGTGTTTCTAAATTTGTGCAGAAAAAGGAATTCTCATGCACTGATGGTGGGAATGCAAACTAGTGCAGTCACTGTGGAAAATGGTATGGAGGTTCCTCAAAACAATTAAAAAACAGAACTACCATGTGATCCAGTAATACTACCAGGTATTTGCCTAAAGAATATGAAAATGCTAATTCAAAAAGATATTTGCACCCCTGTGTTTACTGCATCATTATTTACAATAGCCAAGATATGGACACAACCCAACTGTCGATCGACAAATGAATGGATAAAGAAAATGTGGTATAGAGGCGCCTGGGTGGCTCAGTCGATTGAGTGTCCGGCCCTTGATCTCAGGTCAGGTCATGATCTCACAGTTTCATGAGTTCAAACCCCACATCAGGTTCTGAGCTGACAGTGTGGAGCCTGCTTCAGATTCTCTCTCTCTCTCTCTCCTCTCTCTCTCTCTCTCTCTCTGACCCTCCTCCCTCCCTGACTCATGCTGTCTCTCTCAAAATAAGTAAACATTTTTTAAAAACTTTTTTAAGAAAGAAAAAGAGGGGGCACCTGGGTGGTTCAGTCAGTTAAGCATCCACCTTCAGCTCAGGGCATGATCTCACAGTTTGTGGGTTCGAGCCTTGCCTCAGGCTCTGTGCTGACAGCTCAGAGCCTGGACCCTGCTTCTGATGCTGTGTCTCCTTCTTTCTCTGCCCCTCCCCAACCTGTGTTCGTTCTCTCTCTCTCTCTCTCTCTCTCTCTCTCTCTCTCTCTCTCTCTGAAAAATAAACATTTAAAAAAGAAAAAAAAAAGAAAATGTGGTGTACACACACACACACACACACACACACAGACACACCATGGAATATCAGCCATAAAAAAAGAATGAAATCTTGCTATTTGCAACTACATGGATGGCTCTAGAAGGTATTATAATGCTAAGTGAAATAAATCAGAGAAAGAGAAATACCATAAGATTTTGCTCATAGGTGGAATTTAAGAAACAAAATAAATGAACAAAAAGAAAAAGGGACAAACAAAAAAGAAAACCAGACTCTCAAATATAGAAAATAAACTGGTGGTCACCTGAAGGGAGGTCGTTGGGGGAATGGGTGAAATAGGTGAAGGGGGCTGAGCATACACTTACCATAACGAGCACTGAATAATATACAGAATTGCTGAACCACCATACTGTACCCCTGAAACTACTATAACACTGTATGTTAAGAAAATATATATGCTTACACTATTTTTAAGAATGTAATTAGAATTAAAGAGTATTCAATTAAAATGAAATGAAAATATACCAAAAGCCACCACAGAGAAATCACAGATCTCTTTTTGAGAAATAATTTGACACATTTCCATCCAGTATATTTCATCCTAAAATCAGCCATTGTGTACCTTTCCCATTTTTTTTTTTGTTTTAAAAACTTTTTTTTAGTATTTATTTTTGAGACAGAGAGAGACAAAGCACAAGTCGGGGAGGGGCAGAGAGAGAGAGGGAGACACAGAATCGGAAGCAGGCTCCAGGCTCTGAACTGCAAGCACAGAGCCCGACGCAGGGCCCGAACCCACGGACTGCGAGATCCTGACCTGAGCTGAAGTAAGGAGGCTAAACGACTGAGCCACCCAGGCACCCCGTGGACCTTCCCCATTTTAAGAATAAGAAAACTATGCTGAAGAAAATAACTATTTTGTCCAAAGTCAAGAGGTAGGAAATGGATGAACCAGAATTTGACTCAGGCACCTACCTCCAAAATCCAAGTTCTCTCCACTTACTTGCTCATTCTATTTTCAATAGGACAGAAGTCAATAAAGTATAGCTTTGAAAACTGGATTTTCTGAAATTTGGGATATATACTGCTACTTAAAGTATGCTGCAGACACCCTATATTTTAAAAAGCTTTTATTTTATTAAAATAAAAACGTTTTATTTTGTTCATTGTAACAGTATCACTGGCACTCTTAAAAAGAAAGATAATACTGTGTTCTGAGCAACATTCAGAAAAAAGTCAGCCCCAATCACGCATTCAACTGATCTCTTGTAAGAATGGCAAGTCATTAGTTCCCAGTCTGAAAAACTGAGGGTCTGCATAGGCACCTAATGCTGCAATAACCTTCCTGAAGTGCCTGAAGTGCACACCGAAAAGTAAATATTGTAATTAATTTCAAACAGTTATTAAACATCTGATTCAATTCAACAAACATCTATTAACCATCTACTGAGAACCATGTACCAACAAGGTGCTCGCAATACAAATAAAGGCAAATAATAACTGAACCAGACAACTTGCTTTTTAAAAAAGCCCTGAGCATAAGCAGGGAAAATCCTAAAGGCTATGCTACAAGGGGCTACAGGTTCACACAGGAGAACAGAATCAAGGAAGGTTCGCAGAGAACATGACATCCAACTCAGATTTAGGAAAATGAACAGCAACTTTCCTGATAATATAAGGAAAGACTAAACAGAGTATTTTTTATAGAGAATCAAATATAGAATATATCATATTTTTAAACACACTCCAATCTGGGTTTAGAATGTATATCTGGTGGTGGTTTGAACTGAGAGGAAAAAAAACTTAAGTAAACATTTTTACGTAGTTTAGTGGGCACAGAAAATTGCACAGTGGTTAAAAAGCAAATGGCTTTGCTAATTGCTAGCTTCATGACTACAGGCAAGTCATTTTAACTTCTGAGTCTCAGCCAGCTTATCTATATAAATGTGGATAAAACCAGCATCCACCCGACAGGATGGTGTTGTGAGAATTACAGGAGGTGAAACGTGAAAATCACGTGACACAGTAACCAGACCCCCTAACCTTGGGGTGTGTCATTACTAATGAGGCATGAGACAGCAGGGAAACCATCCATCCTTCAGGAATGTTCCACTCGGCCTTCTGTACATTGCATTGTATACACTGTATGCACATACTAGGTTATAGCCACCCTATTTTTCACTTAGTTTGGGATGTTCTAGTGATGTAGGTAAGTCCAAATTATAATAAGGTGAGGTGGCCAGTAAAAAGATAAAATCAGCAAATACAAGTGTTTTACTTTTTCCTTTTCAAACGATGTCTTGACATAAGGTGGTGACACAAAGTATTTCATTTCACGGAGTCTCAATTTGCTTGTTTTCTAAATGGAAATGAGAGCACAGAGTTCTTGTGGTGACATTAGACTAAGAGACAACACAGGTGTCGTAAAAGATGGAAAATAATAATTCTGTTCTACCCTTTCCTGTTTGTCAAAATGTCTGCAGGATTAATGAGATTCCTTAGGGAAATTCTGAAAAGCACAAATAATACTACAGCTGGGGTGTTTTAAACTAGTTGGCTGACGTTATGGGGGTATATTTTTTACAGGCCCCAGGCACGAGCCCTCTTGTGAATGCCTGCGAGCCAGGTAGGTAAAGGAGTAGAAGATTATCTTTTGAACAACGCTATCTAGTGAAGTAGACTGAGCAAACTGCAGCTCAGTCCCAGAAGCTATTTGGAGGCTTGCTGCAGTGGCCACCACCTCACTGGCTTTTCTACTTCTTAACTACTTGGCTCCTCAAAGGATAAAGGTTAGCGGCCGAGCTGCCGCTGGTTGCTATTAAAAACTTCCACTGATAATATAATTACGGCATACAACCATTTCATTTATGAGTAGAAGTCCCTAAAAATACACCACAGATCTGCTTTGATTTTTTCTTACATGTGGGACTTAGAGAAAGACTACAGAGTAAAACCTGAAACACTAAAGCACTTTTAAGAACACAGAACTTTATGAAATGGAAGTTATAAAGAGTACTGCCACTTACAAGCTGTGTATCCTTGAGTCAGTGACTTAATCTCTCTGTGCCTCAGTCTCCTCATCTGTAAATCAAGGATAATAACTGTGCCTACCTTCAATCCATGAGATAATCCAAATAAAGTGGTTAGCACAGACTCCAGTACAAATTAACTGCCTAATGCATGCAAGCTGTTAGTAATGTTTTCCCTTTGCAGAGCAAAGCAAACAAGCTTAGAAAGCCTGCACAACAAATTTTATCTGTAAGATGGCAAGTACCAACGATTTCAAATTTAACAACGTGTTTCATGGTCTCAAATGGAAACTTGGGCAGAAGAGCACATACAAAGGACACATATTCTATTTTTCTGTATGGCTAACTCACAGTGATAGATACAAAAACTGTATTTGCTTAGTGAATAACAGTTGGGCCTTGTTTAGAATTTTATTTTTACATTATAGTAACTTAAGTAGAAATTCAGAAATATACTTTTAATAATTGAGTTCTATGGCATTTCCACAGCCAAAGTAGAAATCAATGCTCTTAGATAACCTTGACATCCTTTAGCAACTTTGACTAGAATCTTACTTGTCACTTAATAATCAATTAGAGTTTTACAATCCAAATACTTACACTGAGACAATCAGTGGCTTTTGTTGGCAAGAGGCTCATATACATAACATAAATGTTCTATCTAATGTCACATAAGCGCCCAGCAGTTTTCTGAGTTTTATGAAGTCGGCAAGCACAAAACTTCCAAGGCCCTGTATCCCCCAATCTGTGCACACCACGTAACTGCCCTGCAGCTTGATATTGGTGTTAACACTCAGGTTCAGAATGAGGATCAGCACTAGATTAGCTGACACCTATCAAAGCCGCAATGGCTCCTCCTTCAATCCTTTCAAGCCCAGCATTTACAGTCACACAGAGCATCTGTAATGACAACAAGCATCACTGCTAACACTTGAACACTTCTGGCTGCTGAGAAAAGCAGTGTGAGTTCTGGTATCGAACTGGAGTGCCCACCCAGGATCTTCAATGAGCCGAGAACCCACGTGAGAAAACTGACCGGCAGATGGTCTACTCAATAAGCCTGCTTTCCTTGCTTCATAAAACAAGAGGCGCTGCTGATAATGCACACAAGACGGTCCAAACGGGATACAAACACGCAACAAAAATATACGTTGTTTCCATGTGCAAGCCATCATTAAACACCACTTACTTTCTCACTCAGTGCTCACAAAAACAGCATTGTGTCCATCAAGTGATGAATGGAGAAACAAAATGTGGTATAACCATACAATGGAGTATAACAGGACAATAAAAAGTCATTTGCTAATAACACATGCCACGATATGGATGAACTTTAACAACATTACACTAAGTGAAAGAAGGCAGGCACAAAGCACGACATATTGAATGATTCCGTTTACATGCAATGTCCGGGACAGGCAAATCCAGAGATGAAAAGCAGACGCGTGTTTGCCAAGAGTGGGGGATTCAGGATGAAATGGGAAGTGACTACTACCGGAGTCCAGGGTTTCTTTCTGGGGTGAAAAATTTGATCCGAAATTGATCATGGTGATGACTTCGTAACAGTGAATATACTAAAACCACTGAACTTTACCCTTTAAGTTGGTGAATTTTATGGTATGTGAAATATATACCAATAACGCTGTATAAAATGGTGAAGCAGGTATCATCAGATTTATTTTGTAGACAAGGGAAGTAAATCTCAGAGACAATCCAAAAGCTAACATCATACTCAAGGGTAGAAAGCTGAACACTTTTCCTCTAACATCAGGAATAAGATGAGGATATTCACTCTCACCACTTTTATTCAACACAGTATACTGAACTCCGAGCCAGAGCAACTGGCAAAAAGGAATAAAAGGCATCCAAGTTGGATGTTACTATTTGCAGATAACATGATACTATATATAGAATACCCTAAAGACTCCATCAAAAAACTGTTAGAACTTATAAATTCAGTAAATTTGCAGGACACAAAATCAATACGCAGAAATGTGTTGCATTTCTATATACTACGGAAATTAAGAAAACAATCCCATTTACAACTGCATCAAAAAGAATAAAATACCTAGGAACAAATTTCGCCAAGGAGGTGAAAGACCTATACACTGAAAACTCTAAGACATTAATGAAAGTAACTGAAGAAAATACAAATAAATGAAAAAATATTCCCAGTGCACGGATGGGAAGAATTAACAATGTTAAATGTTCATACTACCCAAAACAATCTACAGATTCAATGCAATCCCTATTAAAATTCCAATGGCATTCTCACAGAAATGTAACAAACAATCCTAAAATTTGTAAGGAACCAAAAAAAGACCCAGAATGGCCAGAGCAATTTTGAGAAGGAGGAACAGCACTGGAGGTATCATGCTTCCGGATTTCAAACTATGTTGCAGGGCTGTGATGATGAACACAGTGCATTATGGGCGTAGGAATTGAAACATGCATCAGCGGAGCAGAGTCCAGAGCCTGGAACTAAACTGACACATGTATGGTCAATTAATTTACAACAGGGAAGCCAAGAACATACAATAGGAAAAAAGTCTCTTCAGTAAAAGGTGTTGGGAAAGCGAGATAGCCACATGCAATGGAGTGAAACTGGACATTACCTTATACTATAAACAAAAATTAGCTCAAAATGAATTAAAGACTTGGGGCATGTGGGTGGCTCAGTTGGTTGAGCGTTCGACTTTGGCCAGGTCACGATTTCACATTTTGTGGGTTCAAGCCCCACGTCAGGCTCTGTGCTGACAGCTCAGAGTCTGGAGCCTGCTTTGGATTCTGGGTCTCCCTCTCTCTCTGCCTCTCCCCTGCTCACGCTCTATCTCTATCTCTTTCAAGGATAGATACACATTGAAAAAAATGTTTTTTAATGAATTAAAGACTTGAACGTATGACTAAAAACCATACAACTCCTGGAAGAAAACAGGCAATCAGTCCTTTAATACCGGTCTTGATGATGATTTTTTCAATTTGACACTGAAAGCAAAGGCAAAAAAAAAAAAAGCAAAAAAAAAAAAAAAAAAAA
>NW_024412447.1:12881606-12950677 GCF_014898765.1 Herpailurus yagouaroundi | reverse complement strand
TACTGAAAAAAAAGAAAAAAAAAAAAAAAAAAAAAAAAAAAAAAAAAAACCAAGTAGAACTACATCAAACTTAAAAATTTCTGCACAGCAAAGGAGACCGTCAACAAAATAAAGAGGAAAAAAATATTTGAAGATCAAAAATCTAATAAAGGGTTAATATCTAGAAAACATGGAGAATTCATACAAATCAACAGCAGAAAAACAACCCCAATTTACAAAAACTGATAGAGAATATGAATAGACATGTTTCCAAAGAAGACATATGAGGGCCAGCAGGTGCATGAAAAGATACTCCATCATAACTAATCAATTGGGAAATACATACAGGTCAAAACTACAATAAGCTATCATCTCACCTCTGTTGGAATGGCTATTGTCAAACAGATAAGAAATAATAAGTGGGGCAAGGATGTGGAGAAAGGGGAGCCCCTGGATACTCTTGGTGGGGATGTAAACTAGGTCAGCCACAGTGGAAAACAGTACGGAGGTTCCTCAAAAAAATTAAAAACAGAACTATCATATGATCCAGCAATTCCACTTCTGGGTACTTACCTGATCAAAATGCAAACACTAATTCAAAAAGACGCAGGAGTGTCTGAGCTGGTTAGAGCACGCAACTCTTGATCTTGAGACCATGAGTTTAAGCCCCACAATGGGCGCAGATTTTATTTAAAAAAGAAAAAAAGATATACGCACCCCATGTTCACTGCAGATTTACAATAACCAAGACCTGAAAACAACCTAAATATCCACGAATAAAGAAAATGTTACAGCAAATGCAAACACACACACACACACACACACACACACACACACACACACACACTGTAGTGTTCCTCAGCCTTAAAAAAAAAACAAAAAACAAAAAACTTGCCATTTGGGAGAACATGAATGGACCTTGAGGGCATTATGCTAACTAAAGTATGTCAGACAAAAAAAGATAAATACCCTATGGTCTCACTTTATGGGGAATCTAAAAACAAAATCAAAAACTAACAAAAAAAGAACTCACATAACTATAGAGAACAGATTGGTGGTTGCCTTAGGCAGGGTGTAGGAGGTAGGCAAAATGGGTGAAAAGGGTCAAAAGGTACAAATTTCCAGTTGTAAAATGAGAAATCATGAAGAGGTAATGTACAGCATAGTGACTGTAGTTAATGATGCCATTTTGCATATCTGAGAGTAGCTGAAGAGTGGATCCTAAAAGTTCTCATTGCAAGAAATAAAAATTGAAACACTGTATGCTATTGTGAAACACTGTATGCTATGCATTTTGCAATATGTACAAATATCAAATCATTACATTGTACATCTGAAACTAAAATGTTATGTCAATTACACCTCAATAAAAAAATTGTGAGGCAGGTATCATTAGCTTTATTTCACAAAGAAAGCACACCTCAGTGACACATCAGAAAACCAGGTCAGCTGACCCCAAGTACTAAGGTTTTGTTCTAACTGTATACTACTGCCCCTCAGAATACTCAGGATGTTAAGAAAGGGTGCAGACCTAAACTTCATCTGACTGGCCCTTTCATCAAAGTAGGTTGGTTGCCTTGCGGTCTTCAAACTTCCCCATTGCTACCAATACCTATTCTGTTGAATACTTATTTTCTAGCTGGATCCCAGGAAACCTGATCTTTAAAGGTTTCAACAGAGCCTATTTACAAACCTTAAATAAGAAAGCGTGACTCCATACAAAAAGTTTCACCCAACAAAACACTGCCTCCCTGAATTTCAAAGTCAAAGTCTAAAAAGCTACTAAAAGATAATCTTTCCCCCAACTGGTTAAAAAGATGCGACATCAACAAGGGGGTGGCCTTCCAGTTCAGCGTTCTCAGTCCCAGCAGTCCCTGGGCCCCCCTTTTGACTCAGGTTCTGTCCCAAAACTCAGACACAATGTACCCTGCCCATATAGTTTTTAAAAACCAATACCCTAAATATAAATGCCTCTACGGTCTTCTACACAGATAAAACGCTATTGTTATAACGCGTGTGAGTCAAATCACAAAAGTCACCATGCTGAAAGAGGCCCCCAGTACACTCTAATGGTCTCGATCTAAGAAACATGCCATCTTTCTGAACATGCTCACACAAACCTGACCCAAAGTAGATATGAAAAGTTGAGTTTCTTCACCCGTAATAAAACAAGAAAGGTATCTTATTAAGAACAGTCTACAGACTCTGTATATAGTATAGTTCAGGGCTCTAATTACTCGTAGAGAGTTGAGGTCAACATTTCAAGTTCATTTGTTGCATTTCCATACTACCTCTGTTAAACAACTGCTATGGGGGCATTACTTCCCCCATATAATCAGAGTCTGGTTCAGTACTTGTACTTATACTGAACAACTCTGTGGACTTGACTTTGACCATCTGTGACTTCATTTTTATTCCATCAAATTACACAAGCTGTACAATTCCTTGCTGTAGAATCTTTTGTCCAGAACAAGCTACTTACTATCTATTCCAACAAAAGTCCAATTACTCGACGCTTCTGCATCACCAGTTCACATACTCATTTTTGACCATGATTCATACCTTTTTCCCCCCAGTAAATACCATCGTTATTTACTAAAATCTGTCTCCAAATAATACGTGCCCTCGTCATCATCTCTCGAGGTGTGAGTATGTGTACCTAAGCATTAACTTACCCATATTCCCAAATTCTTCTATGTTCCTTTAACTTGTTTTCTCTCCCTTGGTCACTGGCTTAGACTATTCAGTCTGCTACAAGAGAATAGCACAGACCAGGTAGCTTATAAACAATAAAAATCTATTTCTCACAGGTCTAAACGCTAGCAAGTCTAAGATCCAAGGAGCCAGCATGATAGCATTCTGGTGAGGGGTCTCTTCTATGCTGCATCTGCACAGGGTGGAAGGAGCTATGGATCTCTCTGGAGCCTCTTTGATGAGGCACCAACCCCTACGTAGGGTTCCACCCTCAGAACAGGCACCTCTCAAAGGCCCCACCCTACCAATACCATCATTTTTGGGTTAAGATTTCAACATATGTATGGGGAGGGGGCACCAACAAGCAACACACAGCAAATCCCTCTCTTACTTTTTTCTTAATAAATGGACAGCTCTCTTTCCAATCTGTAATTAAAATTCTCAGTGAACTTGGTATTAGCTTGATAATCAAAATGGGCTCTAGGGAATGATGATGACTTAGAAAGAGAAATATTTTACTAGAACAGGAATCAATATTACTAAGGTACTTAATAGATGGCTTTGATACAACTACTACTATTTCCTATATGGCATAAAAATTAGTTGCAGGCATTTCACAGTAAAAGTAAATTCACCAAATGTTCCTTCCAACTACACAATTTTGGAGCTATGCCAGCCTGTCTTTGAAGCTAAAGTGTTGTAGGAAGAAGTGACAGAGAGACCGACAGTCCTATGCTGAGGCTGAAAGAAGGTATACTCTAAAATAATGAAAGTTAATATTTACGGAGGACTTATGTGCTAGGCCACGTCCTAAGGACTATACACATATTCACCAACTTAATACATATTAGGAGTCTATAATGTAGATAAACGTATTGTTCTGTTAACACATAAGGAAACTTCCCTTACTTCCTTACATTTCCATCTATAAGCATATTAAAAGCCCATGCATATGCATGAATCACATGTGTGCTTTGTGTGAACACATACATATATAATACAAACACACCAATGTAACTGTATGCCGTGTGTGTGTGTATGTGTGTATACACATGTGTGGGTAAATGTACAAATAGATTTGGCTAGAGAAAGAAAACACACATATGGTCCCAATTTAAAGATTGGGATTTTAAAGATTTTTCAATCAGTACACTTGATAACCACATCTTTCTAGTCAGTAAATACAGAAACATAATTCTAGTGTCAGTTTTCCATCGGCAAGTTTATTAGAAGATTAAATTGTTGACATATGCAAACTGACATTCACAGCTCCAACTGACTGATAGCTTTAGACACAAGTCACATAACGGTTTTGTTGTGACTCCTGTCATACAGAAATTCATACAAATCATGCAGAAATCACCAGCTGAAATATGTTACACGTGCCAGTGCCAAGACAACTCGGTAGCACAATTCAGCTTCCCCTCCTGCTGGGATCGTAGCCCAGGGGGAACAAAGCACTGCTCCTGGCCGGAGCCCAGGATCCCAGCCAAACCCCTGCAGGTGCAGGAGAGCCTCCCTTAGACACGGGAATAATACTTATTTACTAGTGGGCTCTTTAGTTTAAAAAAAAAAAATCATCGTAGATGCAAACAAGTACATGAGTACCCCTATAGTTTCAACTTAATTATGACAATATTCACTCTCTTTAAAAAGAAAAAGAGCCCATAAACTTCTCCCAGGACAACCAACTACTGTAAAACCTGGGTGAAAACCTGGCAGAAAGAAAAATCAGATGTCCCTAAGTGGTAGCATGCCAAGCCTGTCTTATATAATTATTATTGATGTTTGCAAGTTAAAATGTTTTGTTCACTTATCCAACTGAAATTTGTTGAGCGCCTACCGTATGTCAGGTGCTGCCCTAGGTGCCGGGGATACAGCACAGAGTAAGTATGTGTTCCTACAGCCACGTAGGAACCTGCAGGCACTGATCTTAGGAAATTAGAGTAAAGTACTATATCAGAGTTATGGGGACATCCTGAAGTATGAAGCACCATATAATTATAAGGTATAAACTTGTTCTACGTGCTCTCAATAACCATCAGTTTTTCAGATCCCCGATGAAAAGGTTCATGCTTCCTGTTTCGTTTATGTCATCCCCTAAAGGCACTACACTGTTGTGAGCAAAGTTAGGTACGTTACGAATAATACTTGAACAATAAAAATAAAATGAGCAACCTGAATCAGGAGTAAGCCACAGCATTTAACCAAACCAGTTTGTCCAGTCTGGCCCAACTGTTTTCCCTTCAGAAACCCCAGTGTTGTGGAAGACCTTCACTGCCCGGTTATTTAAGCGCCATATTCAACTCCTCCCCAAATACCCCCCCACCCCCACCCTGTAACTGAGATTAACCCCATACCACTGGCAGGCACACACTCTCAGGCATGACCACTAAAATGGCTGCTACAAACCCAGGTTTGAAAAGTTTGAGATGTTAAAACATAAATTCTTCAGCCATCTGGCATGTGGCAGAGGAATTTCCTGGAAGGTCTATAGGGCAGAGTGGAGCTGCTGCTACAGCACAGGTTACAATATGAAAACTTCCTATCTGCTGGGAATTCATCTCACCTTACCCCGTTCTAAATGTTCAGCAGAAAACACCTCGTCAGAAATGATAACAATCAGAATGAAGCTTTGGGAGGTTTTCTAGACAGAGACAGGAAGATGTTTTAAAGTGAATAGCATTAGCTCAAGGGAGAGATAAAACTGGAATTGATACCAATGTGGATAATACTTTTCCCCTGAACTCAGCCAGCAGTTTTACACAGATGTGGCATTCATCTGTCTCTCCCATTGCGGTGCCATGTTACTAGGCACTCACCGGTCACACTGCACTTGGACTCAAAGGGAAACTCAGTGATGGTGGATGAATCTGCTGCTTCTGACATCACAGCACCCACAGGGCAGTAGGCAGCAAAGACGCAACCCCTGCTCTCAAATCACCTTAATTTGGGTGGCCTCACCTCTACAACAATACACCCAGGTTTGTGTGTATGGGTGTATGAAGTCACATATATACACACATAAGCATATGTTCATATGCAGACACACAGAAACATACATGTACATGTGTGTGTTTGTGTCCTTGGCAGGAGCCATTCTCTAATGGGGCTATGACACAAGCCACCCTGAGAAGTGTCACCCCTTCTCAGGTTAATTCATCGTGTTCCAGACTCCCACAGAATTAACCACACGTGAAAAGATTTAACTGCCTTTCTCACCCTGAAGGGCACAGAGAGGAGTTAGGAACCTGGGGCCTGCCTAAGCGGGTTCCAATCCTGACTCTACTACTTATAAGCTGTGAGGCTTTGGAGAAATCACTTAACTTCTCTGTGCCTCAATTTCCTTATCTGTAACAGGGGGATACTAATAATACTTACCTGGTAAGTTTGTTCTGTGTATGAAAGGGGATGGAAAGTGCTTAGACTAGAACCTTGCATACAGTAAGCACTCAAGAATTCAGTGTTATCATTATTACTGTTACCCTTTATGACGTGAAATACCAGCCTTGTTCGCCACCAAAACCCTGATGCTCAGTACAAAGATACTAACTGACCCCAATTCCGTTTCAGTATATTTCATTCAATATATAGAGGTTTCTCTGTGAACCTAAAAGAAATGACAATCATCAAGTAACATTTACTCTGCCCTACATAAAGGAGAAGGATATACCCAGAGAAGACACTACCTTCTGCCTGGTGGGAGCCATCACTGCACAAGGCTCTCCTGTCTCCCCACTGAGTGAAAGGGTTAACAAGAGTATGAGCTTAAATTATATAAACCCCATCCAATATTCATCTACTCAAAGGTGTTCCTTAATCGTCCCTTAGCTTCATCGGGGGAGACTAGAGATCAAAGAGCTCACTTCACACAGATAGTGTTTCATGAAAGGCAGAGGTATCACGTTTATCCCCTGGCAGGACGTATGTGGGCTGGACCTGCCCCCACAGCTGCAGCAAGACCAGGGAGACTCAGACAAAGATGAGAGGGTGTGTGTTGGACTTGGGAGATCTAACTAGGTGGGAAAAGTTCCTGAAGTATGCTCTTACATTGATTTTTTGCAAACACAGCCTGACATTGAAGGGATTCCTTTTAAAATGTCTCTGTAAAGCAGATTCTCCTTCAAAATGAATGGGAGAAGAGACAACTGAATTTAGTCCTTGAACTATCCACCAAACCCACTGTTCATAGGCTTAGCCTTCAACAAATTAAGCCTAGAGAGTGGGCAGGTATCACCTGCACGTGTAGGTAAGAAAGTTGAGACAGATGTTGAACAAAAAATGATGTGACAGTTAAACAAGAATATTTAAAAGTTGCTTTTGTGGTGCAAATACAGTGTAAGGTATTGCCATGAAATCTAAATCTTTGCAAACTGCATTTACTTCAGTCACACACACCTATAGCGTTAGAACATTCCAGTTTAAAATAGAATCTAAAGTCCCCACAAGGCTTGCACTGATCTGTCAGCAAGCCTTGTCATTTCTTTCTTTGAATCATCTTCCCCAGTTACCAACCTCCATCCTTCCCACTGTGAGCACAGCTGCCTTAACTCAGCAGTCTCTTTTGGCTGGTCTTTGTAACTCTCCCTTCTAACCATCCCACATATTTCTGTCTTATTCAACGACTCACCTACCTATCACTGATCTCCATTTCTTGGCCTCAATTCCCTAACCTGGCCTCCACACGCTACACAATTTGCTTCCACCCCATCCATCTGGGACCTTCCTCCATCTGTGTCCTCCCTCTGCCCTGGCAGGCCTTCCTTTTTCCCAAAAGCATGCCCTCTCCACCCCCCACCCCCCCGCCCCGCACCCCATGCTCACTGCACTTCCCTGGGTTACCTTATACCGCTTCCTCTCCATAACACCACCTCCTCCCTGTCACGGAGGCCATTCGGTTACTTCCACTTTCCATCATGTTTAGTTGGAGGTTGGTCACTGTACTGGAGACTCCTTCAGGGCAAGGTTACGACTTAAGATTTACTTATATTCCCACAATGCTAAGTATGATCATGCATCAAATCTATGACTTGTGAACCCATATTCTTCTGTAAAAGTATAAAGCGTCAGTGGTTTTTTAAAAATCATTATTTTCCTCCTGCAGCAGCAGGAACAGAAATAGGACGGTGTCTCTATGCCCCACAAGTGGCAAGGAAGCTTCCTAGAGCACGATAAAGTGTACTCACTAAATCTGGAGCTTTACAGAAGATGGAAGAGAGCAGCGGGAAGAGGCACGTGAGAAGATGGAAAGAGGTGATGCCTAGAAGAAGAATGCTGGGAGGGACGAGACTTACTTGATGAGACTAAAAGGTCTTTCGTGATTAGGCTAATTAGGACTCGCGTTCCAGAACTCGGACCTGTAAGTAATGGGCAGTCACTTATAGGTTCAAGAGTACAAGGAAGGGCTTTAAGAAGATTATTCCTAAAGCAATGAAAAATGCGTCGAGCAGGAAAATCCTGAAGGCATGGAATTCTTCAAAGAAGTTTCCTAAGAGTTTGAGATGTGTGGCACAGACTTCTCATCCCAAAACACCTCCTCACCAAGCCCCCTCCCAGCACATTTTGGTACTAGGACTCCTCCAGTGCGCACTGCCTCTCTTGCCAGATGCCTAGTTCAGTTCCTGAAGAGAGGAATGAATATGGAGAACAAGGTCACGTGGCTGGGGAAGTGAGGGCTTCACCATGACCTGGGGAAAGGGCGCAGAAACAGCACGGTGGAGAGGATCCTGAAGCATTTTGTAAACTGGCAGATGGCATCACAGCATTGTCTTTCGAGAAGTAAAGCTGATTCCTAGAGGAAACGTGATGAAATAATTGAAAATGAGGGGGAAAAAAAAAAAGACCACAACTGTATTCAAGGACATGAAAAGTATGATAACTGAGCCCTCCTCTCTTCTCAGTGTGGAAGAACCCATACTCCTGATCCCCCAGAGAAGTACTTCCAGAATTCTCCCATTCCCAGTGGCCCCAAGAGTTTCTTCAGGCTCTGAGATTATATCAACTCTGATCTACTTTAAAGTATCCGAATTTCATATGTGCCCTCTTTTCCACTCCCTGCAGACAGCCCCGGTCATGTCTCCTTGCAGACATCCCCACCCATGTAGACTTGGAAGGCACCTGTATCATCCTATTCCAGGGATCAGTGCAACAGAGACATGAAAATCTTTGGTCCCCAGTAGCATGAAAAAGCCTGGACAAACAGGGCTCTGAGTCCCAGACCAAACCTCTCTCCCAGACCAAAAAGATGTTTCTACCTTTTAATCTCTAGCTATAATAGATTCATCTGTGGGCAAAGTAGTTTAATGAGCTGCCTTCAATTTCTACCCTCCAGACTTCTCCCCAAGTTTGCCGCAATCCAAGATGGGAAATAACAGCCTCCCCCACATCAGGAACAACCTGGAGGGAGACTGGCTTTTGAGAGTCTCTGTACACTCTCTCCTGTATTCTCACACAAAGTCATCACACACAGCCCCCAAGAGCCTCATATTTCTGCTCAACTCTATCACTTATACATCCGGTGGGGGCACAGGAAGGGAAGGGAAGAGGGGTAAAGGAAAAGGATAGAGGGAAAAAGGAAAGGAAAGAAAAGGAGAGGAGAGGAGAGGAGAGGAGAGGAGAGGAGAGGAGAGGAGAGGAGAGGAAAGGAAAGGAAAGGAAAGGAAAGGAAAGGAAAGGAAAGGAAAGGAAAGGAAAGGAAATGGAAGGAAAGAGGGAAAAGGGAAGGTAAGGGGAAGAGGAAAAGAAAGACAAAGGATAAGTGAAAAGAGAAAAGGGAAAAGAAATGAGGGAGGAAGGATGGAATGGAGGGAAACGAAGAAAGATGATAATTCACAAGTTTACTAAAATAATCTGCATTTAAATCTTTATTTTTTTTTAAGATTTTATTTTGAAATAATCTCCACACCAGATGTGGGGCTCGAACACACAACCCCAAGATCAAGAGTCACATGCTCTTCCGACTGAGCCAGCAAGGCACCCCTGCCTTTGAATCTTTTAAAATCTTATTTATTTATTTATGTTTGTTTGTTTATTTATTTATTCATTTATTTATTTAGAGAAAGAGAGAGCAAGAGAGAACAAGTGGGGGAGGGCCAGAGAGAGAGGGAGAGAGAAAGAGAATCCCAAGCAGGCTCTGCACTGACAGCACAGGGCCCGATGCGGGCCTCGAACCCACGAACCATGACATCATGACCTGAGCCGAAACCAAGAGTCGGACACTTAACCAACTGAGCAACCCAGGCACTCCTGCACTTAAATCTTTTAAATGGAACTTTGATTCACTGACTAGACTTCCACATTTATGTCTTCACCACCGATGCCTAGGGTATAGGTCGTTAATCCACTGTTGGATACAATCATATTCAAGTTGACCCGCAATCCCCTAAGGAAACAAAAGTGACAAATAATCAAGACTATATCTGTGGGTCCCAAAGGACAGCTGTTACGGATGGTGCAGGTCCAGTGGAAAAGCAGACAGATGGACCAAGATGGGCCAGAGACCTACAGAGAGGAATTGAAAGAGAAGAGACCAGAGCTCTGGAGGAAGAACTTGTTCCCTTCTACAAAATTATTACAAGTTATGCTATTGGCTGAATGTGATAAAGTAAACCACTTTACCTTAAACTCCTAAATATCTCTCAGTCCCTTCCAGTCCTTAATTTCTCTCTCTCTACCTGAACTCAGGACCTCACTTTTTTTTTTTAAGTCCAAAAAACGCTCCATGCCTCCTACTTCCCAATTTAACAGCCTAACATTATTCCCCAGCTCTCACTGCCTTTTGCATAATCCCAGTCTTCAGACTGCTGCCAGAGTAATCCTTCTTTAAAAAATAAAACAAGCTGAAAAGGCCACTCATCTGTTTTAAAAATCCTCCCAGGACTCCCCCATTGCCTGTTGCAGCCTTCAAATCCACACCTCAGGCTAGGTTCATCAAGCTCATTTCAAGCCACTTCTCTTTCACCTTGGACTCGGCAACACATGCCACATGCTCTAAGCTCCACTTAACCTCACAGCCACGTGAGAGGACACTTTCCCTGATGGTCCCCAGAGATCTCTCCTTCCTTTGTTCCCACAGTCCCTCAGGCACAGGAATACTAAGGTCCCAATTACCTTGACTGCTTATCTTTCTACCTAAAGGACAGTGGGCTCCTAGAGGGCAGGGACCCTCCTTGGGCATGTCCAGTGGGTGCTTAACAACAAACATCTGTGGATTAAAAAGCAGGAAGAGAAGCTCAAGGCTCACGCACTTATATTTGGTCAGCCAAAGAGAACAACTTCTCCCTCAGAAATGGCAAAACCTCAAAAGGTAATGCACATAGTGGCAGAAGAGAAGAGGTCCACAGGCTGTTACCTCCCCACAGGTACGCAAGCACTTCGGTTTGAGGTACTGGCAAGCACAGCTGGGCAAAAGCCAGCTCCCACAGAGTGGCTGCATTTGTCTTGCTAAGGGGCAGCAGTGACAGCATCTGTCAGGATGAGACTGAACAGAGGAGTTCAGAACCAAGCAGAGCTGTAACACGATGCACCAGTATCTGGTTGGAGTGCAAACAAGGTACGCTTTCTTTCTCTAGTACACAGCGGGCACCATGCCAAACACACACAGTGTTTGCTGTTTTTGCAAGTCTAATATGGTCTGCAGAGGGGAGGGGTAGGAGATCGGCAGTTCATAATGACTCTCATTATGTCTGGTGCATTTTGAGCCAAGATTAGACACTAGACAATCCTCTGTCCAGTGTCAAGGGCTTTCAACTGCCCTTTCATCAGGGTAATTCCACTTCAAACTAATTTAGGTTTCTTATAACTCAAGCTACCAAAACTGATACACTTCACTGTTTTCAGCCCAGAAAAACAGGTCAATGTCTGCTCCAAATAGAAATCCAGTGCTTGGGTTCAGGGTCTGTGACTGCTACACAAGACCTGTGACAGAAACATGCCACCATGAAATCTCGCACTCTCTCTGCAGAGATCCAACCAAGAACTCCTCTGAGAACCTCCTGCCCTTCTCACCTTCAAGTCTGCTTCTGTGGATTACAGTCCTTTCAACAGTTTTAGGAGGCCTCCAGAGAAAAGTTGGAGCTTGCTCATTTCCACTAAAATCAACAAGGCTATGTGCATTTCAGTCCAGGATAAAAGCTAACTGCTTTTAAGTCTAAAGAGCAAAAATAACAAATCTCTAAACTAGATATTAGAGATATCTCTAAACCACTATTAGAGAATAGTACAAACCAGTGCTGAATTTTAACAATTATTCACCAAATTTTAAAGTAAGAATATCAAGCTTTAATCTTCTAAGTGTGCAAAAAGTTTAATGACACTGCGAGGGAGAAGATACAAAGGATTCAAGAAAACAAGGATGAGATGTTATACGAGTCAAGCACAGAACATGGGAAGGGAAAGTGAGAAGTAGATAATAAAACTGCCCACAAACCACTTTTCTGATTCTAAAAATTTATCATACTTAAGTTCTTTTTTTTTAGTTTGTTTATTTATTTATTTATTTTGAGAGAGAGAGAGAGAGAGAGAGAGAGAGAGATGCATGAGTGGGGGAGGCAGGGAGAGAATCTCAAGCAAGCTCCACATTGTCAACACAGAGCCCAATGTGGGGGCTCGATCCCACGAAACATGAGATCATGATCTGAGCTGAAATCCAGAGTTGGAGGTTTAACTGAAAGAGCCACCCAGGCACCCCAACACTTAATTTCAAACAGAACCAACATCACCATGACTTTCTAAGAAAGTTAATGTGTGTTATGTGGTCTCACAAAGAACACAGGTTAACAATTCACAGGGATCCTAAATCCTGAGAAAGATTATATAAAGAAAGAAAGAAAAAAACTAAAAATCAATGACACTTACTAATTAAATAAGAATTTAACTCAAAGGTCCAAAACTTTATGAATATGCAATAACTCTAAAAGCATGGATTTATATTAATGTTCTGATGATCAATTAAATAAGAATCATCTTACATACCTAGATGTGCATATGCACTTCCCCCTTTTTTTTTTAATTTTTTTTTAACATTTATTTATTTTTGAGACAGAGAGAGACAGAGCATGAACAGGGGAGGGGCAGAGAGAGAGAGGGAGACACAGAATCTGAAACAGGCTCCAGGCTCTGAGCGGCCAGCACAGAGCCCGACGCGGGGCTTGAACTCACAGACCGTGAGATCATGACCTGAGCCGAAGTCGGACGCTTAACCGACCGAGCCACCCAGGCGCCCCTGCACTTCCCCCTTTAAAGAAGACAAGAGGTAATGTGGTCTGACTTAGAGCAGGGGTGGCTTTGCACAACAGGCATCCATGTACTCATATGTGCTGTGGCTTATTACATAAGCAGCACTTTGGTGAATGCTCTTAAAAACCATTTAACATATGAGAAATAAACTTATTATTCATGTGTAACATACAGAAGAAATGCACATGGAAGTATAATGTTTACACACTAAATACATTTGTGTGACCAGCACCCACATGAGCAAACAGAATACACTAGCACCCTAAAAGCCAACTTTCAATGGTCACAGTTTTGCTTCACTGAGGCAAAATGTGTCTACAAATTCATCCCTTATTTACCTTGGACTCATTATAGGTCAACCTGGTTGACTACTGCTTAAAGAATTTCTATTCTGGAACCCAGGGATCATGGTGCTGCCATTTAACAGCAGCTCTAGATTTATGGGGAGAACTAAACTCTCAAGAGTACGTTAAAAATCAGTAATTTAAAGTTAAAATGTCAAGCCCTAGCTAAAGTCACCTTAAATGTTCAACAGCCAAACCAACACCAAAAACCACATTACACAACTCATCCATGTGAGCAGTGCACTAATGTCCTGGGTGTGTCATCCAATTAAACAGGCCTGGAAAGGCTCATGGTAGCTGTAGGTTTCTACTCTGCAACTCCCTAATTTCTCAACAAAAGTTTACACTAAACACCTGTAAGTAAATCAACCTCCTTACTACATTAATTTTGCAGCTGTGCTTGCCCATTTTGTGCCTTTTCTCCCTTCTCTCCACACCCTCCTCTCTATCTTCTCACCTCTTGGAGCTCTCCTGAAATGTGTCTTCAGTCTTCAATAAGCCTTGCCAAAAAAAAAAAAAAAAAAATTGCATTCCTAAATCTGAAATCTCAATCTGTACTTGCACACCAGCTGGGATGCTCTCTATTCAAAGAAAGAAGTCTGGGAGCTGGATTTTTCAGCAACAAAAGACAATAAAGCACTTTTCCATTTGGGGCTGCAGAGGGAGCCAGAACCATGCAATGCAAGCAAGTTATAAGCATTTCTAGAACTGGATGAATCTGAGGATGGAGAAAATATAAACACATACACACACATCTCACATACCACACACTCAGGCACACAGACGCCCACCCAGATCTCAGGCCTGAGGAGACTGAAAGAATACTTGTGCGTTCAGAGAGGAAACATCATATAATTTATTTTGTGAGGGGGAGAGGAACAATAAAAGGAAAATAAAGCCATTTTGTTCCATCAAGTGAAAAGAGAATGAATTTTAAAGGGAGTCATCAATTCCAAGATTCCTCAGCCAAGGTAAGTAATCAACATCTCAAATTGGCAAGGTTATCTGACAAGGGGGTATATAGCCTTTTATCTTCAAGAGCTCTTTATTCAATTTTTCTGGAACAGAGTTTAATAGAAGCTGACCTCTATGTTTTGTTTTGTTTTGTTTCCTCTACAACCTAACACTGGGTCAGAGCACAGATGGGAAGGACCAAGAAGTAGGGCAGAGAATGGAGCAGATATTTTCAAATTATGAAAGACCAGCAAAACAAAAACAGAAGTAAAAAATACCTGATTGTCACCAAACAGTGATGTTGCCACAAGGTCACAATGGGAAATCCAGCAAGACTTTCACCTCAAGACTACCTCCAATTACAGTAAAATACCACAATGAATACAGTAGAGTGAAAAAGATATTCTGATCAATGGCAAAACAACACTTAACTAGTAATTCTAAGTGATAAAGCACTCATTCTCTGACAGCTCTTTCACAACATACCAAAGACATGTAATAACAAGCTACAAGGAGATAGATGTGGTTTATACTGTAATATAGAGATAGTTAGGAATCTATGATATAGAGATTCTAGGTAAAGCCATAACAATGTACTTAATGCCTTAAACACTAGCCCCCTCAGTCCAAATCATAAAATATTAATTGAACACTGCCATGCCAAGGGCTGTATGAGGTTCTTCAGATATAAGAATGACAAGTATGGTTTCAAGAAGCATAACAAGAAAACAGAAAACAGAAAAACATTCATATATATATGAAAGTGAGGAAGTAGAATAGAGTTAGAACCCAAATCCAAAATACACCAGGGGCATTAAGTCTCTGTCTAAAAAAGCATAAATCCTCCCAAAAGGTATTATTTTCTTTAAAATACTTCAGAATATAGACTCATCATGAAATATTACTGCCCTATCGACATTCAAAACATGCAAATTTTACACTGAATTAACATGTAAGAAATATTCCCTGAGTACATACTTTATAAAGGGCAGAGTATTAGGATACTAGAATTTGTGACTATTTTGACTATATTCCCTCCACTTCAAAGATGTATCTTAGTTCTGGTAAAGGTTAATGATGGTGGTACCTCTGAAAATTTATAGTATCAAATACAAAATGATTGTCAAATATACTAGGAAGCAAGAAAGGACTTGGAGGAAGAGTCAATTCACCAAAAGACAAAGCAGGAAACACGAATTATGGTCTTGACCTTGGCTAAAAGGAGATGAGGATATCTTTAAGGGGATTGGCCATTTCTGGGCAAGATACTGTAACAGACCCCAGCTTCACCTCCTTGCCTGAAACAACAAAAAACAGCCATCAAAATATATGGAACAATGCTTGTTGAGACCCTAGCTGTGAGGCAACTAAAAACATAATCCTCAAGAAACAGGAAACAAATGAGGAAATCCCTATGCTCCAATTTACTGCCTGGAGTGTTCAGAGTGTAATGCAAGGAGGGGAAATCTGAGGCAGATCCAGGAAGACTCCATGAGTTGGAAGTCTGAGACCAAGGCAGCTACAGTTAGCATGAGTGAGGATTACACAGAGTGAGGACCCTGGAGATCCACAGAGAGTTCCCCTTAGGATGCAGTAGAGGAGAGATCAACACAGTGAGAGGAAACTTCACAAGGCTGGGGGGAAAAAACACACAAAGGGATTAGAAGGCACACGTGCTGGCATTCACACAGACTGTGACAGGTGCCTGCTCCCAGCAGCAAGACTGGAAAACTCATACTTCATGAAGTATTGGAGAGAATGTTCTGGAAGGTGTTGCAAAAGCAATGGAGAAAAATCAACCCTAGACTGAGCTCTTTTCCAGAGCCTCCTTAACAAATCATAACTGAAAAACTCAAAAGAATCAAACTGTTGCCAAATTATTTACTGCACCACAGAATGAAGCTCAAAAAGACTTAAAAAAATATAAAGATATCTAGCAGCCAACAAAGTAAAATACACAATTTATAGTATCTAATCAAAAAGTACCAGGCACACAAAAAGACAAGAAAACATGACCTGTAATGAACAGAAAAGACAGTAAATTGGAACTGAACCAGTACAGGCACAAAAGTTACCTGCAAACAAGGGCATTAAAACAATTATTGTGTTCAAATAATTAAGACATGGAAATACAGGGGCGCCTGGGTGGCGCAGTCGGTTAAGCGTCCGACTTCAGCCAGGTCACGATCTCGCGGTCCGTGAGTTCGAGCCCCGCGTCAGGCTCTGGGCTGATGGCTCGGAGCCTGGAGCCTGTTTCCGATTCTGTGTCTCCCTCTCTCTCTGCCCCTCCCCTGTTCATGCTCTGTCTCTCTCTGTCCCAAAAATAAATAAACGTTGAAAAAAAAATTTAAAAAAAAAAAAAAAAGACATGGAAATACAAAAATCAAACTTCCGGAAATGAAACCATGTTTCAGATGAAAAATGCACTGAATGAGATCAGTAACAGATTAGACATAGCAGAAGGAAATATAGGCAAACCTGAGGCATAGCATTAGCAACCAACCAAAATGAAACAAAAGAAAAAAGACTGATGGGAAATGAAAACAGCACCCGTAAGCTGTGAGAAAATTTCAGAAAACCACAGTAACTGGAGCCCCCCCAAAAGGGGCAGGTGACGAGAGAGAGAGAGAGAGAGAGAGAGAGAGAGTCAGTGAGTGAGAGAGAGAGAGAGAGAGAGAGAGTCAGTGAGTGAGAGAGAGAGAGAGCCTGAAGAAAAAATGACCACAAATTTCTAAATTTGATGAAAACTATAAACCAAAACATCAAAGAAAGTCAACAAATTAAAGCAAAAGAAACGTGAAATAAACTATACCAAGGCACAACATAATCAAAGACTGAAAAGAAATGATGAAGAGAGAAATCTAAAAAGCCCTCAAAGAAGACACCTATGACATTACAAGGAAATAAGTTACCAATGACATTAAATTTCTCACAGCAAACAATGAGAGAACGGTAGAGCAACAGCTTTAAAATACTGAAAAAGCAAAAACTGTACACCTAAAAATGTGCAGCCAGGAAAATCCACCTTTCAAAAACAAAGGCAAAGTAAGATGTTTGCAGGCATACAAAAGCAAAAAGATTGCATTACCAATAGACCTCCACCAGCAAGAAATGTTAAAGGCAAAAGGAGAATGTTGACATGTAAACTGGATCTACAGAAAGGAATGAAGGGCACCAGAAACTGAACCACTGGAATTGTTAACCATATGGTATACAGTTTAAGATTTGCTTCTTATACAAATCTCTTTAAAAGACAATTTCCTATTGGAGCAAACAACAGCAATGTACTGCAACATTTTTAACATGTAAAATTAAAACTCACGTCATCATCAATATAATGGCTGGAAAGGAGAAAACAAATAAATAGAATGGTAACTATAACATTATTTTTTTAATGTTTATTTATTTATTTTTGAGAGCAAGCACAAGAAGGGGAGGGGCAGAGAGAGAGAGGGAGACATAGAATCTGAAGCAGGCTCCAGGCTTCACCCTGTCAGTACAGAGCTGGATGTGGGGCTTGAACCCATGAGCCAAGAGATCATGACCTGAGCTGAAGTCGGACGCTTAACCAACTGAGCCACCCAGGCACCCCTAACATTCTTACACTAAATATAACAAGATCTATCACTTCCAGGTAGATTGTGATAAGTCGAAGATATGTAGTATCAACTCTAAAACAACCACTAAAAAACAGAAGGAAGAATTATATATCTAAAAAGCCAACAAAGGAGATAAAATGGAATATTCTTAATAATTGAATAATCCAAGAGGCAGTAAAAGATGGAAACAGAAAACAAATGGCAACATGACAGACTCCAACATAACGATATAAGTAACTGTCTTAAATGTAAATTGTAAACATCCCAATGAAAAGGCATAGATTATCAGACTGAATTCAAAAAGCAAGCATTCAAAAGGCAAGACCCACTGACATATAACCTATAAGAGGTGCACTTTAAATACGAAGATAGAAACAGAATGAATGTAAATAGATGGAGAAAAAATAAAACAAAGATTCCTAACACTACTTAAAAGCAAACTTAAGTACATATATATATATATATACATATATATATTAATATCAAAAACTATTACCAGAGATAGAAATAATCATTTCATAATAATTAAGTGATCAACCAAGAAAATATAACAAACCTAAATGTTTATGCATCTAATAACAGCTTTACAATAGCGATAAATCAGTAAGAAAGAGACAAAACCACAATTACATTAAGAGATTTCAACATGCCTCTCTAGATAGAACAAGCAGGCAAAACAAACAAACAAAACACAAGGAAATAACAGAACTAAAAAATACTATAAACCAACCGGACCTGATATTTACAAAACACTCTACCTAACTACAGAAGAAAACTGCACTCTTCAAAATTTCACAGGGACGATCTACAAAAACAGACTGGATTCTCAGTTATAAAACAAATGCAGAAAAAATTCTTTTAACAAATTTCAATAATACAAAGAATTTTCTTTAAGCAATGGAGCTAATCAACACCATAAAGATGTCTGGGAAATCCTTAAATATTTGGAGTAAATAACATGTCTAAAAAAAAAAAGTATAAAAAAAAGAAATCACAAAGGAAATTAAAAGTATTTTTAAATAAATGAAAACACAATGCATTAGGATTGACAGGTGCTCTTAAAGTAGTATTTATAGGGAAATTTATAATGTTAAATGTCAATATCAGAAGAAAGATCTTAAGCCAATGAACCCCCACTTCCACTGAGAAACTAGAAAAACAAGCAAAGTAAACCCAAAGTAAGCAGAAAGAAATCTGTGAAATATAAACAGAAATCAACAGAGAAAATCAATACAACCGACGAAGCTGGTTCTTTAAGAAGGTCAATAAAATTGATAAATCCTGTTATACAGATAGAAATGAGAGAGAAAAAGGAAGAGATACCAACAATAATTGATGTAGAATCACCACAGGTCATAAAAATATTTTTAAAAACATTAAGGAAATATTATATAAACAACTTTATGCCAATAAATTCAACAAGTTAAATGAAATGGAAACATTTCTTTAAAAACATAAATAACCAAAACTATCTCAAAAAGAAACAGATAACACGAATAGTCTAATATCTAGTTAAGAAACTGATTATTTAATCTCTGGGGAAGATGACAGAATAGGAGGACCACGGGCTCACTTTGTCCCATAGATACAACTAGGTAACACTCACATCACTGTAAGTAACACAAAAAGATGTGAAGACTGGCAGAACAGACTCCAAAAATAAGGTAGAGAGGAGACCACATCAAAGAGAGTAGGAAGGGCAGAAACACAGTGGAGAGAAGAATGGACCACCACCTGCTGGCAGTGAGGGGAAAGGAAGGCCCCAGGCAGGAAAAAGGGTGAGAAACTATCACACTAGGAAGTCCATAGGAGTTAGATGAACCTTCATAACATTTGGATTTGAAAAACAGAGGGCCGAATTTCGAATTTCGAATTTCGTGAGTTCTTACAACCAGCCGGGACATAAAACCTGGGATTTTTAAAAATCAGCAGACTTGGCTCTGGGCCAGTGACCAACAGGAAACTGAGTCCCTGCCCTTAAAGAGATAGCACAACAAAAAGCCCATAGAGAAACAGCACAGAAACAGCAGTTTGAAAGGTGCCTGAACTTACCAGGAGGAAGCTATTTACTAGTCTCAGTGCATGTTCTGCAGGGACAGAAATCACACGGGAAATCTTCCAGGAAGAAAGGAGCTGGCAGGAACCGTTTCCCTCCCTAGACCCCAGAATAAACGCAGGGCCACCTGCAGGACTTGCCAGCTACTCCATGGGCCCCTGGACACTGAACCATGCTCCCCCCAAAGCACTCCTCCCAACAGCCCACCTCCCTCAGAGGACAGATTGGGGGACTCAAAGCTGGCTAGCACTGTCATCCTGCTACACTGTCCCGAGCCCCCAGAACTGTTTCTGCGGATCCGATCTAATTTGCTCTTGTACCTAGCCCAGGTAAGATGATGCCACAGGTCTGGCACTTGTGCAAGCAGCTCCTAAAGAGGCCAGCACCATTCCAAAGTGACTCTTTCCCCAGAGAGTGGGAAAGAAAAACACAACAGTCAGAAACAGGCCCCAGCAGTGGCCTGGAGGCAACTGGTTTGACTGCAAGCCTGCCCACCAACAAAAGCTTATCAGGGAACAACACAAGGAGAGCACCCTGCAGCAGTATGATGCTACTACATCTCTAGCAAATGCCTGGTCTGACTCAACTCAAGCCCAAGGTGTCCTGAGACCCACCTACTAATGCCAGAGGGACCAAACATTGCCCACAACAGACAGAGAGCCATTGCAGATGACTGGACTTGGGTAAAAAGCGGCTCAGGCACAACAGGATGCGCGTTATCACATATAAAAGACATCCCTGGGGATGCCTGGGTGACTCAGTCAGCTAAGTGTCTGATTCTTGATTTTAGCTCAGGTCATGATCTCACAGTTGTGGGACTGAGCCCCACATCTGCCTCTGCACTGGGTGTGGAGCCTGCCTAAGATCCTCTCTCTCTTTCTTCCTCTGCCCCTCCTCAGTTCAGGCACAAGGAGCAGACATGTGCTCACTCTCTCTCTCTCTCTCTCTCTCTCAAAAAACAAAAACAAAAACAAAAACAAAAACCACCCTTGAAGCACCCTGTTCTGGTGAACAGAGGAAATTGCACAGCAAGACACTACAGGACCTCCTCTTCATAAGGTTATCCTTCCAAGTGCAGAAGACTTAGCTGTCTTTCCTAATATATAGAAAGAGACACAGAATTAGACAAAATAAGAAGACACAGGAATATGTCCCAAATGAAACAACAAAACAAAATCACAGTAACAGACCTAAGCAAAACAGAGATAAGTAATATGCCTGATATAGAATTTAACGATCACAAAGGTACTCACTGGACGTGAGAAAAGAGTGAAGGACATAAGTGAGACCCTTAACAATGAGATAAAAATGAACCAATCAGAGATAAAGAACACAATAAATAAAATTAAAAATATACCAAATGGGAAAAACAATACACTAAATGGAATAAATAGTAGACTACATGAAGCAGAAGAACAAATCGGCAACCTGGAAGACAGAGTAATGGAAAGTAATCAATCTGAGTAGGTGAGAGGAAAAAAACATTATGCAAAACAAGAATACACTTAGGGAACTTAGCTACACCACAAGCATAATAACATTCACATTATAGGAATCCCAGAAGGAGAAGAGAAAGAAAAAGGGGCAAAAATTATATTTGAAGAAATAACAGCTAAAAACTTCCTGAATCTGAAAAAGAAAACAGAAATCCACATCCAGGAGGCACAGAGATCCCCCAACAAAATCAACCCAAGGAGGTCCACATTAGGACACATGGTAATTTAGATGGCAAAAAGTAGTAATAAAAATAATTTTTAAAGCAGCAAGAGAAAAGAAAGTACTTACATACAAGGGAAGCCACATAAGGCTATCAGCTGATTTTTCAGCAAAAACTTTCCATGCAAGAAGGGAGTGGTATGATACATTCAAAATACTGAAAAGAGGGGTGCCTGGGTGGCTCGAGTGGTTAAGCATCCAACTTCAGCTCAGGTCATGATCTCACAGTTCGTGAGTTCAAGCCCCTCGTCAGGCTCTGTGCTGGCAGTTCAGAGCCTGAAGCCTGCTTCAGATTCTGTGTCTTCCTCTCTCTCTGCCCCTCCCCCACCTCTGAAAAATAAACATTAAAAAAAATTGTTTTTAATTCTGAAAAGAAAAAATGTGCAGCCAAGAATATTCTATCTATCAAGGCTATCATTCAGAATAGAAGGAGAGATAGAGTTTTCCAGGAAAACAAAAGTTAAAGGAACTCATGACCACTTAACCAGCCCTACAAGAAATGTTAAAGGGGACTCCTTGAGTGGAAAGTAAAGACCATAAGCAAAAGTAAGGAAAGTGTGAAGCACAAAAGCAGTAAAAATAAGTATATTTGTAAAATAATAATAATAATAATAATAATAATAATAATATGTCTATTTTTTAAAAAATCAGTCAAGGGACTCATATCTGATTCTTGATCTCAGCTCAGGTCTTAATCTCAGGGTTGAGAATTCAAACTCTGAGTTGGGCTCCACACTGGATGTGAAGCCTACTTAAAAAAAAAAAAAAAAAAGTGAAAGGACAGAGAATCATTTACCATACAGATGGATGTGAAAAGAAAGCCAGTATAGCAATGCTTATATCAGACCAAACAGACTTTAAAATTAAGACTGTAACAAGAGACAAAGGACACTACAACTACATAATCAGCAAGAGGACAATCCAACAAGACATAACAAGATAAATATTTATGCACCCAACACTGGGGTACTCAAATAATCAAAACAGTTAATAACAAATATAAAGGAAGTAATCAATAGCAATACAATAATATCAGGGAACTTTAACACCCCACTTACATTGATGCACAGATGATCCAAACAGAGAATAAGCAAGGAAAGAGTGGCTTTGAATGAAACATTGGACCAGATGGATCTTACAGATATATTCAGGTACAAAAATACTCCATAAAATATTAGGCAACATAATACAACAATAAATTTAAAAAATCAATCAACTAGATCAAGTAGGATTTATTCCCAGGATTCAAGAGTGGTTTGATATTCATAAACGAATCAACATGATAATCACATCAACAAGAGGAAGGATAAAAACCATATGATCATTTCAATAGATGTAGAAAAATCATCTGGCAAAGTACAACATCCACCCATTATCCATTCAGGATAAAAACCCTGATCAAGTAAGTTTAGAGGGAATATACCTCAAAATAATAAAGGTCATATATGAAAAATGCACAACAAACATCATACTCAATGGTGAAAAACTGTAACCTTCCCCCCTAAGATGTAAGATAAGACAAGGATGTCCACTCTCACTCAGCACTTGTATTCAACATAGTACCGGATGTCCTAGCTATGGAAATCAGACAACAAAAAGGAATAAAAGGCATCCAAATTGGTAAAGAAAAAAATAATATTTGCATATGACATTATACTATATATAGAAAACCCTTCTGACTCCACTAAAAGACTTCTAGAATAACTGAGTTCAGTAAGGTTGTAAGATACAAAATCAATGTACAGAAATCTTGCATTTCTATGTACTAATAAAGTAGCAAAAAGAGAAATTAAGAAAGTGTTCCTGTTTGTAATTCTACCCAGAATAATAAAATATCTAGGAATAAACTTAATCAAGGAGGTGAAAGACCTGTACTCTGAGAAGTATAAAACAGTGAGAAAAGGAACTGTAGATGACACAAACAAATGGGAAAATATTCCACGCTCATGGATTGGAAGAACAAATATCGTTAAAATGCCCATTCTACCCCAAAGCAATCTACAGGTCTAAAGCATTCCCCATCAAAATATCAACAGCATTTTTCACAGAACAAGAACAAATAATCCTAAAATTTATATGGAGCCACAAAAGACCCCAAATAGACAAAACAATATTAAAAAAGGAAAACAAAGCTGAAAGTGTCACAGTTCCAAATTTCAAGTTATACTACAAAGCTGTAGTAATGACAACAGTATGGTACTGGCACAAAAACAAACACACAGATCGATGGAAGAAGACAGAAAAGACAAAAACAACCCCACGATTATACGGTCAATTAATATTCAAAATAAAACGCAAGAATATGCAATGAAAAAGGCAATCTCTTCAACAAATGATGATGGGAAACCTGGACAGCAACATGGAAGAGAATGAAACTGGATCACTTTCTTACACCCTCTCCCCTACACACACACACACAACTGAAAATGGATTAAGGACCTAAATGTGTGACTTGAAACCATAAAGATCCTAGAACAGGGCACAGACAGTAATGTCTCTGACATCAGTCATAGTAACATTTTTCTAGATATGTCGCCAGAGGCAAGAGAAATAAAAGGAAAAATAAACTATTGGACTACATCAAAATAAAATGCTTCTGCACAGCAAAGTAAACAATCAACAAAGCTTTAAAAAAAAAAAAAAACTATTGTCTTGGGAGAGGATATTTGCAAATGACATATCTAATAGAGTCAGTACCCAAAATGTACAAAGATCTCATACAACTCAATGACCAAAAAACAAATCAAATCCAATTAAAATCAAGCAATTTTAATCCATTAAAAAATGAAAAGACATGAATAGGTATTTCTCCCAAGAAGACATCCAGATGGCCAACAGACACATACATGAAAAGATGCTCAACATCACTCATCAACAGAGAAATGCAAATCAAAACTACAATGAGATATCACCTCACACCTGTCAAAATGGCTAAAATAAGAACACAAGAAACAACAGTTGTTGGTGAGGATATGGAGAAAATGGAACTCTTGTGCTCTGTTGGTGGAATGCAAACTGGTGCCACCACTGTGAAAAACAGTGTGGAGGGTCCTCAAAAAGTTAAAAACAGAACTACCCTATGTTCCAACACTCACACTACTAGGTACTTACCCATAGGATACAAAAACACTAATTTGAAAGGATAGTTGACCCCTATGTTTATTGCAGCATTATTTACAATAGCCAAATTATGGATGCTTCCCAAGTGTCCATCAATAGATGAATGGATAAACAATGAAATATTATTCAGCCATAAAAAAAATGAAATCTTGCCAAATGAGAAGACTCAGATGGAGCTAGAGAGTAAAATGCTAAGAGAAATAAGTTAGAGAAAGACCAATACCATATTTTTTCACTCATATGCAGAATTTAAGAAACAAACAAAAAACCCACAAAGGCAAAGAGAGAGAGAGAGAGAGAGAGAGAGAGAGACAGACAGACAGACAAATCAAGAACTGCCTCTTAACTATAGAGCACAAACTGATGGTTACCAGAAGGGAGGTGGGTGGGGGGACTGGGGAAAATAGGTGGCTGGGATTAACAGGTGCACTTAACATGATGAGCACTGTGTTGTACAGAATTGTTCAATCACCACATTGTATACTGGAAACTAATACAACACTGTATGTTAACTGTACTGGAATTAAAATTAAAAAGTTAATTTTAAAAAGCACAGAAAAAAATCCTTGATTTCAACAGTGTTAAAATAAAAAAGATTCAATAATAAATTATCATGGACACATACACACACCAGAAGAAAAGCAAAAGGAAAAGAGATTGAATATTTAATTAAAAATCTTCCACAAAAAGAAAACTCCAAGCCTAGATGGCTTCACTGATAAATTCTACTTAACATTTAATAAAGAAACAATCCTAACATGAACTCACTCAAGAAGTTGATTAGGGAGAAATATTTCCCTAGCCATCCTTTGGAACCAAAATCACCCTGATACCAAAAACCAGACAATGACATCACAAGAAAAGAAAACTGTAGATGAATTTTATTCATGAACATAAATGCAAAGATTCATCTAAAAAAATGTAGCAAATCAAATCCAAGAATATATTTAAAAAGTTGGGACACCTAGGTGACTCAGTTGGCTAAGCTTCCAACTTCGGCTCAGGTGATGATCTCACAACTTGGTGGGTTCAAGCCCCAGTTGGGCTCTGTGGTGACAACTCAGAGCCTAGAGCCTGATTCTGTGTCTCCCTGTCTCTCTGCCCCTCCCTTGTTTGTGCTCTGTTTTCTCTCTCAAAAATAAATTTAAAAAAACATTGAAAAATGTTTCAAAAAATCATCTATTTCAATAAATAAACAAACACAGTGGCCAACGTAAATAAATAAATAAACAAACAAACAAACACGCACACACACATATATACACACACACACAGTGGCCAACTGGGGTTTACCCAGGCACAGGAGGTTTAACACTCAAAAATAAAATCAGTGTAAATCACTATAGTAACAAAGTCAAACAGAAAAATCACATGATCATCTTGATAGACACAGAAAAGGCATTTGGCAAATTTTAACAATACATTCCTGATTAAACCTCTTACAAACTAAGAATATAATGGAACATTTTAAACATAATAAAGGACATCTATGAAAAACCTACAGCTGACATCATACTTAATGGTAAAAGATCAGATACTTTCCTCCCCTAAAACCAGGAATAAGGCAAGCATGTCAGCTCTTACCACTTCTACTGAACATGATCCTGGAGGTTCTAAGCCAGTGCACTCGGGAAAGAAAAGGAAAAAGAAGGCATCCAGATTAGGAAGAAAAAAACAAACTGTCTTTATTCACTAAAAATACTACCATCCACGTGAAAATCAGATGCAATCTAAAAAAAAAACTACTAAAACTAATAAATGACTTAGCAAGACTGCCAGATACAAGATGAATATATAAAAGTGAGTGTATTCCTATTAACTAAAAATGAACAAAAGGAAACTAAAAGGGTAAAAATGATGCCATTTATTATTACATCAAAAATATGAAATACTTAGGAATAAATCTGACAAAAGATATAAAAGACCGGTATACTGAAAACAACAAAATATTGCTGAGAAAAATTAAGTAAGACCTAAATAAACAGGGATATATACACTATTCAAGAGTTGGAAACTCAATATTTTTACATTGTTCATTCTCCCCAAATTGATCTATAGCATCAACATAATCTCAACCAACATCCCAGCCGGATTCTTTGTAGAATCTGAGAAGCTGACTCTAAAATTCATGTACAAATAGAAAGGACTCAGAAAAGCCAAAACAACTTTGAAAAAGAAAAAAGTTTGAGGGCTAAACCTACCTAATTTCATAAATTACTATGAAGCTACGTTATTGGCTAAAAGAAAGATAAATAAATTAATGCAACACAATACAGTAAAGAAATAAATCCACACATATATGGATATTTTTTATAAAAGTGTAAAGGCCATGCAGTAGGGAATGGATAGCTCATTCAAAACTGACTCTGGGGGCACCTGGGTGGCTCAGTCGGTTAAGCGTCCGACTTTGGCTCAGGTCATGATCACACAGTTCGTGAGTTCGGGCCCCACGTTGGGCTCTGTGCTCACAGTTTGTAGCCTGGAGCCTGCTTCGGATTCTGTGTCTCCCTTTTTCTCTCTGCCCTTCCTCTGCCTGTGCTCTCTCTCTCCCTCTCTCTCTCTCTCTCTCAACCTCCCTCTCTCTCTTAAAAATAAAATAAAATAAAATAAAATAAACATTTAATAAAAAAAAAAAACCTGACTTTGGAAAAACTGGATGTCTTTATACCAAAAAAAATAAATAAATACATAAATGAAAATTTTTAAAAAACTAATTTGATCTGTACCTCCCACCATACTTATAAATTAACTTGAAATGGAACATTTACCATCTACTTTATGTTAACTGTGCCTCTTTATTTTTTATTTTATTTTAATTCCAGTATAGTTAACATACAGTGTTTTATAGTTTCAGGTGTACAACACAGTGATTCCACACTTGCACACATCAGCCAGTGCTCATCACCACACGTCCACCCTTAATCCCCATCACCTATTTAACCCATCTCCCCACCCACCTCCTTCTGGTAAGCATCAGTTCGTTCTCTATATTTAAGAGTTTGTGTCTTAGTTTGTCTCTTTCTTTTTTCCACTTTGCTCATTTGTTCTGTTTCCTAAATTCAACACAGGAGTGAAATCATATGATACTTGTCTTTCTACAACTGACTTATTTTGCTTAGCATTATACTCTATTCTAGCTCCATCCACGTCACTGCAAATGGCAAGATTTCATTCTTTGTTATGGCTGAATAATATGCCATTGTATATATTTACCTCATCTTCTATATCCATTCATCTATCGATGGACACTTAGGGTACTTCCATAATTGGGGTGTTGTAAATAATTAACCATGACTCTTAAAAAAAAAAACATATGACAGGTAGGAAGAGATAGTAGTTTGGCTCACAGAGCTGATTCAGACAGGCTCAATGTGTACCAACTTGTAATACCTGATGGTCAAACCGCTGGTTAAGCACTGTAAAACATGTTAATTAATTTATTCTTTAAGACAATAAAAATTCACTTCTCTCATTTCTTTTTTGCTTGCTGTATAAATCCTCAGGGAAACGATATCAACATTGTTTCTTCTGCTACAAGAAAAGAAACCAACACCTAAAGGAAGGAAAGGTACAAAAAAATATTAAAAACTCTGTAAGAAATCAACGAAGAGAAAACGTACTGCCAATATCCTTGTCCACAACACCAGGGTTAGCTAGAGAGTATTCTAATGTAATATACCCAATCTGCAGGTCAACAGTCTTCATAAAGAAGTGGGGAAATTTGTAAGGAGAAAAGAACGGTTTCTGACATATAATGTTACAATCTTAATTAAATCAGGAGTTTCTGGCTGGCCACAACCAAAAATCACCCTGAGAAGTGAAACGGTTATGCGTCATGCAAGAGCATGAAATGTGGTTTTTCTTGCCGCATTAATGGTTACTGCACATGTCAATACTGCACAGCAAGGTCTCTATAGTGAAAGTGCTAAGAAAAAGGAAAAGGTTAAACAGTAAGTCATTTCTAAAGTTTTAGAAGAGGCTGAGTTAATAGCTAAGTCAATCTTGTGCTACTTGTGTTACCAGATAACAAAAACATCTTTCATAAGAACAGCCAACTGATTCACCTCATGTTAGGTGAATAATAATGCAAAATGATTTGAACTGCCCCGATCAATCTCTCTAGGCTTAGAAAGAGGACAGAGCTAGTTGGTATTAAAACTTACCCCCAAACAATGTGGGGGTCAGGGGTCACTGACACCCTACATAGTCAAAAATCCACCTATAACTTCTGACTCCCCCAAAACTTAACGACTAATAGCCTACTGTGGACTAGAAGCCTTGCCAGTGATATAAGCAGTTGATTGATGCACATTTTTTGTGTTGTATGTATTGTATATTGTATTCTTACAATAAAGCAAGCTACAGGAAAAAATGTTATTTAATCATAAGGAAGAAAAAATGCATTTACATTACAGTATTGTAATTACCAAAAAAAAAAAAAAAAAAAAAAAGTAAGTGGACCCATGCAGTTCAAATCTGTATTGTTCGAGGGTCAACTGTAGTTTGTATTTAAACACAATGCTGACCTAGCCAGAGATCCAAGCCATTCACAGACTAAGTGCATGTGGTCAAAAAGCCAAAGATGATGCAGTTTGATTCTACAAATGCAAGGTAGCCAGCAGAATGCCACTAAAACGTCCTTGGGGTCAGTCAACAGTTACTAATCTCCCAACATTATCAATCAGTAAGATCCAGAATGGTTTTCTTACATGCCCTGAATTATTCCTTCTACTTCTAACCACAATGCATTTTTGTTTCATTTTTACTTTTCCATTTGCCTTAGTTTTAACAGTCAAGTTAAAAAAAAAAAAATCCAACTCTAATGCTGAAACCAGAAGACATACATTTCTTTAGACAACCACAATGCATACTGCTTTGGAAATTTTGTCTTTAATCTCAGAAACAAATTTTCAGAATTCACACATTTATCTTAATAAGTCAGTCCAAAAAAGACAAAGTCAAGAAAAACACTTATGCATTTATTTTGATTAGGAAAAATTCTCACATATTAACAATAAGAAAACAAGCCACACACAACCCTCCACCTCTGATGACAAAGCCAGAGGGAGACCTTAATGGTGGCAGCTCATAAATCCTAGACCAAGATCACAAATACAGCTGCAAGAAAACTCTCCCAAGAAAAATATATGGCATTAGAAAAGCCACTAGGGAGATTAGTGAGAAACTAAGAGCATATCTATCATTCAACAACTTTTCAAAGAGTATTTTGCACAGTTTATTTACCTTAAACTGTTTCAAAGTAATTAGGTAACCCGAGGATGAAGCCCTGGAAAATAGAGACCTATCTCTTATATTCCTCTTAATGTCTCTATTAACAACAGGGTTTGGGACATATGTAATTCACATCAAACATTTACTGAAGGAAGAGCACTCGTCTAGAAGAGGCAAGGAAACCCAGTACAGTGAGCACTTCACCCCAATGACTGTTGAGAAGTCCCAGGGAGGTGACACTAGATACAGGGGAGGATTTTCCAAAACAGAGGAATCAATACATTTGCTCCAAAATTTACTTGCTGCAAAATTAGAAAAGTAAAACCTGCCATGTCCAAGATCATGAGTTAGTTGTTGGGAAAAAAAAATTTAGAAATAATTTCATTACATTCCTTCACCACAGATTACTCAGAAGAAACAGATTTCCATGATTTCACCTTGAGAGATCTAAAATTACAATTCTCAGATAGCTGCCAACAGGTATGTCCCCCAAACAAAGAGGTCTTAGCATTTCATACTAGTCTCTTCTCAGCAAAAGGCTTTTATCATCTGCTAAAAACCATATGCATGAGCCCACTCCATTTAAGGTTTTTCAATCTAATGTACCCACTGGGATCTACAGTAGTCTCATAACCATATGCACATCATAATTTTGCCAAAGTGAGTCATTACTGCCAAGTAGAAATCTGAGGTCTTGTTCTTTGTACTTATTACACATTTAAGTGCAGGTTCACCTAAAATTAGTCATACCACCAAAGTCCAGGTAATTTGTGATTTTTGAAATCGATTTTTTAACATTTTTAAGGGAAAGGGAGTTCTAAGCATTCCAGCACGTATAACTTCTTCACACATGTCATAGCTCCCCAATATTAGAAGCATCCCTCTATATGCATTCTGGTTCAACCACAGAAACCGAGGGTCAAACAAAGACAGCCAAAAATTCAGTGAAGGACAGACAATGTGTCAGTACCAAGGCAGAATCTACAACCCAAGACTCCAGATTCTCAGGCTATTTCTCCAATAAAGTATCTATATAGCCTGAACAATACAACAGCACACACTGACATCCTATTCTTCACTGAATATATTCACAATGAAACTACCCCTTTTCTTGTACTTAATTGTAGTGCTTAAAATATTGCTTAAGCGAGTTCAAAGCCATGGCCATAAAACAATATGAAGACAATTCTCTTCTTTGGGCTGCCAACATGTGACATCCAGAAGTAATAACTCTACTGCCCCAAATGAAGATCCCCATAATTGTTGAAAGAGGAACCTAAGGAGCAATTCTCAGATCAATAACTGCAATTTGTCCTCAGTTACCTACATGTCAACACAATATTCCAGGTAGTCTAAACTGACAAAGAAAAAGTGCAGAAGAAGCCTGACTACTGCAGTATTCAATATACAGTACTTTCTGCTTGTGTCTCCCTCTGCATCACAGCCCTGGTCTTTTACCTGGTTGTCAAGGAAAGAAGATGAGTTAGGTTGTCATGTAGGCGAACAGTCAAGGACCATACCTCAGGAGTATAAGACAAAAGTATTCCTTGGCTCAGCCTTTGTATCAACAGCTGTATTTTTACCTCCGAGAGCAGTCTTTCAGAAGGAATGTGGAAGTAGGCAGGAAAATAGGATGTATTTTAAAAATGACTGTTCCGGGGTACCTGGGTGGCTCAGTCAGTTGAGCACGACTTCAGCTCAGGTGATGATCTCACAGTTCATGAGTTTGAGTCCTTCTTCGGGCTCTGTGCTGACAGCTCAGAGCCTGTAGCCTGCTTCGGATTCTGTGTCTCCCTCTCTCTCTGCCCCTCCCCTGCTTGTTTGTTCTCTCTCTCTCTCTCTCTCTCTCTCTCTCTCTCTCTCTCTCAAAATAAACATTAAAAAAAAAATCAATGATAAATAAATAAATAAAAATAAATGACTGTTTCATTTTACTAAACCAATTCACCTATGCTGTAAAAGCATCCTAAGAGCTATTTTAACCTGGAATAATGCAACTCTGGAAAGAAATAATAAAGGAAATAGCCTGCTTTTTTTTTTTTTTTTTAAAGGCATTTCCACCAAAGCTGTACAAAAGGAAGCCAGAGCAAGACCAGTTCTTGGGGCTGTTTTCTACATTATCATCGTCCTTGCTTTGTGCCTTGACTCACCAAGACAAAATATGGAATAATTGTGCCAAGGAACTACAACACTGTGTTTACTTCAAATAAACCTTTTAGCACATCTGTGGTCACTTTTTCAGGCATCTTATTTAAAAATAAGCCAATATAAATCATATTTTTAAATCTTCACTAAGTTTATACAAATTGGTAATAAAAATGCCTTTTCATCAATAAAGTTTCATTCCAATATTAACTTATGAGAATGAAAAGTTCAGATAAGGTCTACTGCTCCTTGGTTTGAACCTTCAAAGAATTCACTCACATAGAAACACAGTCAACACTTGTAGAGATGAAAAGCCCCAGAGAACTGAGTACAGGCAGTCCTTGACTTACAACTCCTATGTCTGACAAACACTTCCATGAACAAAAAACCTTCTGTCATTCCCAACTGCCACCTCAGTATAAGTGCCCAGCAACAATCATCATGGAAAAAAATCTTGTCTTTTGAACACTTCTGGACTATCACTCCACAGTCTACTCTCAGGATCCTTTAAAAACTTTTGTTTTTACTTATCCTGAACTACATTAAATTTTACCTAACTGGAAGTTTTCTCAGTTAAAATTGTCCTTTTCAAAATATAGGTATTCTCACAGATGGAATCAGCCGTTTCTGACTTCATGTGATTGTGTTTTTCACACGTAACTAAGATCAGACTCACCAAGGCAAAGGACCGTCAGATTTGCAGGGGTGGATGGAGGAAGACATTTTAAAAAATAGATAAGGCTGATGTGACAGGGGTACACACTAGGGTCAGGGAGCACCAAAAGGAAGCCAGGGGAGTTCCGAAAGGTATAAAATGTGCATGCGCTTCTACGCCACGTAAAGAAGCTGAAGTTGAGCTTGAAAGGAGAGTCCGTGAAAACTCCTCAAGCAAGCAACATGATTCAATTTGCATGTTGTCAAAATGACATCAGAAGGGATTTGGAGGATGGATCGCAGAACAGCGAGACTGGAGGCTAGGTAGAAAGCTACTGTCATAATATAGTCAAGAAAAGGGAGACCTGACCAATGCAGTGACAGAAACGGTGCAAAGTGGTAAATGCAGAGAAACAGATGAGAAATACATGGGACATGAATCGACAGGATGTGCAGATAGGAGGAGGAAGAGGAGTAGGGCTTCCAGGTTTCCGGCATGAGCAGATTAATGGCTTGGATGTCTAGTGGATGGTGCGCACATCAACTAAGGGAGGAAATGAAAGAGAAAGAGCAAATTGAGGGCAACTACTATAGTAGCTGTCAATGAGACACATGTTGAGTTTGAAATGCTTGCAGATGTTCCAGGTGGGAAAAAAAACTGTGATAAGCACCGGGTTTGCAAATCTCAAAGCTGAGAAGAAAGGTCTGGGTTGGACATTTAAATGCATTTGTCCGTAGCTATAAGGACCAGAACATAAATTCCTCCCATGCAGAGACTTCTGTCATTTTGTTTGTGACACGCACCTAAAATTACGTCTGCCCACAAGAGTGTATTATGGTCAAGAAATACTTAATGACTGGATGCCAAGGGGAAGGGAGGAGCATGAGAGGAGGAGTAAACCTTACAGAACAGTTTTTTGAAAAATTCACTGGGAAACCACCATTTCTAACACTTGCTAAGAAAGTTAGGATTTCCAAACCCCAAAACAGCAATTTACAAATTATCTTTTGCGAGAAAAAATAACTTGCTAGCAAATTGGGAACGGATCTATAATCTATACCTGGGATCATTCACTGTACACTCCCCATCAGTGTTTGCACTATAAGTGTTACGATCGCAGTATCTATGCAAATATTCCTTTTGAATATTTTAGAATATCTGAAGCTCTACTTGCATTAAAAATGACTGTCTACCTCCAAGTATACAGGAATGACAGAAAGTGAGAGATATTTGGTTTCTTCTCTGTACAGATTAGCTGCACCTCCAGACGGAAACAGGACTTTCCTATATCATGAGTTCCCAGAGTAAGAGGTAACAACTAGGTTTGTTACCATAGCACATCCACTTCTAAAAACTGTACCTGTTCTGGAAACAATGGGCATCCATTAGGATTTTGATAATCTAGTTCTCTAATAATAGTTATTTAATAATAAATAACTGGGCCAGGTAATTCCCAATAAATTGCAGCCGAGACTGCCAAAGCCTGTATTTGTAAAACTAAGAACCCAAGACAAGACAACTAATAAAACAACACAGCACTACATGTAATAGTTACTGATGCCTTTAGTAAGACAGAGTCTTATTCTCAGAAGTTTCTTAAAAAAGCAGAGAGGAGGTCAAGAAAAACGGTGTGGTGGAAAAGAAACCATTTCAAAGGGCCTTCCTACACATATCTGAAGGTATCCATTCTCTAAGAGACGCTCAACCGTGTCTCCCTTCAAACTGCACTTTATCCACCCAGATGCCTCCCTCACGCTAAGACTTCTGCACGAGGCCAGGGTGGCTCTGCCAAGCTGTGCACGCATCAGGGGCAGCCACGGTACACACATCCTTTCTGTTATGTCAGAGTCTCTGGTATGACGTTCACACACAAAGGATGCTCAGTAAATGTTTGCTGACCAAGCAAGTATGTGGAGAATGAATTAATTAAGCCACCTTATAAAGGACATAAAATTAAACTGTTTTCTAAAGTCAAGATATTTTAGAGAGAGGGCATGTGGGACAATTTATAGTGCAAAGACTGCTATTCATGCTTTGATGCTAAAAATAGTTTGTAAGTTTATGGTTAAAAAAAAAAAAAAAGGAGAGCCCCACACAAATATTTGCATGTACAAGAGTGCTCAGAAAACTGCACCTCACACCCACCCAGCTTCAGCTGTGTCTCTGCCGCTTGGCAGGCTGCTTTCAGATCATCTGCGAAAGGCGGAAGGCTGTAGTTTCCCAAGGCCAGGTCTTCCTGGCTGCCCCAGCCATGGTGCAGCTATCCTGACGGGCTACAACACTGGGAGGACAGACTGCTGATAGCGCCCATGGGAGAAGAGCAGACAGCATCCACCAGGAGGGCAGTGATATCTTGGAATAAGTTTTTGCCTGGTGTGTATGTGTTGATCAGTATCTCATTTTATATTCATATCCCCCAAGAGGGAAACCAAAGGTCACGTTAAATGGGCTTTTTTTTTCCCCATAAGCAATTAACATTGGAATACAACAAGAGAATGTGGTTGGCAACATCATCAATCAAAAAAATAGTAATCATGCCAAACTTCATTCAATTATTAAGCACTTTCTTAGGTGCCAGGCAGTGTCCAACAAACAGACAGACATAAGGGTGGAGAAAATGGATACAATACTTTCTTTCAGGAGAGCCAGGATTCTAGCAGAAGAGGCACACACGAAAGAAGAATACAGGAAAAAAAAAGTGTAAATTATGCTAAGTGTTAGAAATAAAAAGGATGGGTGTAAAGGACAGAGGACTAAAGGCAAAACCTGGGGTGAATAGGGTCAGGAAGAGTCCCTCTGAGCAGATGACATTTCAGCTCAGTACCAAACGGCGAGAAAGAGCTCACGATGCAAAGAGCAGGGGAAAGACCACTTCAGGTGGAGGGAACAGCACGTGTAAGGTAACCACAGTGGCAAAGAACCTGACGTGTCAGACGAAGGAAGGTCCGAGGGCAGGCGCCAGTGAGAGACAGAGGCTAACAGGTGCTGGAGTGAAGAAAGGGAGTTGCAAAACCAAGTGCTGTAGCTCACAGGAGACTGAATTTTAATTTGAATACGTGGAGAAGCCATTAAGAGGACTTACATCTGGGAATAATATGATCCAATGCTTATTTTTAAAGGATCACACTGGCTGGGATATAAAGAATACATTGAAAGGGTTCAAGAATGAAAATGGGAAACATGAGTTTTTTCAAGGCAGGGACAGCTGAGGATTTCAAGAGTTCTACCTTTCTACATGTGACACAAGCCTGGACCTCTCGTGGGGTCACAGAGCAATATCCTCAGACAGTTTGGGTTTAGGTGGGGACAACGACATGTACACAGCCACTCTAAGAGTACAAAATGAAAAAAGGTCAAAAGCGAATGAATTATAAATAGAGTGACCACACAAGCCAGTTTTCCAGGAAGTCCTGATTCGTGCTTATTGTTCCTAGGTAATTATTAATAGTGTCCTCTTTCACGCTCAGAAATGTCCTATATTAGGTGAGAAATTCTGGGGTCACCCTAGTTATAAACAAAGGATTGTGGGAGTTTTGAAAAAAATACATTTAATTCTGAAGGAAAAAATCATAAAAGCTTCAAGCAATAAGCATCTCTGAGACAGTTGCTGAAAGACAAATGTGACAGTTGGAAAAGGCTGTTCCAAACAAGGTGAACAGCATAAGCACAGCGTGGAGAAAGCACGGAGCTCATGCAAGTAACAGCAACCGTAGCTGCAGTGTGGTGTTCATGGAGCGCAGGGGGGTAGGACAGAAACAAGAACAGCAAGCTGGGCACACTCAGTTAGGACCTAACATCTCCTCCCACAGTAATGGGCTGATGTTTCATTTAGTTGGCTCTGGATGTCCCCTGAAATACCTTTAATGAGAGAGTACGACATCAATGAGTGAAACATCGCTGAACCATCTTACCGAACCACCCGATAAGATGATAAGCATAAATGTTGACTGAAAAGGGCCACCACGGTCAAGAGAGCAGGGAACCGGGAGGTGGAAAGGGCACTTGTAACTTTGAGAGCAAACCTAAGTGGTTTCCCATGCAATTCTGTCTGTCTGGGTCGGGAAGCAGGCTCCAGATGCTGTCTGGAAGATGAAAACCAAAGAGCTGAAGGTCTAGCCTGCAGGCAGGCTCAAAGGCAGGAAGGGAAAGAGAAAGATGAGCGGCGAGGTTGGAAGAGGATGTGGAGAAGAGCAGGATCAGAATCCTGGGGAAAGGCTATTTGAAGTCCACATCCTTCCCTTAAAACAGTGCGGTCTGTCAGTGCGTCTCCTCACTCAACCTGCGGAACCCAGGGAGCAGGGGGCACATACCCCCATGCGGTTGGCACACATGACTGACTGCACCCTTCCATGCCTCTGTCCGTCCTCCCCCCTGCTCTGTTCACGTGACAAATACAGATTTAGAGTTTTCATATGCAGACGTGAGAAGCAGGTGACGATAAATTTTGCAAGCGGGCTGCTTAACTCTTTATTATACCACCTTTCAATTAGAAAATAGACTTGTCTGCTTTAAAAAGCCTGACAGCAATCATCTCTATGTTGAACTCTAGGACGAACTCTGCGTGTTTAACGGAAAGCGTACCAGGGCTGCTTCGTTTTCAAAAAGCACCATTCAACCTTCCAGCAATGCGTGCTGGCCTGTTACCCCGCTTTATATTACACCTGAGCGTCAGGGGCTCTTCTCATCACCTTCATTACTTCTCAGGGAAGCCAAAGGACAGTACTTCTATTTAAAATCCAAAGTTGTTATTAGGGGTCTTACTCGTACAGGGTGGCAGTTTCGTTAGCAACTACTCAGTAGATCATTTGGCACTCAGGCTCCAGGGGAACAGCCTGTCTGGCCTCAGAGCACAATCAGTGCATTAAAAACAAATACTACCTACTGTTGACACACCTCGGGCAGCTGTTAAATCCTAAGTGTAGGTTCTGCTACTTAAACAAAAATTCTTCAGAGGACCTTCATTCTGTTTGGTTTCAGGAAGGAAAATATTTCCCTTTGAATTTGTTGAGCCCAAACCAGAAATTCAAGTATAACATTTTATTACACTGAAGCTTTCTTGGTAATGGAGAAAACAGTTAATGGTCTTCAGCCCCCACCAATGCATAGCCATAATTATCAGATCTCACTCACACTTGCCTCCCAACACCACCAGTTTTTTTAATATGGAGTACTCACACAACTTACAAACCAATGTAGTGCTGAAAACAGAGAAATATGCAGAATGAAAAATGTCCCATTAACATATGTATAAAAAGCTGCATTATTTGAGGGAGCTGGTAGATTTACAGAGAAGGGAATATAACATAATTGTTCTACCAAAGGGATATTCCAGTACACTCCTACTAAAAAGCAGTCATTTTGAAAACATAATTTTTTGTAATATAATGTCTATAGCATTTAGAAGAAATATTTCTTTTTGCCAGTTTGGGAAAAAAAAAAAAAAACCTTAACTGGCAAATAAATACACAGAACATGAATAGATCCTAGTATTGATAAATTATTTTCACACAAGAAGTGGTTTAAAAATTTAAGATTTGTTACCAGTTTTGCAAACAACATAGTACTGTTCCTTTTCCCTTTTCTAAAAATAAGCAATAGGACAAGTCAGTTCACTTGCAAGTCTGATTCTTGGCAGCACGTGCACTGGAGTCACCTGAGGAAGCTGGTGCCACATTCTGGCCCCCACCCAAGGGACTCTGGCTCCACACAGGGGTGATGCCTGGGAATGTGTCTGCTAACAAGACCCCTGGAGCTGTCCCGACATAGGTGGTCCAAAGACCACCCTTCGAGAAACATTATTCTGTATGTTCCCTATCCACACAGCTAATTGCCTCTCAATCTAATTACAGCCAATCTCAGCCACTCAGAACCATCACCAGCAATTAGGACCTGTCCAGGTTTGTATTACATGATTTCAAGACCTATGACACGAGCACTTCCTGAGCAAATGCAGGTGCAGCGGTCACAGAATGACCCGCCACATCTGTGTCCCTGGAGGCAGACGCGAGGGCAAAGTGGCAGCTTCTGCAGAGCTGTGACCAATGACTGCAGGCTGTGTCTCAGCGGGCCAACAAGGCAGGGCTCCTAAAAGACACCAGGTGGGCCCTGACAGACTTGCCTGTGTTTGTGAGCCATTCTGGTGTCCTCTCCATGTGTGTTTATGAGTACTAGGGTAAGGATGTGCACAGAGCCGTACGTGGGTAAAGACCCAGAGCTCTTGCAAGACTTTCTTATATCTGCTTGACATAGAAAATTTATCAATACTTGCATCAATAGGCAATGCTCTAGGATCATTTAGAATACCAAAAATAGGTTCTTTTAAACATCATTAGGACCCAGCAGTAACTCAAGTACATTAAAACAGCTGGGTTCCCATGGTAAAGCAGGTCAAGTGGGACTGAGGGTTAAGCACAGCAAAGGGTGTGCCATCAGGTCCCCACAGCCCGAGCTTCAGGGACTGTCTAAAAGCAAATATCAGTCCTACTCAAACAGAGCACAGAATTTAGTGCAGTTCTGTCTCAGACAGTATTCACTGAAATGAAATGTTCAAGGGAAAGCTAAAAAGAATGGTAATATTGTATCTATCTTCATATTTAATTAAAAAGATAGCTAACAATACTTCCAAGAGGGAGGTCATTCCTTGTTCAGCACAAGATTCCTCTGTGCAAAACTATTTTCAGAATGGCCAATAAAATAATTTGGCATATCAACACTTACAAAAGCTATCATTTCAGAAATGCTACTGACGCTTTAGCTAACAACTCTGAAGATGAAGTATAAATGACAATCCCACAGCTGGAAGCAGTCATAAAAGAATCAAGAACATCATCCACTGGCAAAGTCCAGTCAAATCAACCACCTTCCTCTTCCCTCATTGTGCCCGGAGGCCTCCCAAATGTCCTCAACAGAATGGTATCATAGGAAAAGGTTTATAGGAAGGCAAGTTCTATGCGAGACCTTGTATATAATATCTCAAGGTTCAAGAGATCAGATAATCATTTTCTCCTGCACAGAGAGGAGCAGAGGAAAAAGGAAGGATGATGCCCTACAAAAAACTAACAGAGAGTACAAGATGTCAGCAGACTTAAAATAAGAACCTTACGCAGTTATTCACATTTAACAAGAACCACACAAAGGTGAGCCACGGGCAGATGGCTTGGTTTCCAGCCCAGTGAGTGCACATTTGGCTCTCTGGGCAGGATGAGGCAGTCAGCTCTGCCTAGGAGCACACACCGAGTCTTCAAATGCACCTTTGGCTTTTCCTCCTTGGAAAAAGAATTACAAATTGGGCATCAAGACATCCGACAGTTCTCAGGCAACATTTACCACAGAGAGCTGCCTGTGCCTGCCTTAGAGCCCACCCACAATTTCATTTTCAATTAGCAGCTCCTCGAAAGGCAGTAATGAAAGCAGTTGCTAAAGAGCATTCAGATGTCACTGAAAGACTGCAAACCCAAACTGTAAATAGCACATTGTGAGTCGCCTGTCACCACCATCAACTCCCACGGGAATCTCGCAACATGTGGCTATCACAGCCATCTGCTCGGCTCCCCACCACCACCACTGCAAACCACACAGCCACCCACCCACTCCCACCTCCCACTCACTACCTGTCATGTGCAGGCTTGTGTGGAGACGGGAGGGCTGTGAGCGGAGATTAGAATGCAGAACGCATGGAGGCTTGTTTCGCATTTTGCAACTAAGATCTGGCCACGTGCGGATAACATCGTATCACCGGAAGAGGGAAAACTTAAAATTAAATGAACACAAAATGCAGTCTTAAATAAAGAAAGGAAGTCCTATCAGCCCCCAGCAACTATCAGAAGTGTGGTGTAAAGGGAAAACACACTCCCTCGGTCTCCAATCACCCATACCAGAGGAATTTATGGTCGACAGAGCTGAAAACCATTTCTCTGGCTTGATCCTTCTTCCTCCTCTAACAATATGTAGGATTTAAAAAAAATTTTTTTCTTAATGTTTGTTTATTTTTGAGAGAGATTGGGCATGAGTAAGGGAGGGGCAGAGAGAAAGGGAGAAGCAGAATCCGAAACAAGGTCCAGGCTCTGAGCTGTCAGCACAGAGCCTGGCACGAGGCCCAAACTCACCGACCGAGCCACCTAGATGCCCCACGACATACAGAATTTAAATGGGCCTTAATATAGTTCCGTGCATACACACATATATCATATTCTTACTCTGGGATTTAGAGAGTACCACTATTGTTTCTTTTTTTTTTTTCAATGGAGCCATTTCTATAGGTCTCAGGATCACTCAAGCATTTTTTAAATTGCATGCAGATCCTTTTCCAGTTCAGCCTGTCTTCTCTCTGTAGGTTTTGTTTTATGAGGTGGTAGTCAATGTGCTATGTCCTCTTTTAGTCAATTTTTCCCAAATTTTTAATTAAATATTATCTATGTCACTTGGGTTAAGATTTATTCCTGGCCACATTACTCCAAACATCTGTCTCACTGAGGTCAAATGATGCTTATTATCACTCTTACCAACATCCAGGACTGGTGGAATATATCCCAGACAACAAGCTAAGGAGATAGGAGACACAAAACCAGAATTCTAGATCTTTAAAAAAAAAAAAAAAAAAAAAAAAAAAAAAAAAAACCTGTCGCTGTCTCCAAATGCCCAAGTTAAAACAACAACAAAAACATTCATGTAACTTGCTACTGTGTTAGTCCCATGTTTTCCAAATACCTCCAATACAATACACACCTAATTCTGAACAGAGACCAGCCTGGATTGTAGGTTCCTCGAGATATTAAAATCTGACATCTTATCCTTATTTTGAGTTAATCAACATTCCAAGAGCAGTTATAAGCCAGTCTTTCTCCTCCCAACCTTTTATTAGCTGTTTTTATTCCTCTTTCTGTAGTTTAAGCAAAGGGGAAAAAAAAATAATGTGCAACTTAAATTCATCAGCAGGAAAAGCAGAGGATTTTATTTACTATCTCAGTTTGTAACCTTCATGTGACAACACAATTTTTGAAAAAAGCAAACAAAATTCCAAGAACACACTGAACATGAAAGTCCCAAGTATGAAATAAAAACGGTTTAACTGCAGCTCAATGTCTTGACACTAGCTCAATGTACCTCCAGTCATTTAACCACTATAACGAATGTATTTATGAAAGAGGACCTCACGAGGTTCACAGGTCTTTTCATTACCAAAGTATAATCCTTAATTGCATTAGTGTTTCAAATGTTCTGATTTCCAGAAATCTGTAGGCTCTTGAGTCAAGCTGAATAAATACCTGTGTGATTTCAGGCTGGATTTCTACCCAAAACTAATTAGCCGTCTTCCGAAATAGGACTTGAACTGGATCTGTTTAATCAAAGTTGCACGTTATAAATCCTCCTTTGCAAGTTAATTTCTACTAGTAACAATGTCACAAAGCAGTCGTCACACAACCTGAGTCAGTCACACTGAAATAAAGGATCAGCTTCCGATAGCGAACGCTCTCATCAGGACCGAGCATGGGCAGAGACAGACCTCTCTAGCAAGATGGATGGAAGCACGGCTGATGGCTCGGTCACCTGGGCCCTTCTGTGCCACCAACACAGCCACCTTATTCCACATAAGGCCAACATGCAAAGGCAATACAAAAAGCAGATGCAACCACAACAGCTCTAACTTTAAAGACTCGGCACCGGGATCAGTCCCTCTTCTTCCTAGACATCAGAATACATTTTTGGTATCTACAGTGTCAGCTCTAAATTCTCCACATAGTCTGATTCCACCATACTAGATTCTCAAAGAGAGGACCCAACTTCCACTCCTTACAAGCACCCATATCAACTTGTATAAAGATTTTTAAACCACAGAAGCCATTCTCATCAGCAAAGTTAGAGTCTACCTGCTAGGCTCCTGAAATATTCCCAAATCCCTTTACTTCCCTCTCAAATGGTATCCTCCTGTGGCGAGAAGCAATCTCAGTAGGTTGCCTCTTTGTCTCAGAAATCCCATCCTTAGCTGAATGCCTTTTTAGAAACTGAAATTCAGTTAGGAGGGAGACTCTGTGGTTTATTTTGATGATCCATTCTGGTATCTGTTTGTTGTAAGAGTTCATATGGCCTAAAAATTCCTCCTAGTTCATTTAAGCCTCTTTCCTCTGGTTCAGTTCCTACTAGAGAGAGAAAAGGCAGGCTAATGGACTAAATGGAAGTTCAGGAACACCGATTCTGAGCCAAATCTGAGAGTTCTCCTAACTCCCATTAACTTTTCCTCATTGCCTCTCTATTTTTAAAACTCCTTTGCTCTCTGTGTTTTCAACTACTAAGTAGTAAAATTTTAAATCCTCTCCTGTGGTCTAGAAGTGAGATATACTGAAAGAAAATTCAACGCCCTGGGAAGAGTTACATTTTCCAAAAATGCTTCTGAGGAAGTCCTAAGTTGGCTAGAGGGTTTGGCCGTGGGTCACTTCATTGCGTCCCTTAGCAGTTTCACTGTGACTTAGTCTGGCAGGTAGAGAATCAGGCTCCTTACACAGACAACCTGGGCAGCCTCTGTTCTGGTTTCCCAGTCCCAAGTCTAAGTAAAGAGGGGGACAAAAACTCTACCACACATCTTTACTAGTACTTTTTTAAAAGTACTAGTTAAAAATTAAAAGCTAAAACTGTTTACATATAATGTCTGAATGTTCCCATCATGAGCAAATAGTTCTGTGCAGGATATATATAAGGCTCGGGGGTCAGAAAGACGTGCATTCTTTTGTAAAAGTTAATTTATTCCTCTTTTCCTTTTTTTTTTTTAAAATTTTTTTTTCCAACGTTTATTTATTTTTGGGACAGAGAGAGACAGAGCATGAACGGGGGAGGGGCAGAGAGAGAGGGAGACACAGAATCAGAAACAGGCTCCAGGCTCTGAGCCATCAGCCCAGAGCCTGACGCGGGGCTCGAACTCCCGGACCGCGAGATCGTGACCTGGCTGAAGTCGGACGCTTAACCGACTGCGCCACCCAGGCGCCCCCTCTTTTCCTTTTTAAAACCCCCTTTGGAAATTAAGGAGAATGTTCAAACCTGCCATATAAAAAGGTGCAGCCATTTTAAAAGACAGCTGCCAGCGCAGCCTCCTCTACGTGAGTATGTATTTATACTTAACAACATAATCCAACAAGTTAGTTCCACTGGGGTGGTTAAGTGCCAGTTAAAAAGCTTTCTTTTCCCAGTATGAGAAAATACCACAAGAACTGAGGTTTCATAATCAGGCAAGAGAAGGAAAAACAGCTTGATTTTAGAACTATGCATCTCTCTTATAAAAGTATATAATTGCACTCTCCTGGTAAAAAGATTAGTTGCCTTCAATGGATTCTCAGAAAAAAAAAAAAAAAATCTTATTATTTCCTCTCCATGAAGGAGTAACATCTTCCCATAATTACAGGAAAGCTGTGCATTAAGGTGCCTGCTCAGGAAGTACCATTTCCTAATAAGATGCAAACCTAATCCACTCTCACCAAGTCAAAAATAAAGACGAAATTCTCACCTCCTACGGCCCTCTTTCCTCTGTAGTTCTTCCGATTATAACTACCTCAGTAAGAGGCACTAAGCAACAATCCATTAATTTTGAAATTCTCCTCAAGGACATTCTCATCTCAAGGCCCCCTCCCAGTTAAGATGGTCAGATTCAGCTACTTTATCTGGTAGGAGGCAAAGGCAAGGGAAAAAGTAACTGTGATGTGTCCATGCATTTAGCACAACAGGAAAGCAATGTCCAGTACCGTTAGCACAAGCTTTTGAGCATGTGCTGTGGCCCTTAAGCACCTGTGTGTGTCATCTTTTACCAATGATCACACAACAGAGAGCACCTGTCTGGGCAACACACACGTAGCCATGCCTCTGCCTCCTACTTTTCTCTTTTAAATGTCTTCACACAATTATCAACTAGAGACTCCGAACTGAAATACACTCAGACCTCCTGCAGTCTTCCTTTATAGACCTTGAAAACATTATGTGTCTCTGTGTTGTTCATCAATTTAAAGAACCATGGAACTCAGAGAGAGGAGCTTGAGAAATCACCTAGGCCAAACCCCTCACCTTCCAGCAACACACAGCGATTTGTTCAAGGTTTCAAAATAGTACATGTGATTCTAGGAAGACTACAATTGAAAAGTATTAGAGCTTTATTTCAGTTATCAACTTCTGCTTCCCTTCCTACTAGAAACACAACACTCGATTTGGGGAGTATATTTTGGCATCAACACTGAAGATAAGAAAAACACCACTTGTTTTGAAAACTCTTACATTGACCAGAAAGGTACTATTCATTCTTTCCTTCTCCATGATTCATAAGGAGTGAGTCAAAATAATTGCTTTTCAAATATTTTGCCTAAAAGAAGGATAGCTTTGATTTCAAGTGCCATTTTGTACCAGAAGGATGACCATTAGAACCAAAAGCTACCTGAATCTGAGACATACAAGTCCTGGCCTTCTTTGATGATCACACGAGGACAAGGCAGAAAGAATTTTGAGCACAGAGAGTGGAAAAGTCAAATGAAGTCTGGGATTAGAGAGTCAAGGATGAGGAACCAGAGTTTACTGTAGACTCAGGATTAAATTGGTTTCTTGTCTGGAAGGCAGGAAGCCTTCCTCCAACCCTGTTGGGAGGGAGGGCCTGGGGGAGTGGTAGTGGTCACAATGCAGCCTCTCTCCAGCGGGAAGAATGACCTTTCTCACATACCTCATACAGAGAAGCGTGGGTTGGGAGCCACATATACCACAGGAATATCACCTTTTATAGACCCTAGCCCTTCCTCCCTCACTCCACTCTTTCCACAAACAATTATTTTTAAAATAAAAAAAAGAAATCTTTATACAAATGTGGTTGCGTTCAAGCTTTCCAGCTCTTTCTCTGCCCTCTGAACTTGGTAGTTTATCATGTTTCTTCTTATGCCTTCATACACCATTTCTATAACCAAAGTCACTCCCTATGACTTAACTACTCACATAGTTCCTAGAAATACTTGTAAGACCCCCTCCAACCTGTGACCTGGAGTTCTCTTTCTCTTCATGCACAATCCTAATCTCAAACAAAGGAGGCAGAATATACAGGGAAAATAGAGCAATGCAAAGAAATCTGGGTCTAAACCTGGCTCATATCTCATTGTGAGAGCCCTGAGATAAGTCACTTTACCTCTTTGAGATCCAGTTTCCCCATCTGGAAAGTAAACATCTTATCACCCACTACCCGGGGTCATTGTGAGAATGACAGATCATACTCCCTTGTTAATGACTGTAACATGGTATGCATCAGATAAGTGTTAACAGTCACTATTACAACACCATTCTGACATTTCATTTCAGGACACATATGTGCCTTCAGAAAACATTCCCTGTGTGTCAGATGTGGGGACGCTTCCCTGAGATCCTTCTGCGTCCACGCTGACTGACATCCATCACTTTAGATGTTTTCTCGGCAATATACCTCTCTCATTACCCATCAGTCTGAACTGTGACCCCAGGTCTAATTGCAGAGGCTACATCATATTGAGCCTTTTGCTCTTTCCAATCTTTTCACTAAAAATCACCACCAAAAATTCACTCTTGATGCTTTAGAAGAATGATTTCCAAACTGGCCTGGCCGTTATCACATAGGGAAATTTCTAAGACCACCAAGTTCTGTGCCTTGCCCCCTAGAGATTAGGTCCTGAGGAGGGGCCAGAAGTGTGTGTTTACTAACACTCATAATATGATTCTAATGATCTGTGAAGCTTTGGAACCACTGTTTTATAAGATCCCGGATTTCTCCCTCTGCAAAGAAACATCTGCAAACTGGAAATTACCTGTTTGCCTTCTAATTAGCAGCACCTGCTCTGTGAACCACATTCCCTTCCTCTGCTTCCTTCAAGTGATAGTCAATCCCACCCAATGGTCCCGCCAAAAACAAACAAAACACACCCAGGACACAGGTAACTCAGCTGGCACTAAAGCCTCTGGATTTGTGCAGAAAAAATTGCTATAAACAGCTTCGTTTCTCATTATTAATCTATCTCATGTGGGGATTTCCACAGGCAGAAAGGCTCCCCAAATGCCAAGAGCTATATTTTCTTGTGGATCACTGAAACCTAATTATTAACAGACCAGTAGGCCCTATCACCAGACTTTCATACAATCAGCAGATCACAAAGACAGTCCTGAATTATGGACCATGAGAACAGCTGAAGAACTGAAAGGCAATTTCGTGTCTTCGCCACTGCTCTCCCACATGCCACAATACTTGAGCTGCTCTGGAAAGCAGAAATCTGATGCAAGGCACTGCCTGCGTGTGGACAAACATTTTTAACACCTCAGAACCTTGAAATCCACAATGTATGTGATCACACATGCCCGTTCCATTGCTCCCAATTATGAAGATCTCTGCCCTGCCAGCCAGTCTGCCCCACACACCAGTAGCACCAGCATCAAGCTTTGTTGCAGTGAACACATCTGACGACAAGGATACCAACGCTGAAGTTTCAAAAGTAATAAAAACTCTGAGCTTGGCTTGTTTACACAACTCTGAGGGGCAACCCTCCAGCAGCCCAACGAGGATGTCTTCTCCACCTGTCAGGAAGAACCACAGAGGGGCAGGTATCTGAAGCAGGGATCTTCTAGCCACAGAAAAGGACAAACCCACACTTCCTCACCTGTCTGAGTCCCTTCGGCATCTTCTTCCTCTTCCCAAGGTGCTGGCAGAGGTTGCGGTCATTCTCTCGGTCTGAGCTGTAATGATGTGGGTGGCTGAGTCTACTCTTCTTAGAATGAAAGGCCAGGCCGTTAGTAAGTGCTTCTCGTTTCTTCTTGGTCAGAGGGGTCTGGCGTTTCTCCACACGTTCCTGAGGCTTAAGTGCTACATCTTTCTATAGAAAAGAAGAGAAGGAAAGGGAAATGATGGTTACACAGGTGTCTAAGGTCACATCCAAAACACAGGCTAAATGGGGTTATAAGAAGGGAGAGGAGAAAGCAGGAAAGCAGGATATGAGAATACCTAAAACTGAGAAACATGGCTCTCAATTTTTCTGAATCCCTAATGCCACCACAAATAGATCCTTTCTATTCTGGTTGGGCAGAAAAGTCAACAAAGCACAAAGCATCTGTCCATTAAAAGTGATTTCACTGCTTAGTGGCTTTCAGTGTGATTCTCAGCTAGGTCCAGCACACAATGACATTCCCCAAGGAGGCTCAATACACTCACTTTCCAAGTAGGTACATCAATTATGTTTCAGAAAAGAAGTACTAAGTGCATGCGTGATAAAAAAAAAAAAAAAAAAAAAAAAAAAAAAAGACCGACTATACCAGGCCAGGTGGATATGAGCCAGCAAGAAAGAAACTATCAATTCATATGATTAAAATGTTTCCTCAATGCATTATATATTTTTACCACAAGTTCCTCTGAGCATCCTTAATTCCCAGTTCTCTGCAAAATGTAACAACAATATTATCACCAAGATCTACAGCAACTTTTCATTTATTGTTGTGTGTGGTTGGGCGGGGCGGGTAGAAAGGGTAGGAGAAGGGTAATGGATGTCCTGGAATAGGAAGCAGCATCTGTAGAGCCTAGAGGTGGGCACTTGAGGCTATGAGATCTAGCGAGCTCTGGGCCTGCAGACAGCTCAGAATCTACTGAAATACTAAAAGACCTGGGTCCACAGCCTGACACTGCCATTATTCCTTAGGACACTTGAAGTATTCCACTGGTATGACATGAGTGAATGTCCTTTGAACCCTAAGAAATGTTGTACACATTAAGCACTGAAATTAAAAGAGACTTAGCACTCAGTCACTTGTAAATCAGTAGACATGATCCTATTTACACAACAATGCTCCTTCATGGAGCCTCACCTCCCATACAAATAAATTGTTTCCGTGGTCCTAAACAAATGTACATTAAAACAAACAGTAACTAAAAGGGAAGTTTCCCTTTACCTTCTCCTTAAAAATACCTCTCTCTCTCCCTCTCTTCCCCTTCCCTTCTCCCACCTCCCCTACCCCTTCCCCCTCTCTCCTCCTTTACAGTCTTCTGTCCCTGGGGAGTTCTCTATCCTACTGCTTCCCAATATCCAGCACTGCCCATTTGACATACACGCTGTTCCTCAAGCTCTTTCCCCAGATCAGCCAGGGCTGATACTAATGAGTACGGAACCTGGGGCCTTTACATCTGCCTCAAAGCCCTGCTGTCCACACACACACCCATTTCCTAAAGGACTCTTACCAGGGCTGCCCATTCAGGAAGACCTTTCTTATAATGCAAAGTGCTGTTCTCAAGCCATCACACATTCAACAAGTATTCTGTGTGCACCCAGTCCATACCAGGTACAAACTTGGCATTGTCCCAGAGGCACTGGGTAAACAATCCTGTGTGGAAAAAATCCCCACCTCATGGAGCTTAAAATTTAGGGACAAATACTAATCAAATCACACAAATAGTTCACTGCAAACTGAACTATCTGCTCTAAAGGAAAGGAAAAAGGAGCTAAAATTGGGGGAAATGGTCTCATCCAGCAGAGTGGGTTGGTGCTGAGGAGATGACTACCATTTGACCTAGTTCTGAAAGTCTGAGCAGAGAGAACAGTTTATGCCAAGGCCCTGAGGCAGCTGGCAGCATGACCCCTTAAAAGAATCAGGGCACAGACTAAGTTACCATTCATCTCAGTAACCCCAATGCTTCACATAGAGAGTCAGGCAAATAACAGGTGGTATATATGTTCATGTTTGCTAGATAAATAAGTAAGACAACTGGTTAAACTATCCAAACCTATTAAGCCACAACAGTGAGTTAACAACACCCCAAGCTGGCACTACCACAGAGTGAAGCAAACTGGAAAAGTTCACTGAAACAGGGAACCAAGGAACCTAGCAGGCATCGCTGAAACAAGATCACAGCAAACAGCAAGAAACCCCAGAAGGGGTAAAAGGCCTTATCCCTGGAGCAAGAAGACATCAAAAATACCAATCTCATAAGGCAAATGAGTGGCTTCTGGTCTAACTTCTAGCTGCTGTCAGTGCAGATGATTTACCCTCTGCCATTGAAGAGGCAGCTCTCCGGGCCAACGAGGATGTGGTGGTCAGTGTTTAGGGGACAAGTTGGGATCGAAGTGATCACATGGGCATTGATTCCACAGTCTCAGAACCTTGTACACTATGCCTAACACATGGTAAGTGTTCAATAAATGTCTGCTGTATTTATTCCTTTCTCCAGCGTCCACTACCACAGTCAGCTATGTCAGACATCTGCTCAGCTCAAACTACGCTGCGTTTAACATCACATGCAACCAAAACAGTCAGTTATCATGAAAAGATACTCAGGAATGACGCAATGCTAGCAGAAGCAGCCAGGTGAGTTGCATCGTGGACTGCTTCTAAGCAATGTGCTCAGTTGTACTATTTCTGCTAAGAGTAATGTAGCAACTCCCCACGGGGTTAAAAAAAAAAAAAAACACTCCTCTCTTTGTCACACAACCCACCTACTGCCCACATTATATGCATGTAGAGTATCAGATTAATAAACAAATGATACTTAATAATGTATCAACTGCGCTTTTAAAAAAATTATGCCATTCTCTTTGGAGACCAAATCTCCTTTCATACGGAAGGTGCTCCAAAGTATATTGAAAATTACGTGCAATTCCATACAAATGTGAATTAATATTTATGAGAGTATGGTATAATTTTTTCCAAATCCATTTTATTTTCATGTAGCATATTAATCAAGGCATTCTCACCGCACCACAGAATAGCTACACAGAGCAAATGGACCCCATGCCGTGACATTAGCTTGTAAGAGACCTGCCGAAGTCTTAGCAGCAGCAAGTACAATCATCTTAGTTCCACTTAATATTGAGATTTTCAACTCTGGAGGGTGTTGGTGGGGGAAGAGGAGGTGAGAAAGGATCAAAGTGTGTGTAAAGGTGGTGGTTTAAGAGGTAAGAAATCAAGAGTCTTTAAAAGGTTTTTATTATATAAGCAGTTTATATTTCCAAAGATGAGAAATTACCTTTATTCTCTCAAAGATATCATTTTATTTATAAATTGCTGCATAGACACTTTGGTATAATTCTTGAATAAACCAGGCTGCTGTTTATTCTTTCCCTCTGTAAACATTTTACTGGCTACTTACCATGTATAAAGTAAAATAATCATGTAATGTCTCACTGAATGTCTTGGAGGAAAAATGACAAAAAAATGTCCACTATGAGCGACAAGAATCAAAGACAAAAAGACTGATTATAAATTACTCACCTTACAACATTCTGAAGAGCTATGCACATGATTATATGCGTGTGTATGTGTGCATATATCCATTCACCAACAAACTATGAGCAACTAATTTAAGAATTTCCTGAAAGAAACCTGGGTGGTCTACAAAGCACCGCTACAATGTGGGAATGAAACTGTGTGGTTTATAGAATAAATCTTTACCCTCAACGAATGATGACTTTCAAAGGCCAGTCGGCTCACTTGTCTACCAGATGCAGGCTGGCAATTCCCAGAGAAAATTAGTGTCCATCCAAATGACCTGCAGTGCTTTTGGAAAACAAGGTGACTGTGCCCCATGCTTGGCAGAGGAAGCATTTAGCAGACAAACACTGGGAGGGAGAGTAGGGAGGTCAGAAGAATAAGGAAGATGTCTGGAAGAAAATGTTTTAAGGCATTCATTTGACAATCAGGGAAGCAAGCAAGAAAGCCAGCCAGCCAACAACAGAAGGCTGGCTAGGAAGTAAAAAGATTTAGACATATTTGCTGGCAATCGAGGGGGTAAGCACACAAGCCACGCATAACAGATGGGAATAGGTTTCATGAGTAGTTGAAATTATGTGATTTTTAGGTCATTGGCGATGGAGGGGAGGGTCACAGTGGCACACGCGTGGAGAGGCTCAGGAGACCGACTATTTCCTTCAACACCCAGGCTTCCACAAAACAGGTGATCTTGCTCTTGACTTTCCCTGCTCTCAAATTATAATCTCTCACCAAAGCCGCCTTCTGCCACTCCTGAATTTCAAAATGAGATGGTTCAGTGTTGTGCAGACTAGGGGAGAGCGACAAACTGCAGATGAAGCACTGTCTCAGCGGCAGGGCTGCATTTGCTGATTACAGATGAAGCCAGAGACAATAGAAAATGAGGACACAATTTGCCTGCCTTGCATGAAATGGGTTTTAGAAAGAGAGTCTCCATCTGATTTTTCCAACCAAACTAATCTGAAAGCAGCCTATCACTTACAAAGCATCTGTGGCATGTGTGTCTGCACAAGCCCATGTGTATGTAATGTGGGAAAGAGGGGTACAGCGGAAACAGCCTCTTCTGTAAGCTATCTGATCTCAGGGACTTGCAAAGAAATAACAAAGAAGCCAGGGGAAGGAAGTAAGAAAAAGCGCCTCGGCCTGTCACCATCAAAGAGCGTTTCCGGCTGTGTTCTGTCATTTTGGTTTGTCAAGTCCTTTGTTGGCTTTCTGTATTGCATTTGCACTTATTTTCGAATGGTTTTACGAACACTGATTCCATCTCTTCCCTTAAGTGCAAATGAAGTGAGAGTGCTTATAGCGATTGTAAGAAGTGAAAAACTAGAAAGAAACAAAACATACAGCTCTTTCAAAACTTAACTCTGTCCGGACATGGTGACACTAGCCCCTACTCTAGCCTTCTGAACACACCTTCAGGAACTGAACTTTTTAGTAAGGAGACTGTGTGTGTAGGAATTTACAAACAAAATAACCAATACAGCATTCAAAAACAATTCCAAATTCATGGGGCACCTGGGTGGCTCAGTCGGCTAAGCGTCCAATCTTGGCTCAGGTCATGATTCCAGGTTCGTGGGTTCAGGCCCCACATCGGGATGTGTGCTGACAGAGCCTGCTTCAGATTCTGTGTCTCCCTCTCTCTCTGCCCCTCCCCTGCTCATACTCTGAGAGAGAGTACTCCTCTCTCTCTCCAAAATAAATAAACATTTAAAAACTTTTTTTTTAAATAATAATTCCTAATTAAAAAAGAAGAAACCTACTCTGTACCAGACACTTTGCCACCCATTAGAAATACATAAGAAAGGATCCCTGAACTTAGGCTGTTTAGTGGGGGTGCAGGAGACAAATCAACAAGCTATCACAGGAAAGCAGGTTAGGAGAGGAATAACTAAGGGACCCAACACTTCTGCCTTTCACACTGCCTTACAGTAACTGTAATCCTGCACTGGCATGAAAACAGAAAAACAGACCGATGGAACACAACAGAGTACGGGAATAGACCCATATATAATTGGACAACTGGTTTTCAGCAAAAACACAAAAACAATTCTGTGGAGAAATGCTGATGGGACAAGTAGTGAGTGTGTGTGTGTGTGTGTGTGTGTGTGTGTGTGTGTGTGTACCCGTGTCTATATATGCAAAAAATTTATTTTGATTCAGGGCATCCTGGCTGGCTTGGTTGGTGGAACACGTGACTCTTAACCTCAGGATTCTGAGTTCAAGCCCCACACTGGGTGTGGAGCTTACTTAAAATAATAATAACAACAACAACAACAACAATAATAATTCTGACTCACATCTCAGTCTAATTAGAAAAATTAAGTAAAAATGTGTCATAAACCTAAATGTAAAATCTAGAACTATACTTTTTTTTCTTTTAAATGTTTATTTATTTTAGAAAGAGAGAAAGACAGAGTGTGAGTGGGGCAGGAGCAGAGAAACAGGGAGACACAGAATCCGAAGTGGGCTCCAGACTCTGAGCTGTCAGCACAAAGCCCAACACGCGGCTGGAACTCATGGACTGTGAGATCGTGACCTGAGCTGAAGTTGGACGCTCCGCCGACTGAGCTACCCAGGTGCCACAAGAAGTACACAACTTGTAAAAGAAAACAGAGGGGAAAACTTGTGCGACTTAGGTTAAGCAAAGATTTCTTAGACATGATGCCAAAAGCACAATCCATAAAAGAATAAAGTGATAAATTACACCTCATCAAAAATTAAAACTTCTGCTCTTCAAAAGACACTGTTAAGAAAATGAAGAGACAAATCACAGAATGGAAAACTATCTGCCAAGTATATTTATCTGAGAAAAGTTTTGTATCCAAAATATATTTTTGAAGTTCTCAAAACTACATAAAAAGCATGGCACCTGGGTGGCTCAGTCAGTTAAGTGTCCAACTCTTGATTTTGGTTCAGGACATGATCTCACGGTCTTGAGATCAAGCCCCATGTTGGGCTCTGCAGGGAGCCTACTTGGGATTCTCTCTCTCCCTCTCTCTCTCTGGCATTCCCCCACCCATATTCTCTCTCTCTCTCTCTCTCTCTCTCTCTCTCTCTCTCACACACACACACACACACACACACACACAAAACAAATAAGCAAACATTTTTTTTAAAACCTACATTAAAAGAAAACCAACCCAGTTTTTTAAATGGGTTTTTGTTTAAAGATTTGAGCAGTTAACTAAAGAAGACATATGGGTGGCAAGTAAAAGATGTGAAAATATGCTTAACATCCAACAGTCATCAGAGAAATGCGAACTAAAACCACAATGAGATGCCACTAGCTACATATCAAAATGGCTAAAACAAAAAACAGTCATCACACCAAGTGCTGGCAAGGATGTGGAGGAACATTCAAACACTAACGGGAAGAGTGAAAAATGGTCCTGCCACTTTGGAAAAACAGTTTGGATGCTTCTTTAAAAGTTCAAAGTATACCTACCATATGATCTAACCATTCTATGCCTAGGTATTTTCCCAAAAACATCAAAGCACGTGTCCACAAAAATATCTGCACGTAAGTGTTCCTATCAGCTTTTTACAGCCTAAAATTGGAAACAACTCAAATGTACATCAACAGGTGAATACTCTGTGACATAACCATTCAGTGGAATATTACCCAGCAACAAAAAAGTAGCCTCCTGATACATGACAACTTGAATAAATCTCAAAATAATTATGCTCCGTAAAAGAAATGAGTAATGAAAGAATACATTTTGTTCGATTCCATTTATATAAAATTTTTAAAAATGTGGCTCCCTGGGAGGGAGGGGCAGGAAGAGGTTATAGAGGAACATGAGGAAACATATGGATGGCTAAACCTACTCATGGTCTTGATTACGGCGATACTTTCACGATTATACACAGTATGTCTTATGTAATATCAATAGATACATGTACATGCTTAATATTCACATGAAAACTTATCAAATTTTATACTTTTAATCCATGCAGTTTACTGGTATGTGAATTATATCTCAATAAAGCTGTTGAAAAAGAAATGGCAACCCTTGCCATCACACAGCTGGCGTATCACCACCACCAATAACTGGATTGCATTCAACATCCATCCAAAGGTCATCTTTCAGATTCCTGAAACAAAGGGATGACCACACTGGAAGGTCTGGCCTTCGCCCATAATGTGGCCATGAAGTTTCCAGTGGAGAAGACTCAGCTGTGGACATTAATGCCTCGTGCCGTCTTCACATCATTTTCAGTGACAAGGTGGAGTCCACATTGTGCCTCCTTTCTTCACTTCTATCAGTCAATTAACTCTCAGTCATTCACAGGCTAACCTTTGGTAAAGTCTTCCTAGCTTTCTTTCAAGTACTCTGGTTAGCTGTTTGGCCACAACCTGTCTCATGAACACTTCAATCAAAAAGCAAAGAAAGAAAACATAAATACATTTTTAATGTTCCTACACAATGTTCCTCAAAAAAATTTGAGGCAGCTTATCAAAATATATTTAATACATGATGGCACACAGGACATAAGGGAATCCAAATGGAGAGAGGAAAACTAGTTTAAAAAAAAAAAAAAAGACCAAGTATAGAAAAATTCAGTATATAAAAACACCTATCAAAGGTACAGTGCCATGGTCAGAAGTGACAAGAAAAAAGGAAAAAATAAAAGTAAATAAAAATAAACAACCCAGCCTCTTGAGAAGCTTTCCTAAATTCAGTTACAGGATGAGATCACAACCACCAGCTTAAGTAAGATTTTTGCACACTCTGTGAATTGAAAACGTCCCAGCAGCCTCTCATTCCCATAGATAATTGAGAGTTGGCTGCTGTTAGACCTTAACACTCTCAAAGTGGTTGAGTCCCTGGCAACTAGATGCTATTGCTTAAAACAGTTTAGGCTCTTAGCCCTGAAGGATTCCTAAAATTGGATTACAGTCCCTCCAGATAATCTGAGAAATACAGCATGACGAAAAGGAAACCTTTAAAAAAAATTTTTTTAACTCCTCCATAACAGCAACATTCTGAAAGCTGAGCACAGCATGACTGAGGCAGAAAATCTCATCAGAGAAGGCTTAAGGGCGGTAATGTACACAAAGAGGGAGTCCAAAAAGGGGAAGGGAACCACACAACAGAGGAGAGTATAATGGAAGCCAGAAGAGGAAGTAGGCACGCCATCCTCAGGCCTTTCCACGGGCGGGAGCCTGGTTTGCTACCTCAAGAGAGGCAGGCAGAACAAGCAAATTGCTGTTGGTTTTTTATCCACTCTGGTCACACGCACATTTGAGAGGATGTATAATTTTAATGCTGTATATAATTCTTTTAAATAGGCATTATGCATTTTTTTGACTAGGCATTCCATGCAAAAAATGGGGAAGGGGTTAATTAATGTTCTTGTTGCATGTGGCAAAATAATTAAATTAGTAATTGGGGCCTCCCTGAAATACAAACTAAGGTTTGGCTCCACAGGGACGGTGGCTATGACTCCTTCATCATCCCTGAACTCCCTGAAGAGAACACAGTACAAAGCACACAGTAGTTGGGTTTCGAACAAATGAATTAAGAGAAATGAGGACACCATGAATGTTTCTCTCATTCCACAGGATATCCCACCAGCCTATGAATCCTACTACTCCTCTTGCCAGGTAAAAACTTCCCAACGTATTATTTAATGATACCCCCTCAGCACGTCGTGAGGAGACCATCACCATACCCCTATAATAAAAAGGGGTTGAGCAGATGCCTCAGGAGATCACGCAGATGACCTTATAAGTCCGAGAGAAGACAAAAACAACAAAGCGAACCGACTGGGAAAATGTCACGTCCTACATTCCTTTTTGTGGCTTCATATCAAGGCCAAACGACCATTTACCGGGTCTTATTACCTCCTACTTTTAGAAAAGTCAAGTGGTTGATACTATTATCCAGATATTCCATACGAGGACGTTGACTGCCAGTGAAAACTTCTTCATATCCAGATACTGTCCCAAAATGGTAACAATGTTCCCAACTTCTCCTCCCCAGGAGGAGTTCCCCTCACACACTACTCCATCTTTATTTTAAATGACCAATGTCTCTAGAAATACTCAGCAATTAGCTTTCTGATTCTGTTGTAGTTATTGTCAGCTGTATGCGTACGGTGGTTACTTCCCAGTCCTGGAAGGAGGAGTCCTGGAATCAACAGGTATTCCAGCTTTGGTGTGGGAACATGACCTTCTCTGGGCTTGCATTACCATTATATAGAGAAAAGCAGAGGAGAGGATTACAGGCTAGAAATCCAACTCACAACACAGATGGGTATCTGGCCCTACGTGGACCTTTCATTTACTTACAGACAGACACAATGTATCCATTCATTTCACTTTTCTAGCAAGAGTGAAATGAAATTAACCTCAGAAGAAATAGAAAGCAAAATAAAGATTGGGATTCTAAGCCATGGAAGGGTCCTGCCTATTCCTCTCTGCCATGCTATACCAATTCTGATCCTCACTCTTCCCCTACATCTTCCCCAGAAGAGAAAAAACAAATTCCTGGTGGGATACCAGAATCTTAGGGGACACAAGGGGAGACCACTAATATCTGGCTCTGGTTTTATAAGTCAAATCTAAAAGAACAAAATAAAGCAAAAAGTCACATCTGCATTACTAGACAGCAGAGGACACCTCGGTATTTGCTTTAGTTTAGGGCTGGCCGTGCTGTCATAGAAGCAGGGGGGTAGCTGGAAGCAGGGAGCGGGGAAGCACTTAGAGAGGCCCATTTAGGAAAAAAAATCACACACACATGCATGCGCACACAAAGAAGGCATATTCTGTCCACTCAGCAGACAGGAAACAATTTTATGAAAGGTAATTTAATGTTTAGGACTATTCAGTGACAGGAAAAGCCACTTCTGGCAAAATTCATGTTATGCAGTTCTGAATACAAATACAGTTTCGTACAGCATATCGGGAAGGGTACATGGATGAGAGACAGTCCCTTTATGGCTCAAGTTTGGTTCAGATAGGTTTCTGGAGAACAATGAAATCATTATTACTTGAGTAATAATCTGTTCCTTTCTCCCAACTTCCCAGAAACTGTAGTCAACTTCCCATTGGAGATGAGCAGGCATTCCTTCATTTACAGAGAAGTGATCCAGAGAAGCAACATGTACATGTGCACATAACCCTTCCCACACTCCAGTAGTAACTGTTACACCCTTTTTCAAACTAATTTTAATTGGCTTCTCAAGGGGCAGGAACCAATCTACTCCAAAATCTATAAATTTAGGGTCCTCCATGGGAAAATCTCTTAGGTTCCATCAACCTCTCTAATGTTATCATCCTGGCAGGCTATTTGAGCACATATAAAATGTTCAACAAATGTAGCTTAGAGTTCACTGATGCAGTTGAGGTTTTTCTCCCACAAAGTATTTTCATTTTCTAAAGGAGGAAGCTGAGGGCTGGCAAAGCCCACTCTCACTCCCTAACACCAGGTCATTATCACCTTATTTGCGTCAGGGTTATGACCTTTTTGTTTGAAGAAAATTTTATATTACAGTTTAGTGTTATCTCATTATACAATCCTTCTCCTCACCTCCACTTCCCCTCCAAATCATAATTGGAGAAAGGCTATACCTCTTATGTCAAATATGTGAACTCTTTCAGAAGTATTCAAATCAGCAATAAAAAAAAACCTAGACAGAAATAAAAGCTTTGGCGCTTTCTCTAAAACTGACAATCTTTACCGTTTTATTTCAGGGGTGAAAAGTGACAAGAGAATGACACCTTTCTGACCTTAAAAAAAATACGAAGCTACACAAACATTCCAGACCCTGAATCCCACATGTTGTGCCTGTGTGGGTAAATAAATATTAGTGGATAATGATAACCGCTATAAATACCCACAGGTGCAAAATGTGGGACTCCTGTTTAGCGCATACTGCAAATGCTCTGTCACTAAATAAGACACTTATATGGGTTTCATGGAAAATTTTCCAAGTCTTGGAGCTTGTTCACACAGTTCCAGTCTATGACTCTGCACACACTCCCTCTCTCATCACCCCTGGTCTTCTATTTCCAGTTTTATCCAGAAAGGTTTTCTTTGCTTTAGCATCACATGGGTAAAAATAAAAAAGAACTATCCTGCAGGTATGCACAGAACCTAGGAAAGGGCTTGAGATGGACCCACTGACCTGAGACACAGACTAAATAAACTCCAGCTATTTCTGCAATGAGAAGAAAGAAGACCCTACAATTACAGTTGAAGGAAGAAAAGAAACTGTCCTTTCCATGGGCTATGACACTGACCTGAGAGATGAAGGGTTAGTGTCCATCCGCATAAGGGAATCAGATGCTAATTCTGAGGCAATTCTGTCATGCAAAGATGGTCAGACTTTTATCCAGCTTCTTGAACAAGCCACATGCTTGTCACTATAAGAAAGCTTCCTATAGATAGATATAGTGATGTTTAGGTACTTATTGGGTCTATCAGATTTGATAATGGAATCAATCTCTTCCTTTAGAAGCTGTGGGTTAATGGCAAAGTTTATTAAACTGCAGGCAGTCATTCAGAAAAGATCAATAGAGACATGATTACAGAGTAACCAGAGGATTAAACATGAGATTTATCACAAAATTAAACTGAATTAAATGTTCTCTGATAGCACTTGAAATGCTGTCGATACCTTTAACTCATAATCTAGGCTTTCTGTGTTTCCCTAATAGGCAATAGGGATGTCTGATTTGAGGAGATGACTGCTATATAAAAAGATAAGCCATGGAGATTTGCTGAAAGCACTGAGAGTCTCTTCTGAAAATGTTCCCCCATTTTTACGAAGCAGCATTTAATTTATCTCTAAGAGCTGACCACAGTGAACTCAGCAGAGTTTTGAGTTACTAAGTGCATACCCCACTCGGTCCATCCCTAACACGTGCCTGTACATGCTCACAGGCATATAAGATCATATAAGATCAGTCTGCAGATGACACACTTTAAACAACTTCCTTCTCTTCTCTCACTGCGGTGACACACTGTGGCGTGACGCTGGCCCTTGGGCCCATGAGGAAAAGGAGCTGGAAAACATCATCTGATTGTAGGAAAATCAACCTTTCCTCATCCCGGGAGGATTTCTTGATGCCACCACAAGCTCAGCAAATTACATTCATAAAGGTGAAATCCCCATCACAGCCTATGAAAGGGGAGCACAGCTAAACAAACTAGCAACGGCAGATACACTGGGAATCGGTGCAGGAGTCAATATACATGATGGCTGTTAAAACTGACATCAATACCACAGTGAGAGAGAACAGCTCCGCAGGACCTGAAATGATAAAGGCCAGGCCTGCTGTGTGAGCTCAGGAGGGTGTGCGCATGAGCAGATGGGCTGGTAGGGAAATCAGTCTTGGGGCCAAAAACCGAGCCTGTGGTTTTAAGCTATACCTTAGATGGCAGCATCTTTGAGGGAGACTTCCTCTTTTCCCTTGTCCAGTTGCTATAATATTGTGAGTGTATTTCATCCCACAGATGGCATCGCCCTGCCCTGATAAGCAAGCAGCAGGCTCTGGTGATTTCAGCAGTAATCCAATATGGCAGCTCTTTTGTAAAAGGGGGTAGAGCTGGGATGGAGACAAGATGCTGAGGCTGATTTTCTCATCCCCTCGTCAGCAAACGAGTTTACACCAGAGCAACCACGTTTCTCTCAGCAGTTACCCAACCTTACAACAGTGCCCTGGGTAGTCCCAAACGCTTCTCAATTCCTCAGGGAACAAGAAGGCCACCTTGCCTGCTGAAAAAGGGACTCTGCGCCCCACCCTAAAAGCTACAGCTGCTTTTAAGGACACAAAGCCAACATTTTTATGTTCGGACTCCTTTACTGATAGGGATCCTATCAATTTCTTAACTTATTTCCCACAATAGAAACTTAATTCCAAAGAAACGACAATACTTCACTGCTACCCATTCTCTGCATTCGTCTCCCATTTCCTCCTTTGTGTCTTTGCTCAACTAGTCCTGACACAAGCAGGTGCTTTGGTGGCAGTTAGATCTGGCCTTGAGCAGTGGTGTTGCCATTTTGTGGCTTTGTGACTTTGAGTGAGTCTCCCAGCCATTTTAAGCCTCCATTTCCACTTGCAGAATACAGGGATAGAGTAAGGAGATAGATTTAAGGATATTTGTGGAAAGTGCCTGGTTATTTTCCAGCATAAAGTAAACAGTAAATAAGTGATAAGCGAGGAATTCCTCTTCCTGACTAATATAGTCAGGTTCTTAGTCATTATAAAGGGAAACTGATAGTCATTATAAAAGCCTATATTTGGCACTGGGGGATTAATGGTGGGATCTGTTCTCCATCTATCCTCAAGACTGTGTTTACAGAGTATCTTTCATTGTACCAAGTAATGTGCTGCGTAGTATATGTATAATACTTCTTTTAATTACCACAACGCCCTGTGAAGCCTCAGTATTCTCATTTCTATAAAATGGCAGCTAATTACGGCACCTAACTTACAAAGCAGCCATTAGGATTAAATAAGCTAATATAATTTCTGGAATATGCTAGGGTTAGTTATTTTATTACTATGAATTGACCTGACCACGCGAGTACTCATGATATATCCAAAATTTAAAAGACCCACCATATAAACTGTTCATAGAGACAGGCAGAAAGGGCCTGAGAAAGCACTGCCACTGATGACATCATAAATCTCTTTTCAACTGCTTTACCCCTGCTGGTTTTCCAAATGAGACATCTGTCCATTTCCAAAAGGAAAATAAATACACAAAATGGTTACTAGATGCAGTTCAGCATGAAGAGATTGCCTACAAAGCTTGCTGCCAGAGCCTAACCTTGAAAGAAATGGGTTTCTTGGACTCTATTAGGGAATCCCTCAATGTGCCATCCAAAACCTTCCTGCACAAGGCTTAATGGAACAGGGGGAGATGGAAAAAAGCAGGGGGGGGAGCTCTCCTTCCCAGCAGAGCACTGACACATACTGTACCGTTTGGGAGGCAACTTTATGTGCTCTTAGTAGTAGATTAATGAATGTAATTACCTAGCATTGTGGCTGTGAATGCTGCAAAAACTATAATTTATAGAGTGCTGTAAAGTTCTAATGTGTTTTTATGTCCATAAGCTGCTTAACCATAATCTAATGCATTTGTACAAGAACAGGCTAAGTGGCTCTCAGCTGAACAGTGAACACAAGTGTCTGAACCTCGGCGATTCTACTCGTACATCTTTATAACCCAACCCCGTGTGGTAAGCATCTGAGGGAAACAGCTGCTGAATTACACAAATAATTCTAGAGACAGTGACAAGGCTCTCTGCCTCTCGCACCATGAGAAGAGTTTCTGGCTGACAAGGGCTGCAGGCCTTAATTACATGCTGCGGGGATTCCGCGTGCGTGTTCAGCGAGTACTTCTCTCCTTACTCACCACCCTCTCCTCCAGTGTGCTGGCCCTCACCCCTGCCCCTGAAGGGGGTGGGGAGGCAGGGTAGTAACAAATGGACGGCAGTGAGAAGAGCACAGGCAGAGATATTCCATCTCTCTCTGAAAATATCCTACCTGACTTCCAGTTTGGAAAAAGGCTCCCCATTTCCAACTTTTCCTCTTCTCCTGCCATTGTATTTTCAAGGAAAGGGAGGCAGAGCTCAACCGGTCTTTGACATCTAAAGCAAATTATCCTTTGGATTACCTCAGAGTTTGAAGCATCTCATTTGATTCTCTGTACAGATGCTGTGACGATCAAGAGGAGGGTAGTGATGGCGGCCATAGCGGTGGCTGCCACGTGCCAGAATTGCACACCCACCCCGATCCTGTGAGCGGGTGCTACTGACAACATTGTCTGATAAACAGACTGAGGGCCAGGACTCTGTGTGGCAAGGCACTTCAGCTTTCCACTCCAGAGCCTATGCCAAACTCACCAGACAAGTTACCTAACGTTTTTTCCATCTGTAACATAGATATAATCATAGCATTTTACCTCCTAGGATTGTTGTGAAAATCAAATAAGTCAACACATATAAAGTGCTTAGAGTAGTGTCAGGACCTAAGCAACACTTTGTCCACTGGCCATCAGTGCAGTGACAAGGGGAGACACCCCGGAAGCGGCCTACATTTCTATAGGCAAACATTCAAAGTCTCAAACATCTGTAACTGGGACTTCCAGAGACTCACCCTGGAACACAACAGTACCAAGCAACAGATAAGGCAGCAGCATCAAAGTGCGACCGGACAAGCCCCACGCTACTCCCCAAAGCACAGTGTTGAGTGAACGGCTCTCCCAGAGGGCACCTCCAAAGGAGCCTCAGACGTTAGAGCCAAAAAGAGCCACCGCAGCAGGAATCCCCACTTTCTCCTCTTTTCAGTAGCAGTGCCATATGGTCACCAGTGAGTAAATATTTTAGCACAATTAAAAAAATAATAGGAAAACACAAGGCTAGGAAATCAGAGCTCTCGCTTTAGTACAGGAACACAATGGCATTACATCAGTGGCCACGCAGAGATGAAAAGCCAGCTCTAAGACACACACTCAGGATAAATTAGTATCGTGGCTAATAAATAATTGATGCTCTTCCTAGTTAAAAATGTACTGCTCTTCAGCATTCACAGATGAGATGTGATGTGGATTCAATTAAAGTTCTATCCTGTCCACGGGAAAAAACTGCCTCTCAGAGACAGCCATGTGGTGCTTCTTCACTTCTCATGCCAGCCTCATCTCTGGAAGCCTCAAGATCCATCACGTTCACAGGGACTGCTCAGGCAGTAGCTACACGTCTCTCTCTTCGAACAGGAGAGTAGAAGAAAACAAAGTTTAGAAGTAAATAACACAAAGAGGAAAGTATTTCCTACACCCTGGAAAATTAGCCCTGACCCTGGACACGAGCACCAGTTTCCGTTATTTAGTCTAAAAGAAGAGGGGGTGGGGGTAAATAAACCGCTTCCTGAAAAACACTGCCATGGTCCTAAAAAAGCCGAAGTTAGGCACAATAAGGCTTTGGGATGCAGCCAGTTCTTCCCCTTTGCCTCCCCGCATCTCGAGCTTTCCCAATTACAAACCACTGTCCACCAGCAGCCTTCAAGATCACTTCCTCCTCTGCAGTGCCAACCATTAACAGATAGTTGCTGGCCACAAGGAAGTTCCCAAACTTTCACTAGTTTCTCACCCTACCTGCCACCACCCTCCTGTTTGCCTTTCTCACTTCACAGTCTCTCTAAGGGAATAGGACCCTGATGGTTTCTTCACATTCTCTCCACCCATCACCACCCCCCACCCCCTCCCTCTATCCTAGTCCACACGTGTCCACTCACTTCGGGTCAGCACACTTCTACTTCATGACTCCCTATAAGAAGCTCATGACACCCTGCTGCTTGCACCAAAATGATGGTACCAACTTCCCCCATGCCCTGCCAGGACTTACTGGTTATGCCTCACACATTAACTCCCTCTCTATCCACAAGCCTTAGGGATGATTTCTCCCTTCCAGGCACCCTTAGCACTTTCTGTCTACACCAGTGGTCTGCAAAATGCTGCACTGGAATAAGGTAAGTCTACATAAAAATGTTTATTTATATGTGTTCTTCATTTCCTTCCTTTTTAATTTTTTAAAATTTATTTATTTTGAGAGAGACAGAGACAAAGAGCATGAGCAGGGGAGGGGCAGAAAGACAGGGAGAGAGAGAATCCCAAGCAGGCTCCATGCTGTCAATGCAGAGCCTGACGTGGGGCTCAGTCCCACAAACCATGAGATTATGACCTAAGCCGGAATCAAGAGCCAGACATTCAAACGACTGAGCCACCCAGGAGCCCCTCATTTCCTTCTTTAACAATTTCTGCTGTTACGTGTTTTATGATCTACACAACATACCCAGCAGCACATACATAAAACTTTTAAAGGAATAAAAATATATATAACAAGGGTGCTTATTCTAAGTGTTTTTGCCAATAGGAGCATATAATCAAAAAAGTTTGGAGGCTTCTAGTTTAGACTTTGCAGAGGGAAGCAAGCACCTTGGTGGAAAAGAAACCATTTCCTGTACTTCTTTAAACACTCAAAAAAAAAAAAAAAATCACTCAATGATTTATTGATACAGTGAGCAGACATTACACTTCATAGCCTACACACCCGGGGAAGGAGAAAAAGGGTGCTCTGTGAAACCAAATCCCAGCATTTGGTAAAGAAATAAATCATTTGGCTATTAAGAAATAACCACATTCAGTGACTGTGGTTAATAACACTGTATGACATATTCAAAAGTTGTAAAGAGAGTCGATCTTAAAAGTTCTTATCACAAAAAAAAAAAAATTGTAACTATGTATGGTGATGGAGGTTAACCAGACTTCCTGCAGTGATCATTTCACAATATATACAAATATCAAATCATTTTGCTGCACACCTGAAACTAATATATTACATGCCAATTACACCTCAATTTAAAAACTGTGAAAAAGAAAGAACTACATTAAGAACAAGTGTCAAGGGATCACCTTTGGGCATTAGCTGTGTAATGAAGACTTCAGAGGGGTCCTAGACCTCTAGGTAACAAGTCCCCAGCCAATTAGCAGCCGCCATCAAACACATAAGAATTATGTGATGTGGCCCATAGATTTCTTTTAACAAAACAACCGGAGCTTGCCATTTCAATAGGATACTGTGTTGAAATAGAAAAGCAAGGGAAGATGTGATAATGCTTGCTCGCCAACACGTGTTTCTCAGGAGATAAAATAAATCCAACTTTATCCTGTCAGAGAGACAAACACCCACAGCCAGATAGGTCTGCGTGAACTGCCATTTCACTCGGGAACCTCAAAGTTGCAACCACCTCATGGATACTGGATAGAGGCTTACTGGAAAAGAAATTAAATTCTTATTTCAATCCCTGCAGTAAAGTTTTTATGCAATTCCAGATCAATCAGGTGGCTTACACAGTTATTATCCCTGCTAGTTCTAAAATAGGAATCCCTTGAGGAAGGAGACTATCTTACATCATACTAAATCTCTCACAACACCACGTCTGGTCCTTGGTAGATGTTCAATACAAGACCATTGTACAAACACTGAAAAAAAATTTTAAATCTAAAATTCAATAATTTGGATTGTAACTATTTCTGTTATTTTGGCACTGATGAAGTAATTCTTAACTGCATCTAAAAGGCAGAGGGTCAGCCAATACATATATGCAAAAAACAAATCTGAAATCAGAAATCATCAGTCGATTTGAACAACTAGGTGTGGATGACTGCTTACTGATGTACTTTCAGACATGACCATGAGAACGTTCAGACTGGTCCAATGTGTCCCCCGCTTTCCAAACCTGCAGGGTGTTAATGGAGATGGACCACAGAGGCCATGATCACTACAAAGAGATACATTTCCATCGTCCTGGGGCTTGAAGGCCTGTACCTCTAATGGAAAGTACTGATGCTCTCTCTGTAAGGTTAAAGCGGACCACCTGTACTGTGCTTCCTAAGACAATGCTAACATAGGTCTCAAGTCTTCAAGAGTTTCTACACATCAAGTATAGGGCATCTATCAAGCTATTTCTGTCACAGAGACCTGGGACTGTTTTCATCCCACAAGTTCAACATAAAAAATGGATCAGGACTGAGCCTAATAAGGCTTTTTAGCCCCTTGGGTCTTGTGTTAATAATCTGATAAGGGCAACCACAGTCAATTTAGCAATAATAATAATAATAATAATAATAATAATAATGATGATGTCAGAAAATTTAACACTGTTTGCAATCTAGTTGAAACAGAAACAAGAAACAATTTCCACTCTGATGCATACATCAAAAAGTGACCAGGGGGCCTGGGTGGCTCAGTTAAACATCTGACTCTTGATCTCAACTCAGGTCATGATCTCGCAGTTGGTGGAAGCAATTCCCTGTCCTGACTGCACAGAGCCTGCTTGGTATTTCTCTCTCTCCCTCTCTCTCTCAAAACACATAAATAAAGATTAAAACAAAAAGTGACTGAAGTACCTATTCTCAGTAAAGTACCAAAGTAGTACCATTTAGATGCAAAGGAGGAAATTAATTCTTCATACGCAATGATGACTTCGACTGAGATCAGGATTCTCTCCAGTATTTGAGAAAGGTTGACCTAGACTTTCAAATACATGTTTATTTGTTACACTGTCAAATGCCTAGAAATTCAGTGTAATCGCTTTGAATGGGGAGAGCAAAAAGCTCATCCAGGAAGGACTGTGGGTATAGGGGTAAAGGAGGAATAAATATGGAAAGCCTAATCACAATGGATTTAGTCCTAACTGGAGTCTGTGTCTCCAATCTTTCACCCTCTTACAGGATTGGTGCCATCTCTAAATTACAAGTCTAAGCATATCACTCCCTTGCTCAAAACTTTCAATGGCTATCGACTGATCAATTCTAATTTCCTTAGCCTGGATCCACAAGGCTTTCCATGAACTAGGCTGTGCTATGGCTCTAATCTCATTTCTTACCACCCTTTCCCGTACCTCCTTCCCTCCGCACACTTACACTCCAGATATACTAAACTACTGTGAATTCCCCAATTTGTGCACCAAGTGTCCTTAACTCAAGTCTCTTTAAAATTGTAACTTCCTCCGGGCGCCTGGCTGGCTCTGTGAGTAGATCATGAGACTCTCGATCTCAGGGTTATGAGTTCAATCCCCACATTGGGCATGGAGCCTACTTAAAATAAATAAAAATATAATAAAATCTTTAAAATTGTAATTTCCTCTTTTGAAAACAACATTATTCCTCCCTAGCCTACTCAAGTGCCTCAGCTTAGCTCTCTCCTACTTAGATATAAGGTCTTCATTATTCCTAACAAAACACTTGTTCTTCTTGTATTGTAATTTCCACTTCTTCTCCATCTCTTCACCCGTTCAACCCTCGAGGCCAGGGTCTCCGTGTTGTTTGCTATCATACCTCCAGCATCCAACTAAGGAACTGTTATTAAGTGTCAATAAACATTACATGAATGAATAAATCAACTTTTTCTTCAAAGAAGTTATCTACTCCAGGGACAACCCTGGTACATAAAGTCAGTGGTTCCAGCCACTCTCTGACATACTCTTCCTGGAAGGTAGAAGGACGTTATGTATGATATTCTAATCAGACCCAAGTTATTCCCTTAGGGTAGGTACCATTTCTATTCTCTGCAGTATTTCTAACGAATCAGCATATGCTTTAAGCTCAAGAAATATATACCAATCTCAATAAAAAATCAGTAAGGGTGATAATACTGCAGCTCACATTTACTACACACTTACAACTGACCAGGTACTGTGTTCATTTAATTAGACCACTACAACCCTCTATATTAGGAACTCTACTCCTCCCACCATACAGATGAGGAAACTGAGGTTTAAAGATGTTACGGCAGTGGTTCTCAACCTTTGCAGCTTGCTGAATCTTCTAGGAAGATTAAAAAAAAAAAAAAGGCATAGACCCCACCTAAAAGCAACTAAATACTAATTTCTGGGGGTTATGTATTTTAAAGTTCCTAGGATTGAGAACCACTAGGTAAGCTGATGTGATTCAAATACCCCAGTTTATTTTTTTTTAATGTTTTGGTGTTTTGTTTTTTTTAATTTACTGTTTTTGAGAGAGAGAGAGACAGACAGACAGACAGACAAAATCTGAAGCAGGCTCCACACTGTCAGTGCAGAGCCCAACATGGATCTTGAATCCACAAACCATGAGATATGACCTGAGCCAAAGTCAGACACTCAATCGACTGAGTCACCTAGGTGCCCCATAAAATTCCCCAGTTTCTATACAGACAACCTGAAGTCAGTGTGCTTCCAAAGCCAGACAGATCTGTTAAAGCACTACACTCTGTTAAGCTACTTCTCTGAACTTACAAGTCCTGGAACATTTATTTTTTCTCTTCAAAGTACGAGCAGGTGATAGCCTCTTGATTAGTAAAAGGAGAGTCTCTTTAGAATATAGATTATATCAAGTGCCACCCTGAATGTGTAAATCAACTTCATGGTTCTCATCTGAGACAGCAAAGAGGGCTCTTTGCTAATTTAATAGCAATTCTCCTTACTGTATCTTCCACAAGTTCTACTTGCCACCAGTCATTGTGGGGACTGCGATGGACCATAGGATGTTATCCACCACCATTTAATAAAAAAAAAAGAAGAAGAAGAAGAAGAAGAAGAAGAAGAAGAAGAAGAAGAAGAAGAAGAA
>NW_024412447.1:12871709-12881596 GCF_014898765.1 Herpailurus yagouaroundi | reverse complement strand
AAGAAGAAGAAGAAGAAGAAGAAGAAGAAGAAGAAGAAGAAGAAGAAAGCGCCTATTTTCTCAGGAGTCACTAGAAGCCCAGAATTTTCATCAGAAATGGCAGGTCAGAAGAAGAAAAATGAGTTGTATAACTGGGGTGGGGAAAGGCTAAAATTTTAAAAGCCTGTTTTAAAATGTTTTAGATATACTAGTATACCAAATACATCAGAAACCAAACACGGAAGCATTTTGTTTTAATTTCAGTGCTTAGAATAAAATTCAGGTTCACATTTCACGTATAACATTTGACACTGATATATTAAGGACATATCCAATATGACAAGAAAGAAAGGAGACACAAGAAAACATTTAAGCAAATTACAGATAACAGGGCTAAAGGCACAATGGATTGATGTTCTAACCTCTCCTAATCTCTCCTACAGAAAATAAGAGATTAGCCATGCTTTCCTCAGTGTGAAAACAGGAAGAGAATATCAGGATGGGCATCTATGTCTCTGACATGCTTTCTTATCTATTAAGTTCAGGGCCAGTTTCCTAGGGTGCAACTTGTGCCACTGCCCAGAGTCCTGTACTCAGAAGGACCAGACACCTGGTTTAATGATCTATACTTTTCTCTATGAGCTTGAGTTTTATAAGCAAAGTCTGATGAGACAGTGGAACATGTGTGTGAGTAAAGGAAATTTACATAGTAGGCACATCTGCCATTCTCTGCTGCCCCGTGTGCACATAGCATTCATGATGCCCACTGAATACAACTGCATGAAGATGCGAGTTCACTAAAACTCAAGAGTACAAGGTAAGCATATTACATCTATGACAAAGTAAGAGACTCGAATAGTCCTGAAGGCCATACTTTCTCTTTGAACCAGAAAATGGCTTAGAACATAGAAAGGAGGCAATGGTATCCTAAGAATTCTGACCTCAAAGAGTTCATACTCTCCTTTTGGGAAGAAATATACACAAAGGGGAAAATTTACAAAACAAAGGAAGCAATATCTCAAGTCAAAATATATCCAAAAACAGAGGGCAATTAAAAGTACTTAAAGGTGGGAAAGAGACTAGCAAAGATATCAAGGTTGAAGGATAAGACTAAACAGACTGCTTTCCATCCACATTATCTAGTATATCCAAAAATACCTTAATAAAGTTTAATAAAGTGCTTAATAAAACCTGGTGGAATGTGCCTTCCATAATTTCCCCTATAGTTGTGCAGAATATCATCTTCCAGAGTCTTTGCCTGCATTATTCAGAGGTGAAAACACATGTTCCAACAACTCCTGCCCAAGCATTAACAACGCACTGCTGCAAACTCAGATATCAATAGTGGCTGATCTGCTTCATTCAGAAGCAGTTGTGCAAGGGCAGTGACTGTTAGTCACAAGAGGAACGGAGGGATGTTACAGGCATGAACTCAACCAAAGGCAAATACCTCTTCCAGCATGATGCACAGGTGCAAGGACAACTCTTCATTTCCCCGGCTAGCAGAGGGGAACACTGGTGCACTTACTCCTCAACTGCCTAATACCCCTTTCACTTATATTCAAGAGCCACTACAGGTAGTGGAAAGAGCAATGGCCCAGAAGGCCTAAGATCAAAATGTAAGTCCTACTCGATCTTATACAAGTCATTTCACCTATAAGAAATTCAAATTTCTCATTTACAAAATAGGGACACAAACCATACTGCTTCCCCATAGGTTAGCACGAGCATCACATCAGAGTGTATGCACAAGCTTTGTAAAAAGCAAAGTGTGGAACAAATGTTGCATTATCATTATTAAGCTTCAGAGCAGTTGTAATGTGTTTTGAGAGAGATTTAGCTTCGTAATTAGCTTGTATGCAGATAAGTTGGGGAGCAGAGGGAATCTAGAGTCAGATAAAAACTTCAAGACAAATGAAGAACTGACTGTCTTTATCATCTAAATGGTTGGGTTAAGGATCTTCATATGTAGGAACAACTGTGCTGGATAAAAGAACTAGTCACAATTTACATAAAGAAAAATTCTACCCAAGAACTTTAACATTCAACATTTGACACATGCTTATGATGTGCAAAAGCAGATGTGTAGGGTATAGAGTCTCATCTCAGAAATGAACAGCCATCTTCTAAGGAAGCAGAAAGATAGAGCTGAATCCAAAAATAAATGAATGAACAATGCCAATAGTCAGTAGAAGCTTACAGTGAATTAGTATATAGTATCTATCTGACTTGTGAACTTTATACATAAACTCTTTCACAATTTGTCCTTAGCAAGAGAAACTTTAGGGGTACTTAACATACAATAAACTTCAATACTTCTTTATAACATCTTCTCAAGTGTGAAATTTTATTCTAAATATGTGCCTATGTAGTGGTTATTTATGCAGTTGTCATCTATGGTGCTGGATAAAATACAGAATGCCCACCTAAATTCAAATTTCAGATACAAATTTCAAGTTGCAAGTCAAAAAAATTGCATGGAATATACTTACACTAAAAAAAAAATTTTTGTTTGGCTAAATTCAAATTTAACCAATGTCCTGTATTTTTTTTTATTTTTTAATGTTTATTCATTTTTAAAAGACAGCACAAGCAAGGGTGGGGCAGAGAGAGAGGGGGGACACAGAATCGAAGCAGGCTCCACGCTCTGAGCCATCAGCACAGGGCCCAATGTGGGGCTCGAACTCACAAATGGCGAGAACATGACCTGAGCCGAAGTCGGTCGGACACTTAACCGACTGAGCCACCCAAGTGCCCCTGCGATATCCTGTATTTTTATTTGCTTATATTCTAATAATGCTGCCTATTTCAAATCATTCCTGTTTGCTTATTTAAGCAAAAAAAAAAAAAAAAAAAATACTGGACAGAGGAAAAGTGTGAAGCAGGAAAGACAGGAGGAGTTAAAGAGGTTAGTCAAGAACAAAAGACGATTTTTGCCACGTAGTCTTAAATGAGACGAACATAGGCGACAAAATGAAAATGTGGTTTTAGAACTACAGTCCCAAATCAGCTAACTGGAAGGGAGTTTAGGTAAGGGCAAGAGGCCAAAAGGGGAAATGAAATGCTTTACCAAAATTCAGAACCATAACATCACTGCCCAGGGGAAACCAAAAAGAGAAAAGTAGCATCAACCATAAAGATACAGTAACAAAATGGAGGCTTTTGCAGTTCGAGAATGGGAGTAGTTCTTTTTAAAATAAAACAACTCCCTCATGCTGGTCACCCAGTTTACTCATATAAATGAGATTCAATATAACCCACTTAGTAAAGCATCTACATCTACACATACACTGTTCAGACTCACCGTAAAGAGGAGAGCAAAGACTGCAATTAGAAGACCCACCCTTCTGAGAGACTCGGCCAGGCAGCCCAGGAACAAGGGGTCACAATCTGCCACCAAATCCTTAGGGTCTGCCCACCTCCTAGACTCCATCTCCACAGTCAGCTTAAGGAGTCAGGATTCTCCTTTCACAGCAAAGTTCCCTGACCTGAGACCACTTAGGGTGAGACCCACAACAAAGCAGATAAAATGATACGGCTTACTAGTCAGCACAGCTCCACTGCTTCTTCATCCTTTAAACACTGACCAAGGCAGGTCTGAGGCCACCAGCAGAACGTGAAGACTAACCCTCACAGAAGATCCCTGTCTCCAGGACTTCTGTTTCGTGCTCACGTCAGTTGAAGAACTACTGAGTAATCCATGAGTCCCGTTTCCGGGCTCATAAAGCCCCACCACATGAAGCATAAAGCTTCAACAGAGGCCAGTGGTCTTGAATCCCAGCCTGCTAACTCAAGATCTAAGCACTCACTAGACACGAGATTAAGGCACAGTTGAGCAATCCCAATCTCAGACTGTACCAGGAAACCACTGGGGGGGCGCCCCCGGCCGCGGCCCCGGGGCAGGAACAAATCCTTGTTATCAGTTCTCAATCACAGCTGAAGCCGACCAGACTTTGTGCTCTTACCTCTCTAACCAGCATGTATTTGACAGAAGACTGAAAAAGGCCCAAGAAATGCACACTAGAACCTGAACTCACCCAGGTTTCTCAAACTAAAGATGCTCTAGCACATGTTATGTGCTATAATTTATTTTTCCAACAAATACTTCCAACAGCACAGAGAATTCCAAGTTAACAAACCAAATTCTATTGAAAATACAAAGGAATAAGATGGTCCCTGCTACCACAGCAATTACAAACCAGCAGATACATAAGATCCTTAAATAAATACCTGCCGTATGTGACACACGGCCTAATAGAGAAGTATAGTGACCATTTGCTCCTAGAGCAGGGAGAGTGCACGCCCCTGGGTAATCATGGAAGGCTTCCTGGAAGCAGCTGAACTGGGCTTCAGCCAGGGCAGCATTTTGAAAGGCTGGTATGGAAGAATGAGAAAAACAGACCAAGCACCTACAAGGTAAAATGAGTAAAAGATAAGCCTGGGTTGTTGAGGGAGGGAAAGGGCTGCTTAATCACTAGGCCTAGGAAGTTTGGACTTACATGCCAGGCAACAGGAGGCCAAGGAAGGCTTCTGAACAGTATGTTGAAATAAGCAGACAAGGGGTGCCTGGGTGGGTCAGTCAGTTGAGCATCCGACTTCAGCTCAGGTCATGATCTCACGGCTCCTGAGTTTGAGCTCCATGTTGGGCTCTGTGCTGACAGCTCAGAGCCTGGAGCCTGCTTCCAATTTTGTGTCTCCCTCTCTCTCTCTGCCCCTCCCCCACTCATGCTCTGTCTCTCAAAAGTAAACATGAAAAAAAAATTTTTTTTAAAGAAAGAAAGAAAGAAAGGAAGGAAGGAAGGAAAAGAAGCAGACAAACCTAGGACTACAGGAAGGATTGGGGGAAGGAAAGCATGGCCACAAGAGCAGTCAAGAGGCTACTGAAGCCCCTGCATGTGACCTGTAAGGAGAATCTGAAAAAAAGCAGGTAGAAAAAAGGAAGGAAGGAAAGAAGGAAGGGAGGGAGGGAGAAAGGGAGGGAGGGAGGGAAGAAGGAAGGAAGAAAAGGACAGGATGAGGCACTCATGAGAAGCAAAGAAAGGGAGAAAGCTACAAACACTAATACATGTTTTTAGCCAAAAAGATACTGAAAATGTAGGCGCAATTACGAGAAGGAAGAAAGAAACAGTTTAAGAGAGAGTTCATTTCATCCAACACACATTGATTTTCTAAGGAAATTTCCAGAAAGAGATATATATGGATATGGAGTGGGGAAAGAAATTTTTGACTGGAAATGAAAATCGGGACATTAATGGCATTTTGGTAATGGATGATGTGCATTGATGAGGTCTGCAAATGAGAAGAGTTATTAGCAAAATAGGATTCAGGGCAGTATGCACAATTAGGGGGGTTAGAAAAGGAAGTAAGACCAGAAGAGAAATGGCCTTGTCACCAGACATGGATAAAAGCAAAAGAAAAATGTGATGTCACACAAGGTACAGAAAGAAAACATTTCAAGGAGAGAACCATTAACCCTTGTCAAACATTATAGAGACTCTGTAACAGGGGAAGAAGAATGAGAAAGGGTCCATGAACTTGGGGAATAGAAGGTCTCAAGTGAGATTTCATCCATATTGACATCAATGACCAGAGCGGATGATGCCCCCTGAAACTAAGAACCTCTGTGTTCGAAACACCTTCAGAAATTCTGTACAGCACAGAGATTAAAACATCAAAAAGCAAACAGTAAAAAATACATACATACATCCATCCATACATACATAAAAGCTCAGGACACAGCAGACACAGGGCTGGGCACTGCCTGGAAGTATGTGCATTAACCGTGAGGGCCAAAGAGCATGTGTACAGTCCAGGCCGAAACCACAGAAACCAATGCTGTCTCACAGAAGCCCTCTCCAACCCCCCCCAAACTCCTACTCCCCACTTGCTGCTTTCTCCCACCTAGAAGTCACAGTCATCAGGCAAAGCAGTGCATAGGATAGCACAATCTAAATATACAGTTTCTTTTCAAAAAAAGAAAAGAAAAAAGCCTGCCATACTAGAATATTCCACGTGCAAGATATAAATCTTTCTGTTCATTCATGTCTGACTGAGTTAAAAACACAGTTGAAGGCAGATATATGAACTTCCTATCCACCCTGCGGGATATCTGTAATATAGAGAATAAAACTTACATAATGTGTGTACAGAAGAGCAGGTGGGTCTTCCAATAACTGAAATACGATCCTACACATTTTTTTCCCCTCTCCCACTACACTTTCAATTCACTAGTTGCCTTGTCTCTTTCCAGGAATATTCTCTTTTTATACTCAACTCCCATCTATTTGGGTAGATCATTAGCATCATCACAAATCATGGCTTCAGTGCCAACTCAGTAGCATTATGCAATTTACTGCATGGCACCTAGCATTAATGCCCCCATTATCTGATTTGAGGAGTCATTATTTAAAATATTTTAGATAAAGTATGTTTTCCCTCTCAGTATACAGAATGATAAATGGTTTGCAAATAAACGTGAGTGTCTCCACTTAGCATGCCAACGAGTAAACAATGCTCCTGCCGCCTGGGCCTCCTTTTATTATTTGAGTCCTGAAGAAAGTGTTCTGCAAACAGCATGGCTGCAGGATGACATCTGTGTGTTCATTAATGCATCATTTCCTTTGCACAGAAGCCCCACAACTGAAATTTAATTCTGATCTTTAATTGAGCACAATTGCTTTCAGATGATGAACTAAGGCGAGGGAGACACACCCTCCAGGGCAGCGGCAAGGGAGAGCTGTGCCAACCCTTCACCAGCACAGAGGAAACAGCAACAAAAAACTGGGTGTGAATTGATTTGCTCTCACTTGGCTGCACTATGGAAGAAAAGGGAAAGAAGAACAAGAAGAAGAACAAGAACAAGAACAAGAAAAAGAAGAAGAAGAAGAAGAAGAAGGGGAAACAATTTGCTCTATTACAGTTATTTCCTAAACAAAGTGAATGTGGGAGTATTTGAATTTAAAATCCCACAGCAAGCTACCCAATACTGGAACAAAACGGGTTACTGGAGACATGGCACCTGCTTGATACGCTCTAAATCCTGGTTTGAAGGCAGAAAGATGTACTTGGGTCTAATAACTGCAATGCCTAGCTGGGGCAGTAATTTCTTTTACTTGGACCTAACACACTCCAACCCCCAACCCCCGTACTTCTTCCTGGCATCGGAGCCACAGCCCAAGTCAGCGGTCAGTCAGACTCACGGGGCTGCAGGCTCACAAGCACCCAACACAATGCAGAAGCCAAAAGGTCTCTTGGTCAGCTTCTCCCCAGGCGGCTACTGGACTTGAAGGTATTTTAGTGCTTTTTATTTCCCAGGGCTTCATGTCAGTGCACCCACAGTGCACTCAGGCTCACTATGGGAGGGCACACATCCTGCCTCCCAGCTCAGGGGCAAGGTTGCCACAGGGCTCAATCCAACTGTGGCTACTGCAGCAGACTATAATTAGGTGGAATCGTAATCTAAACTTTTTCTTTTTTAAGTCATGCACACAAGAATACACAGATTCAGAATAATCACTGAGGATATAATTTCTGCCAATGGCTCTTAAACTTTTGGGGAGTCATAAAAGTCTCTGAGGGGGCGCCTGGGTGGCGCAGTCGGTTAAGCGTCCGACTTCAGCCAGGTCACGATCTCGCGGTCCGTGAGTTCGAGCCCCGCGTCAGGCTCTGGGCTGATGGCTCAGAGCCTGGAGCCTGTTTCCGATTCTGTGTCTCCCTCTCTCTCTGCCCCTCCCCCGTTCATGCTCTGTCTCTCTCTGTCCCAAAAATAAATAAAAACATTGAGAAAAAAAAAAAAAGTCTCTGAGAACATGAGAATCTGATAGACACAATAGAGTTTTAGGGGGAAAAATGCACAAGTACTGAACTGTGCAGACCCCCTAAAGTCAGCCTTTGCCTTACACAGTTATACAAATACATACATGTATTCACACGCATATGTGCATACACACGTACATGCATACGTGTACGTATATATCCAGAAGCACCCAACACACCTCCAGAGCTCTCACGTCTTTGGAAGACTCAAGTGAATATATGTGGTAGGACTGAGCTGTCCCTGAGCAGAGTGTCTGAAAAGCCCCTTCTTCACAGACAACTTCCTAGATCCAGAGACGTTGTTCCAAGCATCCTCTTAAACAGCTAGGAGCCTGGCCCCACCAAAACAGGACCATACGTTTAATACCAGGCTCCAGACTTTGCCCTCAAGATAATCTTAGACAAAATCCTGCTGCCTTTTCACATCTTCAAGCAAAGAGTGCATATAACTCAAGTACATAACCTAACAGGAGCAGACAGTACAGAGTGACTGGTTACATGCCACCAGACCCCATCTCCAGTGGCCCGGATCTACCAGTCCTTCTCCCCAGGGATCCTTAAGCAATCTTCTCGAAAGAAAAAACAAATCAAGTAATTTATCTCTAATCTACTTTGAGGGGGCAGTAACATTCTACAGAAAAGACCAAAATCTCATGCAAAACCGTCTAAGGGGAAACTTCTGACCTCCAAATGAGCAGAGGGAATTACCAGACCTCCTTTCAGGTGAAGCTGGAGCACTGAGGAGGATACTCTTAGAGGGGCAAGTACCTTTGTCTTTAACTAGGCTATTTACAACTCCATAAACTGTGCATAGATATGCAAATAACGTCTGTCCTCTAGAACAATAACCCTGCCCCTCCCCCTGAAAAAGTCAGTTTTGTGTTCCTTTGACTTTTTTTTCACAATTCCTTTACTCCATATAAATTTGATTCTTTGGCTTCTCCTTTGAACCTGATGTAACATCCACTTGGTTCTCTCATTTAATAAAAAGTTAAATAAAACCTGTGATATGTGTACATTTAATAGGTGTATGAAAATCATGACTTTACCACTTTCTGAATATGATTCTTTTAACTATTAGGAGTTAGCGTGGGTTCAAGGAAGAATAAAAACCTGTGTCCAGGATTCTGAATTCTAAAGGACACGTTTTTTTCCCATGGTAAGCACGAGGTGGTAACATGACTTGCAGATGAAAAGTGAGTTAAGGAAACACAGCACCCTTCCCAGAGGACACCATCTTTAATGTCCACTACAGGAGCCCCAAAATGAGTTTTCCAAAGGTCTTTTTAAAAAGAGTGTCCAATTTTAAATTCAGAACCATATGCGAGACTAAAAACCTTGATTATAAGGCACACAATTCAAGGAAGCCAACTCACCTTCTACGAAATAACACACAGCAAACCGACTTGCCTCCAAAAGTCTAATAAACAAGTTATCCAGCCATCTTCTGAAATGGAAAAAGACCAGGAGAGTAGCCATGTTGGTCTTCTTATCCTAATCTTTCCTCAGAAAGTAAGGAAGCCAAACTTTAGGACTTGGCATGCCAGGAGGCTCCCAGGAAAGCTTCAGAGGTATTAAGAAATAATCATTTATCTGAATTAACATTCCACTCCAGATGAGGTAATTAATTAGGCAAAAGAAAACAATCCTTAGTACTTTGCTCTGATAATTAACAAACGTTAAATCTGTCATTGGTAATTTACTACACTGGGAACAGAAAATTTCAATTGTTCAACCTCAACCTGCAAGCCTTTTATCTCCTTGCAAGCTTTTTTCAATAATCCTTTATCAGCTGACATTAAGGAAAGTACAAAAGCGGTGGGGCACTGCTCAAGATGCTTACTTAACCTTTATAACTGTGAGGTGGTACAGTGTGTGCATTTGTCAAAGTGACAGACTGCTTTATAGGAAACATCCGCAGACGAGAGAAAGCAGCACAATGTCCATCCAAAAAAGAGAATAGCATCCTTCCTGTTTTCCAACCACCATGCAGCACACCCCTGCAATTCTGTGTTAATCCCTGCACTAGGAGACGGCCCAACTCCATTTTCCATTTATAGGTCCTTCAAGCATTGCTTTCAGAATATGGTAAA
>NW_024412447.1:12861849-12871609 GCF_014898765.1 Herpailurus yagouaroundi | reverse complement strand
CGTAGCAGCACTGCTTCCCACTAGCTCCTACAAATCAAAGGGAAAGACATATTGAGTCCTGCTTTTTTAGTAACTTGAAGCCCTGCATAAAAATCTGCTTAACAGCTTCAGCCTGGGAACCAGCTTTTTTTTTTCTTCCTTTTAAATGAAGCTGCATTGCCTGTGAGATGGGTTTTGTTTTGGCTGTTGCCTCGGTTATATTTTTAGTGACACAATCACCAGGGTTTTGAGTGCTATGCCCACTGCAAAGAGATATGGGCCTTTGATTTAACAAAATCATGAAATAAACTTCTGAAGTTCTTTCAAAGGAAAAGTGGCATCGTAATTATTAGTATCCTGGCAAATGTCATGTGACCTAAATACGTATTGTATAAAGCACTGACAGGGCAAGAAGCAGCACAGCAGGCTCAGGACCCTCTGAAAGGAGGCACACTAGGGGTGCTGGCACGGGGTTCCTGCTGAGGCAATGGCAGAGGGTGCTCACTCTAAAGAAATCCAACATTCTGTTGGATTTATGCAGGAAAAATTTAAGCAACATGCCCCGTGTTTGCTATAGCTCCTTACAACTGAATCTAAAGCAGGAAATAGTGAGGAAGGAGCGGTGTGGGCAGAAATGGAGCCAGTGACAGATGGACCAGCTCTCAAAGTAGAAACGCCTCAGTTCCATGATAAATTGTGATCAGGATGCGTGTGTTGGGGTGGAAAGGGCCTGGGGTGATCTGGCTGAGAGTGACATAAAGGTACACATACATAAAATTTTATCAGGCTATCCCTTAAGATTCACACATTTTTATTCTGTTACCTCTCTAACAAAATTAATGGTTCAGAAGAAGAAATGTTTAATCCCTAAGGTCAAGCAGGGTGCTCCTGCCTCATCACTTAGATGCCTTCATGGTGCAGGGAAGACGGGCACACTGAGACTCCAAGTGTCAGGCTCTGCATCTCACCAGCTGTCTGTCCTTGGACAAGTGTCTTTTCCTATCTGTAGTCAGGTCATTATACTGAAAAAAGGAGATAGGTAGCCTGAAATGTAGGGTCCGGGGTCCCCAAAATGGTAGGCGAATCAGCCCTTAGAACTGTTTGTTACGCAGGATAATGCTCTTTAACACTGCTGAATTCAAGCACCAACTAGTCCCCTGTTGCTCCCATTACTTACACCTGTCCAACTCACTCACTCACACTACCTGTCTAACCCCAGGATATACGTGAATTTGGGAGACCCGCCTCAGACCCTCAAACTCACTTCCAACCTTCAAACTCCATGATTTAGAGTTCAGATACTCCACTAAGATTTTCCCTCACTCTGGCCCTGACAGGCTTACAGGGTAGAGAATTTAACAAAGTAACATTAGAGCATGTATTGGATGTGGAATTGTCCAGTAACAACTTTCCTGCACAACCCAGCTCACCAACTCTCTTTTTTTTTTTTCTCGTTTTTTTTTTTTTTTTTTTGGGGGGGGGGGAAGGGGGGAGAGAGAGAGAGAGAGAGAAAGAGAGAGAGAAAGAGAGAGAGAAAGAGAGAAAGAGAGAGAGAGAGAGAATATCCCAAGCAGGCTCCATACTGTCAGCACAGAGCCTGATGCAGGGCTCGAACTCACAGTGAGATCGTGACCTAGTGAGCCAAAATCAAGAGTTGGACACTTAACCATATGAACCACTCAGGCGTCCCCTGACTGGCTCTTGAAGTCAACTAGCTGATGACAAACTCTTCAGTGCACTAACCAGGCATGTTTACATGCCTTCTGGTTCTTCTAAGTCTACGAAGCAGGCATCCAAAGGAGATGAAGGTTTAATGCCTACTTTTGGGTAAAGAGGAGGATGGAAGTGACAACAGCCACTAATTGATGAATATGGATCTAAGAAGAAGGACCTCTAGTTACTAAAACAGTCTCTCAGTTTGTCACCTTGTCTGACACGTCATCAAACTCTCAGGTCCGTTTTCGGATGCATTAAAATAAAATTATCCTGCAAAACAGGATACATGGAAGCTAAGTTTTTTATTTTAACTTAACAATGAACTTGGATATGTCCACAACATAAAGCTCTTACATCCATGGTCTTCTTTTCCTCTACTGACTTCTTTAGATCTGCCTCTGTTTAAAAAATTTTTCAGTAAGTCTTGAAAGACTTCCACTGAAAAGATTTCCCACTGAAATATTTTTAAACCTCCTTTGTTTCTTTTGAAAGCACAAAATTCTCAACTTTTATCCAGCTGTTAACAGCTTTTGCTCTCATTTTGTAAATGTTGGTAATGACTGTCTTGACAAGGTTCTCTGCTTCAATGAACACAATATTTGGAATGATGAAGAAGCTGCAAGCTTGGACCCTTTCTATATAATATTTAAAATAATAGTCCTATTCACTTGACAACGGCAATGATTTCCAGGAAGTTAAGTAAAGCAGAAACAATTAGTACCTTCATGATGTCCAGTTCTATACAAGGCACTGTCAGGGCAAAGACGATAAATCTAAGACTCAGTTAGTTTCTGACCACGCAGGGCTTAAAATAGGTACCAAGACCAATTCCTCTTGACCTCAAAGAATAAGGCAGACCAGGCTTTTACTCTGTGAAATCTTTTTTTATTCAAGGGCTGCGCCCCAGATGTTCTCATCCGTTGTGCCTTCACCTCTCTCCCTCATTCTCAAGGCTGAATTACCTGCTGGCCATCATCCCTTCTGTTAGCTAGCTCCATCAGAGCACCACATGGGAAGGCAGGAGAGCGAAGGGACAAGTCCATCATCTATTCTCAGAATAAAGAAGTTCAGCGGGGGAGGCATTTGAACCTAATGACTGAAACAAAATTTAGGACCTACCCTGAAGTGAAACAGAATGCCAGAGAGAAAAGACCTTGAAGGTCACTAAGTCCAACCAAGTCCAACCAAGTCCAGTTTCTACTTAGAGGAAAACTAAGTGGAAGTGACTATTCCAACAGTCAGGACAGGCGATTTTCAGCTCTGACTTAACTGGAAACATAGTACACATCCAACAAAGTATTGAAACTTTTAAGCTCCAACCTCATTTTTTTTTAACCATTACTGTAAAACCCACCCCCAATCCACTACTATTTAGGTGACTGTCTTGACGGCAGCAGCAACAAAGCTTCTCCTACCCTGAACACATAAAGATGGTATTTTGTATCAAACACAGGCAGGACATGCACTCTGCGCGATTTCCTGGAAGCGGTGACAAATTTGCACCGGACTATCCATACACTAGGTCCTTGTTTTGGCCATTTCTGTGAGAAGGCTGGTTGGGGGTCTGAGCAGGAGGTGACAGATGAAGAATGGAGTCTGGTGCATCAGACCCCACACCTCTAATACCTGTGCTCAATGCATCAAGAAAATGTCCAAGTTGTCATCAAGACTGTGCACAAGGCAATATGCAGGCCTGGGACTGCCAAGAATGCACTCCTGAGCTTGCTGGATGGAGTTAGTAGCCTGACTTCCCCTGCATCAGAGACTAAGAAGAAAATCCCTTAGCACATCAGTGCAATTCATCACCTACAAGACATATCAAACAGTAGACCAAAAGTACAAATTTAATCCCAACCATTGAGAAACAGCATCCATGTTTATTATTGGATATACTTCTGTGGCCATTATAAAAATCAGATCTACTTTAGCTACTACATCCTTCATCTCAGGATGCTATGAGAACTTTTGTAAAATAAACTAAGGACCTGTAGCTTTAGGACAATAAATACACAAAATTTCAAGCACTCACCAAGACCCTACCTTCCTCCCTTCAGAGTCCTAAGTAAAAGCAGTGATAACCTGCCCTATTATCAATAAGAAGACAGTGTTCTGTCTTTTCACTGTCTCCAAGAAGGTATGGCAGGCAGGTCTAGCGCCAGACCCGTGAGGGAGAAGTTAAGACAGCAAAGACAGCTCACTGTGATTTGGCTGTATCAGCAGGGCCCTCATTTGCACAACACTGTCAAAACAGGCAAATAAAAACCAACATATAGTAATAATACCTCTTAGGGCTCATTTCCAGGGCCGCCTGCTTTGTTTCGAAGCAGCCTGCAAGAGCACGAGCTTCATTAGACATTCCAAAGGGGCCGCTTAGCTTGGGGGAAGAGAGGAGGAGCCCTGTCAGTGTTTGTCTGAATAGACTGCACATGTCTGCCTCTCGACAAACCCATCATTCCAAGTGCCTAGGGCCAAAGGAGCTAGGCAAAGGACTTAAGGATTACTATGTGCACAGAGTCTCACTGAACTGATTTAACCAGAAAAAAATACTTCCTCCATCCATTCCTCTGGAGCTATGAAAGGCCTAGTTTTTTAAAGAGAAATAGTAGTTCCTTGAAGAACAAAAATGTGGGCATTTCAAATACTTGTAAGTCCATGTCCACTATGTACAAATGTCCCAGTACACCACCAGGCAAAGGCAACACCACCAAGGGAACCCATGGAAGATTCCAGGGCTAGCACTCGCTCAGCTGGTCCAACTGTAAATTCTAGAGAAACGAGGGTTACGGCAACAATGAGAGATTATATTTTTTGTTCACAAAGCACCGTCCCACATGTGAGTCCATTGATTTTTTTAGGTTTGATGTGACTCATCGCCCAAATGAGAACACTGAGGCTGAGAGTAGTTAAGTGACTAAGTGACTTGACAAGGCCTTGTAACTAGTTAGTGCACTGAGCCCAGGTCTGTAATGAGATGAGAAAACTAGACGATGAAGGTCAATCGAAACCGGAAACCCAGAGGTCTGGAGGATCTCCTACATAATACGAAAAGGAGTGGCCAGTGCAGAGGTGACACACAGGGAAGGAGAAGGCAGGAATAGGGAGAAGCAGTTAAAGGCACTAATCTTTCATAATAAAGATGAAAGAGACCAGCTAAAACCTGAGGAGAGGACATATTAAAGTGTGCTTCTCGAAGCCCAGCTCCCAGGCCCCAAGCCTTAGGGATCACTTCCCCACTAGTGGGGTCCAAGCTGAGGAAGAGAGCCCCAGGAGTGGGCTCTGGGCAGGGGAGCCCAGCTTGCCTCGTTGGGAGTTGGCCTATTTCTGAAGAGTCCATCGTAACTGTTATGGCTCACATTAGGAGGGCCATCAAGAAAATTAAGGATACAGAATAACGAATTATCTAAAATCCAAGAAGTGAGAAATGGCCCCAACAATCTGCAACATTTAGACAGAAAACATAGAGAAATTCTATTTATTCCGTTCACTCAGAAGAACACTGGGAAAGCCACAAACAAGCTAATTGTGTCTCAATCCAAGGGAGGAATATTTTTTTTAAGATGAAAGCCATCCCACAGTGAAATGAGCCAAACAAGGGCCCCCAGAACTCTCTATCCCTGATGACCTACAGCAGAAGCTGGCTGACAAGTTATTGAGAGCGAAAAAGCAGAGGGTGGAGGCCCAGTGAAGGGCCGTCACAGCAACAGCCCATAAATCTCAGCCCTTCTGCTTCCTTTAATGAAAAATAAAACCAAAATTCTGAGGCATTCATTTTAAGTCTGGCAGTTACATAGACTATGACCAACATTTGAAGTCTAAGAAACAAACTGATGGGGATTAATTAAACAATTTAAATCTTTACATAGTTCAATCTACACCCAGAGAGGAGAAAAGTGAAACGCTGTGAAGGAAGAATCTTGGATGCATATGCGATTATGATGAAACAATACTGCTATTGTTCTTACCGTCCCATCAGACAACAACAAAAAATATCATTAGTATGAATCCCAGGAGATGTGATAAAAAGGGCCCAGGATTTCAAGTTAGAAGGCTGAGTTCTAGTCTTGAATCTATCACAGAAAGGTGACAGAAGTCACCCCACCTCTCCAGGTTTAAGGCTTCTTATCTATAAAAGGAGTGGTTTGGGTAAATGCATCCCCCTAAGGGCCAATCTAATAATAAGATTCTATGATTCCATAGCGATGACATAGAAAATACTAATTCCACAATTGCAAGACTAGTTTAGTACTTAGCTTACTCGTGAGCTGTAATCTTGGATTTGTTTTTGAAGCCAGGTTTTTTTTTCCTCTTCAGGGGAAGCCTTACTTTACACAGACAAGGTAGATCAGGCACATGATGGGCTCCATAGTTCCATGGATGCTGGCAGAAAATATGGAACTCCCAGATCAGAGATGGAGGACAGTTTATTACTGACAACAACTACAGGAGCCAGAATCCCAGCAGGTTGTATGCTGGTTCCATGAGCCCCAACTCCTAAGGGTGCGGCAAAATGGGCCAGAGGACACCTGCACACGAAGGGCCCTTCCAGGAGAAATGCCCTGAGTTTCAGGAAACTGCTCTTTGCTCCAAAGAAAGGCAGTAGACCTCCCAAGGCTGTTTGCTACATGTTCACAGTCACGGACTTGAGAGGCAAACAGTTGTCTAGAATGTCTCTATTTGCATTGAAAAATAAACCAGAGACACAGGTGTACCTAATTTGAGAAGAATCGGTATCTTCCTAAATATTAAGCCAAAATCTTTCTTTCTCACCAACACACATGCTTTCTAGAGGACCGCCCTCTAAAAATTAAGAAAAAAAATCTTATTGATGGCTTAGAAATTGAAAGATTCCTAAGAAAGATATAGCTAAAGTCACAGAGCAATCTCAAGAACAAAGAAACACATTGTTGCTGAATAACCCCCCCGCCCCCCGCATCTATCACTGTGATTATCAAACAATAGTCGCTCAATAAATAATTGCCGAATAAATCACTCAATCACTCTCCAACAGAGAAGTGAGAAAAAATAACTACTTTATCTTTCAGAAATAAAATTAAAGTGACACTAAAGATGAATCAATTGGAGCAATACAGTCGCTTCATCACATCTTATATTTTACCAGAAACGTTAAGAAGCACCCAAACACACTTGCAGATAAAACCACTATGGCATTATAAGACAGTAACAGTGGATAAAATCTAGGGAAGATCTCTTCCCTTTTGTTGAAACAAACAAACAAAAACAATAAAATGCTTAAGAATTCTGACTAGGCCTTAATCAACAGAACAGACAGCTTGAAAGAGTTCAGCTTGATGAAGTACAAGAGAAAGTAAGGGGAAGAAGTAGAATGCAGAGGCTAAGAGCGTGCGCTTTAAAACTCTAAGAGACCTGTGTTCAAATTCCAACTCCACCACTTGGGAGCTAAGTGACTTTAGCAAATACCTGCCTTCCCTAAGCCTCTATTTCTTCAGCTGCAAAAAGAGATAACAGTACCTACTAGGATGAATTTGGAAAATCACTGAAAGGCACTTAGCACGGTGCCTGGTAATTACAAGATGCTAAATAAATGGTTCAGTATTTACACTTGATATTAAGGTTTTCCAACTGAAAACCACAAGTTTGAGTAAAATCTCTGTATGGAATATGCAGGAGAGAGAGGGAAGGCTGGGCAGGGTGGTGTCAGGAAGAAAAAGAGAGACTGCGTGGATTATCATTGCTTTGTGGGAATTTCATAAAACATGTAACTCTTGCTCTAGAGCCAGATGACTTCCATATGCTGCTTAGGAATAACTGGTGTCCAAATAGAATTGAAATATCTAATTTATTATCAATAAAATATCTAACTTATTATCAACTGAAATATCTATTATCAATAATAAAATATTAATAGTAATTTAATATTTTTTAACTAAATAGTTCCGGAAAAATGGAATAGATGTACTTTTACCTATTACCTCTGGTAAGTACAGTGAAAAGCCCTATATTTTACATATTAAAGCAAACATAAAAGAAGACTATGGAAGATAGAAAAGACTGAATGGCTAGGGGCCTTGGGACACAAGGAAAGTCAAAGTGGTAAGTTCCCTGGGCTTTCTTTTTGCCTTGCAAATTCCAGACTAAGCACCAAAGAAACTGGGAACCCAGAACATCAACAGACACAGACAAAACAAATCCTGAGAAAAGCCTGCTGTCTCTGGCCAAAGCACCATGAAAGATGCAGACTAGCAAGACAGAAAACATTTAGATAATGCTTTACTGCAGCCAAATACCAGTTAAAAAAAAAACAAAAAACAAAAAAAAAACCACAACTGTGATCCAACCCCACCCACAGGAAGAGAGCCCAGACTTCTATCTATGCCACAATTCCTTCTACCTCCCATCCCCCACTGTGACACCACAGTTCTCTGGGGGGCAGAGAACACTGCCTGGTGAGAACAAACCACTACCACCTCCCCCACAACCAAGTCAGTGTAGTTTAGACTTCCACCCCAACCAGGCATCCCTCCCCTCACTGGGGTGGTGTCAGAGGGGGTTTAAAGGAGAGTCAGGATTTTCACCACCCACTCATCAATTTTTCAACATCCCCACCCCACAGGTTATCAACAGAGGCCACGTGGGGAGCAGCACCTTCCCCAGCTGAGGTGGTATCAGCAAGAGCCAAATGAGAAGGCTGAACTCCTACCCACACCCACTAGTAATAAGGTCGCGCCTCACTTCCCCCACCTGAGCAGTGCCAGAGACCGTCTAATAAAACACAGGTTTAAATAAAAGTCCCATAATATCCAAAATGTCCATGATTCATAAGTCACTCATCATATCAAACGCCAAAAATTTCAGTTTAAATAAGAAAAGACTAGTAATAGGTGCTAACAGTGAGCTGGTGGATTTTAGAATTGCCTAACAAGGATTTACAAACAGCCATGGTGAATGTACTTCCACGAGCAATCATAAACACACTTAACAATAAATGAGAAAGAAGAAAGTCCCAAAAAAGAAGCAGAAGATATAGAGCCAAATGGAAATTTCAGAACTCAAAAATATAGTAAGTAAAATAAAATACCCAAGGATAAACTCAACAGCAGAATGGAGAGGACAGAGGAAAGAATCAATCAATGAGCAGGATAAAACAAGAGAAATCTGAACAAAAGAGATTTAAAAACACACACACAAACCACAACAAAGTTTGTCAGTTACTCAAAAAGTTAAATAACCAATGGCCACATGACCCAGCAATTTCACCCCTACCTATAACCAAAAAGAAGCAGGGAGATAAACAAATGTTTATATGCTCATGTTCTTAGCAGCATTATTTACAGTAGCCAAAAGGTGGAAATAACCCAAGTGTTCATCAACAGATGAAAGGATAAACAAAAGCTGGTATATACATGCAATGGACTATTATTCAGACTTAAAAAGGAATCAATGAATGATGCATGCTATAATAGAGATAAACACTGGAAAAAACGTCATGCTAAGGGAATTACATGGGAATGTATGATTCTACTTCTATAAAATATCTACAAAAGGCAAATCACAGGAACAGAAAGTGAATTAATACAGGATACTGGGGGCTGAAGAGCTGGGGGAAGGGGAATTATTACTTAATAGGTACAGAGTTGCTGCTTGGGGTGATGAAAATGTTTGGAAAATAAATAGTAGTGATGGCTGCAAAACACTCACTGTATTTAAATATATTTAATGCTACTGAATTGTACATTTAAAATGACTAAAATGGTAAAATTTTGATACCAAGTATATCTTCCCAAATAATAAAAAAACTAAAAGTATATATAATAAAATAAAACCAAAAAGATTAGAAAATTTAAAAAAGAGTTTCAGGGAAATGTAGGACTATTAGAAAAAAAAAGGATCTAACATTCTAATCTTCTGAGCCACAGAAAGAACAGAGAAAGACAGTGGAGCTAAAAATAGTTCCAAAGAAATAATGGCTAAAAATGTCCCAAATTTGGCAAGAGACATAAACCTACAGATTCAAGAATATGAGAGATCCCCAAGCAGGAAAAACAAAACAAAACAAAACAAAACAAAACAAAACAAAACAAAACAA
>NW_024412447.1:12841296-12861839 GCF_014898765.1 Herpailurus yagouaroundi | reverse complement strand
AAAACAAAACAAAACAAAACAAAACAAAACAAAACAAAACAAAACAAAACAAAAAAATTTACACCAAGACACATCATCGTCCAACTCCTGAAAGCTAAAAAACAAAGATCCTGAAAATATCCAGAAAGAAATAATGCATTACATAGAGTAGGAAAAAGAACAATTTGAATGAAAGTAGATTACTTTTCATCTGAAACTGTAAAGGTCAGAAGGAAGTGCCAAAACATTTTTCAATGACTCAAATAAAAGAACTATCAACCCAAAATTCTATATCCAGCAAAACTGCCTTCGGGAAATCAAGACGTTCTCAGATGAAGGAAAACTAACAAAAATTTTCATATGTAAGTATGCCCTTCAAGAATTGCAAAAGTAAATTTTCCAAATAGAAAGAAAATTTTGAAACATTAGGAAGAAAAAACAACAGAAAGAACAAAAATATGGGTAAATAGAATAAATTTTCCTTCTATTCTTTTTTTTTTTTTAATGTTTATTTATTTTTGAGAGGGAAAGAGAGAGACACACAGCTTGAGTTGGGGGAGTGGCAGAAAGAAAGGGAGACACAGAATCTGAAGCAGGTTCCAGGCCCCAAGCTGTCAGCACAGAGCCCAACATGGGGCTCAAGCTCACAAACTGTGAGATCATGACCTGAGCTGAAGTCAGAGGTTCAACCAACTGAGCCACCCAGCTGCCCCAATTTTCCTTCTATTCTTAAATTTTCTAAAATTATGTTTGAATACTACTCAAGCACAACTTATAACACTGTCAAACATAGTGCTCAATATATACAAAAAATATTTAAAATAATTATCTTTTACATGAGAGATGATAAAAGTCTATACTTCACATAAATTGGTAAAATATCACGACAATAGATAGTGAGAAGTTATGTGCATAAAATATGACACTAGGATACCTACTAAAAAAAATCTATCAAGGGGTACCTGGGTGGCTCAGTTGGTTAAGCATTCAACTTCAGCTCAGGTCATGATCTCGTGGTTCGTGGGTTTAAGCCCTGCATTGGGCTCTGTGCTGACAGCTTGGAGCCTGGAACCTGCTTCAGATTCTGTGTCTCCCTCTCTCTCTGCCCACCCTCCCCACTCATGCTCGATTGTGTGCTCTCTCTCTCTCTCCAAAATAAAGAAACGTTAAAATTTTTTTTAATCTATTAAAGAGATACACTCAAAAACACTAAAAGAAATCAAACTGAAATTCTGAAAAATGATCAAGTAACTTACAGTAAGTTAGGAAAAAGAAATAAAAATCAGAGACAACAAACAAAAAATAAAACAGGCAGGTCTAATATATGAATAATTATATTAAATGTAAATCATCTAAATACACCAATCCAAAGACTGGTAGAAGGAAAAAAAAATCACCCAACTACCTATATGATATCCCTAATAAGTTCATTTTAATGTAATGATAAAGACAGATAGAAAATAAAATCATGACAAAGATATACCATGAAGACAGTAACCAGAAGAAAGCAAGAGTATCTGAATTAATATCAAATAAAGTAGATTTCAGAACATAGAAAATTAATAGGAACAAAGAGGGATATTCCATGACATATAGGTCATTCCACCCCAAGAAAAGAATCCTAAGTGTGTATGTGCCAAACAAAAGAGTTGTTAAAATGCGAAGCAAAACTGACAGAACTGAAAAGAGAAAAAGACACACAATTATAGTTGTATACTAAAACATCCCTTTCTCAACAACTGATAGAGCAACTAGATAGAAAATCCCCCAAGGAAGTAAAAGAATTCAACACCACCATCAACTAACCGCAGGATCTAACTGACATTTATAGAATACTTCACTTGATGAAGCAGAATACACATTTTTTTCAAATGACCACAGGAAAAAATATCAAGATAGACCATATCCTGGGCTTTACTACAAAAATGTAATTTTTTGTAATTTAAAGAACTGAAATCATACAGAGTGTGTTTTCTGATCCCAATAGAAGCAAAGTAGAAATAAACTACAGAAAGATAAGAGTAAAACCTTTAGTTTAGGAAACTAAAGAACACACTTATAAATAATCCATAGTCAAAGAGGAAGGCTCAAAGAACATTAAACAATGCCCTAAACTGAATGAAATACAACATCAAATTTACAGAAGCTCAAGTGGTGTTCAGGGAAAACTTGTAACAACAAATGCCTACGTTAGAAAAGAAGGCAAGCACATACTTCCCATTCCATTTTATGAAGCTGTAGCATTACCCTGATACCAAATCCAGATAGAGATGTACAAAAAATAACATCACAGACCACTATCCTTCATGAATACAGACACAAATGTCCTTAATAAAATATTAGCACATAAAATCTACCAACATGTAGGAAAAATTCTGTATCATGAAATTAGGGTTTACTCCAGGGATGCAAGACCGGTTCAATATCTGAAAATCAATCAATGTAATCCATCATACCAACAGACTAAAAAATTCAACCAAACAAAAAAAGAAATACGTTAACATATCAACTGATACAAAAAAAGCATTTGACAAAATTCAAAACACAGTTATGAAAATAGAAGACAAAAATTCCCTCAACTTGACAGAGAATATCTACAAGAAGGATGCTGATGACCTGTCTCCTACACACTGTTGGTGGGAATGAACAATGGTACAATCACTCTGAAACAGTCGGGCATTTTTTTTTTATAGTAAACATACGCTTACCATATGACCTGGCAATTGCAATTCTGGGCACTTATCACACAGAGAAATGAAAACTGTTGTCCACACAAAAATCTGTAAATAACTATTCTTAGCAGCTTTATCTGTAACAGCCCCAAACTGGAAACAATAAAAATCCCCTCATATGTGAATGGTTGAACCAACTGTGGTATATCCATATCATGAACTACTACTAAGCAATAAAAAAGTTGGGGCGCCTGGGTGGCGCAGTCGGTTAAGCGTCCGACTTCAGCCAGGTCACGATCTCGCGGTCCGTGAGTTCGAGCCCCGCGTCAGGCTCTGGGCTGATGGCTCGGAGCCTGGAGCCTGTTTCCGATTCTGTGTCTCCCTCTCTCTCTGCCCCTCCCCCGTTCATGCTCTGTCTCTCTCTGTCCCAAAAATAAATAAAAAACGTTGAAAAAAAATTTAAAAAAAATATATTAACTATGGTTGGCACAGGCAACAACTTGAATGGATTTCAAGGTCATTATGCTGCCCAAAAGGGGAAATAATCTCAAAAGGTCACATATTGCATGATTCCATTTAGGTAATATTTTTGAAATAACAAAATTATAGAGATGGAAAACAAATTTATCCTTCACAGGAGATAAGGGGGTGGGCAGGACAAAGGTACTTATAAAGGGGTACCACGAGGGAGAATTTTATGATGAGAGAACAGTTCTATATCCTTTTTTTTTTTTTTGATGTTTATTTATTTTTGAAAGAGACAAAGCATGAGCAGGAGAGAGGCAGAGAAAAAGGAAGACAGAAAATCCCAAGCAGGCTCCGTGCTGTCAGCACAGAGCCCAATGTGGGACTCGAACCCATGAACTGGAAGATCATGACCTGAGTGGAAATCAAGGGTCAGATGCTTAACTGACTGAGCCACCCTGGTGCCCCAAATAGTTCTGTATCTTGACTGCAGTAGTGATTACACAAATCTACACACGCACAGAAGGACATAAAAACAATTCATACTCATTGTACTAGGCAAAGGGTACCCTGGATCTCTCTGGACTATCTTTACAACTTCCTGTGAACCTGTAATTGAAAATTTTTAAGTAACAAAAAATAATGCAACAGATTCAAGTAGCCTACACAACTTGTCAAAAGTCACAAATAGTTCTTGAATCCTGGTGATCTAGACCCCATGTTTTTACCTGATAGCAAAGGCATGGATTCTGATGCCTCCCCTCTCACAAATATTTGACAGATAAAGCCAATGATGTCGAAAAGAGGAGAAAAAGGTCCACTTCAAATGTAAGCATAAAAGTCAAATAAAATAGGCTAACTCAATTTTGCAGACAATTGAATGTCAGTCATGCTGGATATATGGTTTATCTAATGCTCCTTCCCTAGACAGTCTTAAGATAAAAGGCAGGAGGTGGGGGAAATGGGACTTGTATTTCACAGAATCCTTTGAAGTGGAAGAAAAATGTAATCCAATAAATATTGCTTTGGAGATGCACATGGAGTGGCGACCGATAATGACAGGGTTTACCTGGGGGCACTGTAATTCACATGGCTCTGGTTACAGGTGTTTCCCCTAGGTACCTGTGACTGTTACCGCACTTGAGAGGGCATGGGCGTCAGGCGAGCCTCTGCACACCCCCTCCTTGCCCTTGTTTAGTCACAAGCCCTTAAAAGAGAACAAACATTTAATTCCCTTGTAAAACAGATGAATGCTTTATAATTTACTAGCAGCTGCTGGCAGCAACGCACTCTGCTCTCATATTCCTATTAAGCAAGCTGTGGCTGATTTATTAAAAGCTCGGATACATCAAAACAAATGACTGAGACATCATTATAGTACTATTTACAACCCCTTAATGGGGTTACGGGTAGGGGCAACGCAGTGCAGACTGCAATCGGCTTCCCTTCTGTTAGAAGGAGCTGCTTCCCTCGGATGGAAGCTGCCATTCTCAGGTAAAAAGAACCAAGCATGGATGGTGAGGAAGGGGGCAGGAGCCCATCCCTGTGAGGGAACTTGTGGCATACAGCACGCCACGGGACCAATGACGACACTCTGACAGTCCCTACAGGCTTAGAAGAAAAGATACTGTGCCTCAGTTTCTCTCCACATGGAATCAGAAGTTTCCATCTCCCTTCCCCACTACTACTGCCCAAAATAAATCTAGTAGGAGGAGAAAGGTCCTCAGAGGAAACCGAGGGAAGGAACTGGGAAGAGGACTATGTGGTACTTGGGTAGGAACAGGGCAGGAGCAGGGCTGTTTTTAGGCACTAGAGATGAGGTGCTGAGTCAGGTCTTGGCAAGCTTGGAGCCCTCCAGCTTCCCCTTCTCTGTCCTCATCCTTCGTCTGTGGCTCCCTCCTTGCTCTCACACCGACGAGTCTTTTGCTCAGTTTTCTACCCTTGCCCCCTTCACAAAGTATGACCCCAGCAAAGGCGGATTGTGGTCTTTTATTCTCCTGTATCAAAGTAAGTTCACAGGTCCCCACTCCTAGGGGCACCAGCCTTTTGAACAACAAATCAATCTGAGGGAAAGGAAAAGTAGGTCACTGACGTGGGGCAGATTGAGGAAGGCCACAGAGACCCCCAGAGATGTACGGGTACCAGGCAGGGCTCAAAGATGAGTCCTGCTTTAGAGGCTTTGGTGAGGCAGAACAGATGCTACGCTCTGAACTCACCACGTTTACAACGAAGTGCAGTCTTCGCCGTGACCCGCGACCAATGAAGGAACCTGCTTTTACCACACAGCACTGTGAACTCCTCAAAGGCAGGACACCAGGACTCGTTCCTCTCCGGACCCCCAACATTCAGTCTGACAACTCAGGGACTCAGTCGTGAATTAAAGAATGAGTGAATGAACAAACACATGAACAAATGAACCCTTGTTCTAAGGGTCTGGTATTTTATAACTTTTTCATCTCTACATAATATGTTCTAATAAGCCAATGTGAATAATAAGACAGAAAACAATATTTCAAAGCAACTATACAAGTACTAGATGGGAGAAGGGGAGAAAGGGGGACAGTGAGAGAAACACAAAACCATCTGAAGTTTCACTGCAGGATTAAGAACTTAAGCTCTGCAGCCCAACTGCCTAGATTTTAGTCTTGCCTCAACCACTCTCTAAGCATACCGTGTTGCACAAATTACTTAGCCCCAATATTGTTTCCTCACCTGTAAAATGGGAATTAATAAAGCCTAGATCAGAAGCCGCTATGGAGATCAAATGAAATAATGCCTACAAAGTGCTTACCATAGTACCTGGCATACACTGAGAGCTCAAAAGATGTTAATATTTATTATCAATATCACGGTTTCTGGGCCCACTGCCAGGTACAAAATCAAGGAAAAAAATAACAAGAGAAGTGCAGCACCCCAGCCTCTGTAAAGTCACCTTCCAAATACTGTTCTTAGAAATTTCAGCTGACTGTAAACCCAATAAAAGCCGCAGAGTAATGAGATTGCCAAAAAGGCTAATGAGATCTTGGCTTGCATGAAGAGAATTGCGCGGTCCAGAATAATCATGGAGTGATCAACCATCTCTTTTCTCTGCACTCTCAGACCTCACCTGACTGACAGTGGCAACCTTTGTGAGTAACTGTATGCCTAGAAACAGAACATGTGCACATTTTTGACAAAAGCCACTGACAAAAAAAATAATCCCCAACAACCTTGAAAGAGATGACAAAGCGAGAGTGAGAAGGGGTGGAAGTGATCGTTTGGTCTAAACCCTCGGTCTGTCAAGAGGCACGAGGGACCCAGACGAGCGAGGGTCCTCGTCACGGTACTCTTACAAACAGGAATTGTATGCCATTTATTTTTTTCCTCAAGTGCCTGCCGAGAACCAAACTGTCCACAGTGTCAGAATAGAACTACACCAGGCTTCATGAACCCCAATAGGTGTAGCAACTACATCACCAGCTGCCTCTGATGGGATTGGTGGAAAATGGAGAAGAAGAGCTACAGAAGAGGAATCTGGGAGCACTGGACGACCTCAGCTCACTTCCAGTGTTCCATCCAGGATTGGCACTGGTCCTCCCATTGTGGTGCTAGTTCACCAGCACGACTTTAGAGAACTGGACCCTCTCTTCTTTTGCAGACACTCCTCCCTGCTGTCACTTCTTTAGGAATAAGCCAAAATGATCAATTTTCCTTTTCCAGATGGCTTCTGATTCATGCCATCGCGGTCACTCACAAACTAAGAATGCACTAAACACCCAGGGAAATCAGGTTTGTGTGCACTTTCATTTCACACTCAAAAGCTCACACAAGAGTATCAGTGTGGCAGACAACACCCATTCCCCCTCTTCTTTGCTAATGAGAGAGCCCTGAGCTTGAGAAGGAGGCAATGTGCCCAGCCTTAAGATGTCAAACATGAGTGCTCTAAGCAAATCACAGTCATGTTGATGTTCTCTTTACTAGTAACTGGAGATGGGGAGGATTTGCTAGTAATGGGACCCAAGTCTGGTCAGTGAGATGTAAGGACAAATCCTTTTGGGGAACTCTTCCTCCCTGATAACAGAGGAACATGTACGAAGAAGATTCTTTTGCTACTGCGTCCTTCCTGCTTGTTTCGAATGCTGTAAAGGCATTATTCTTGGAATTATGGCAGCCGTCCTATAACCATGAGGTCACAGGCCTAAAGGTGAAATCTAACCTACCATTAATGGCAAAGGGAAATGAAAAGATGAACACAGCTTGCATTTTTGAGTCTCTGAATCAATCCTGGGGCCTCCTGTTCCTGACTCTTTGTTAGTTAGGATTTCCATTACTTATAACTGAAAGCATCCTGTTTGTGCCCATTTCCACAGTCCTATTATATCTGTTTCACAGGATGGGCAAAATGAGTTTCTAGAGACTTAGGTAACTTTATAGGACTGAGTGAGGCCATGCACACAGGTCATGATGTTATATAATATGTAACACAATTCTGGGTCAAATGGGAGAGGAGTGGGGGAAGTAAGATTCCCAAATTCCAGGGTTAAGATCTACCCGCAAGACTAAAGCGATTCAAACATTCCAGCATGCTCTAACAAACAACAGATCTGGAGGGCTGAAGTCCCAGGGGGTACAGCTTGTGTTCTTGAGAAACCCTGAGTGTTTCACTTAGTCAAATATTATGCTTCTGCTTTTTAAATATTTCCATTTAAATGTAGATTTTGACCTTCTCTCCAATGAAATATTAATAGAAGTATAAAATATATATTACTCATCATCTGAGAGAGGGTCTCTTTCCAGTGTCTGTCATGTTTCCTCTCTGCTGTCTTGACTTCTGAAAACCATGACAGTTTTATCTGCATAACCCATCTCTGCCACATGCTTCCCTGAATGACTGAAAGCTGTAAGACCACATCCTCCTTAGACACATTTTGGGTTTGTTTGTGTGTGTCTGTCTAATTTCTTTCATTCACTTTTCAGTAATAATAAGATTGGTTTCCTTTATAGCAATAGTCACATAAGGGCTGGGTGGGCAAAATGAAAACTGTCTCCAGCAATACAATGCAAAGGAAGGGCTAATTTAATCTGAAATATCTCCTCTCTTAAATAACAAACTACATTAAGATTAACTGGGATTTCTAGTTCTTTCCAATAACTGCAGCCCATTAAGTAGAATGGAGGTTTTTGGGGGGCAGGGTGCAGAATCACAAGTTATTCTACTCAGTTAGCTTTATCCTTTTCATTATTCAATCAACCAAATGATGACCAGCAGAACAAGTATAGCAAAAGGGATTGGCCGATATGTGAATTTTTCCTGATTTATTTATCTCTTTGTGTTCAATAATTAATCACTCTAAAATGAAACAAAGACACAATTTAATAAAACACTTCCAAAGCTAAACTGTTTCCAGCACTGATTGATGACATAAAAAAGAAAATTGTATTCAAGAGTTGAAAGACCCAGATTGAGATCTTATGATCTTCTTGGTTGTGAAAATTGTAGGTAAATTACTTGAAATCTCTGAATCTCAGTTTCCTCATCTCAAAAATGGACACACACACGTACTTACTTTGCAGTTCCGCTGCACAAACTGACCATCATTTGAACTAATAACCCCTCACAAGGTTCCTTCACTGAGAAATGAAACATCTTGGAAACTGGCCTCTAAGGGAATCTAAAATATTAACTTCCACCTGTTACTCTGCAACTAGGTCAGCTGGCAAACACTACAGGCTGCTTTGCCCTGGGTATCATCATCCCCACTCATTCTTTGAGTCACCTACTCAACATTTTCACTCATTCAATAAATATTTACTGCACACCCATGAGGCAGCACATCCAGTAATTACTGTTGAATGACACACACGTTTCCTGCCCTCGTGGGATTTTTTATCTTCCCCAACTTTGACCTCTTGTATACAGTTGTTCTTAAGAACTCTGCTCTAGGAACAAGCCCCTATGCAAATTCCCTATGCAAAAAGCCCTCCCCAAATTCTCACTACTCACCATTACTGAAGGATGTCCCTCCATTTGACTTATGACTGAAGAAATCTAATTTATGTGGTTCACTCTTTAATATTTTCATCTAACACTCCTTCATTCATTGATCCTATTAGGGATTTACTATTAATTATTAGGGATTTACTGCCATTTATCAATTTTTGGCAATGCTACCACTGCAGTTTTAACACAAAACATCTGAAACGAGTCCACAGTTGTGTAAGCTCAAACATTTAACCTTTAGGACACTGACTATAGGTACAGTCCCGGTTAAAATACATCCAACACACCCAAGCAGGTAAAATAAGGGATAGTCACTCGTGCTGACAATGGTTTAGGAGTCGGAAAGTTTGAACAAACTGAACTACTTTTGAAACTCTTCCTTTGAAATTTCCAACAGCATCGTGGGCCACAAAGAGGGGCAAAAAAACATCCCACCACTTTCTTGTCATACACCTCTGTGATCAAAAATGAATAATCCATTTTAATCACCCACTTCATAATATCAGTATAAGCTATAGAAAACGTTGGATGTTTCTTAAAATGAACTCATTTTAAGACTCTGAAGCAAATTCTTAAGGAGGATCTTTTAAACAATAGGCTCAATACATGCATAGTGTTCTAAGATGTCTTTTCTGAAGACAACCAAATTAACTGAGACATGTTCATCTGGCTACACGTTGGTTACAAAAGCAAACTCTCTCAGGCCAGCATTTCATTCACTTCTTTGTAAGTCTTTCTTTTAAATCCACTGAATTTTTCTCCAGATCAGAGCATAATACTGAGATATCAACAGATTTCTAGATAAGGTATTGTTAAACACCACCTAGGTTTCTAGATAAGAAATTTTACATAAGGCATTCTCAAACAGGAATGCAGAGATGAGCTAGAAATCTCAAGAACTGCATGCAAAATTTTCTAGGAATCCGCCCCTTTCCTGAGTCAAGTTATCCTCAAACATGAACCACCGTTCATTCTGCTCAATCAGGAACTGAGATAGTCATTCTTAGAGTCACCACCATCATCACAAATACTAATATTTATTCAGCATTTAGTTGGTATAAGGCACTTATATGCTGTGTACTACAGCAACACGTTTCATATGCTTAATTTTGTCACTTAGTAACCTCAACAACACTTTGTGGTATTATTATTACATCCAACTTATAGACATGGACCCTGAGAAACATTAAATAAGAGACCTAACCCAAGGCTATGCCTTGACACATTCAATATCTGAATCCAAGCTGCCCTTTTTTGTTGCTTGAAAAAATTTTCAAAGATATTTCAAATATGAACTGGAAACTCATATGACTACTGTTTAGTTTCCACTTGTTAACATTTTGCCAAATTCGCTTACACTGTATACTCAACTTTTATTTCTTTTTTTTTTTATTTTTTTTAATGTTTTATTTATTTTTGAGACAGAGAGAGACAGAGCATGAAAGGCAGAGGGGCAGAGAGAGACAGAGACACAGAATCGGAAGCAGGCTCCAGGCTCTGAGTCATCAGCCCAGAGCCCAACGTGGGGCTCAAACTCACGGACCATGAGATCGTGACCTGAGCTGAAGTCGGACGCTTAACCGACTGAGCCACCCAGGCGCCCCACTCAACTTTTATTTCTTATGAAACTATGTGAAAGTGATTTGCAGATATCTTGACAATTTCATGCTGAAAATTTAGTAAGCATCTCCTAAGAATAAAGGCATTCGAGTAACACAACCCAAATACCATTTTCACACCAAAGCCATTAATAAGAAGTTCCTAACGTAATCTGATACTCAGGCCATAATTCAGATCTTCACAACTGACCCCAACTCTCTTTCATAGAAGTTACAACTTTCTTTTTTTTTTTTTTTTTTTAATTTTTTTTTCAACGTTTATTTTTGGGACAGAGAGAGACAGAGCATGAACGGGGGGAGGGGCAGAGAGAGAGGGAGACACACAATCGGAAACAGGCTCCAGGCTCTGAGCCATCAGCCCAGAGCCCGACGCGGGGCTCAAACTCACGGACCATGAGATCTTGACCTGGCTGAAGTCGGACGCTTAACCAACTGCGCCACCCAGGCGCCCCGAAGTTACAACTTTCAATCCAAATCCAATCAGGATTTATGCCCTGCATGTGGCTGCTTCATCAGTGCCTTATACAGCCCACCAGCAATTTTGTTTTTCATGACAATGATTTTCTGAAGAGATCAGACAGACCAATTATCTTGAGAATGTCCCACATTTTGGATTTATCTAATTATTTCCCCCTAGTGTACATTAATTTATCTCTCTATCCCTCATATTTTCGGTAAACCTGATTAGAATCAGGTTAAACATTTTTGGCAAAACTACTCCTTGGGGACGCCGTGTCTCCATGTTACACAACATCAGGATTAGGTGCGTGCTGACCAGGCCATCCTACCACTCATGGTGCTGAGTTTGACAACTTAGTTAAGGTGGTGACCACTGCTGTAAAGACACACTTTCCCTTTGCAAGTGATGCGTGGAGTATTCAACACTGCAAGATCACTGTGTTCCTCACATCCCTTTAGCTCATGGTTTTGCCTTCCACTGACCACCCTTGCCTGAATCATTTCGCTACAGGGTGCAAATTCTGATATTCTATGTTTCCTTCTGTATTTTATTTGCTAGTATCATTTTGTAAACCAGTGCTTTCCCTTATCAACCATAGAAGAACTACAGTTTCTCATGAAAGGGGAGGGTGAATATTTCATTGTTTTCCCTTAATTTACAATTTTTAGAATAAGGAGTTGGCATAAATGTCATTTTCAATGGTGGAAAGAGTTTCTCTCCCTCTCTCCCTCCCCTGCCCTCCCCTTTTCTGTCCCTCATCCCTGGACTCATGGGTTTTACATTCAATGTTTTTTACATTCAGTGTTTTACATCCAAATGCAAACATTCTTCTTAATGCCCAAATTGTCTGAACTCTGACCAATGGAAGCCCCTTCAAGCTGTGTTCTTCACCACCACACTCATTTACACTGAGAAGAACTCACAAAACTATTCTTATTTGCTTAATCTTATCGTCCCGCGGGCTTCACGATGCTTCTCCTAGTGGAACACTTAAGAAGTGTACGTTCTGTGCTCGCTTCGGCAGCACATATACTAAGAAGTGTACGTTTTTATGAAGCACTTCCTCTACAGGTATCAGACATTTTACATTAGCATTGAACAAACGAAACAGCTTTTAATAAACTCGACGCTTGATGAGAATCTTAATTTTGTTTCAGAGCTTAATCTGAACAAAAGCAATAGACACTAATAACACAGGCCATGTAACTCTGGGAAATGCCTTTGGAATTTAAGGAGATTCCTTTATGTTTCCTCAACAGTCCTCCTTTAAAATGGGCACATAATCAATGATATTATAGGGATCAAGTAAAAACTAGCAACAATCAGGAATGTTTGAGTTGGCAGAAGAAAAGAGTTAGGAGAGCAGGGGTTTTCAAAAACACATACTACTGGGCCCCACCCACAGAGTTTCTGGTTCAGCAGAGAATGTGCACTTCCAACAAATTCCTAAATGGTGCTGCAGCCGCTGGTGCACTCTGGGATCACACTCAGGACCACGGGCCTAGATTCCTACTGTTATCCCTGCTTTATCCTCACCACGCTCCTGGGCCTTGTATACTTCACTCTCCTGCTACATTTCCTCCACCTCCAAAACAAGACCACTAGTGGGCCAATAAGGAATAGACCTCAGAGACCCTGAAGTGACTCTTCTGGCTTGGGGCCCACTGTTCCTGAATACGCCCATACTTCATTTCTCTCCGAACTATCTTTACAATGGAAGAAAATGTTTAATCTGGGGAAGGAAAGGTCTAAAAATCAAATGTTTAGTTTTTTTCATAACTGCCAAAAGGGATATGAGCTTCAGACTGATTTTGTTTTGCTTTGTTTTGTTTGGCCAAACTAGAATCCCAACTAAGTCAGCTTTATTCCATTTCTTGGAGATAGACAAAACTAAGGCCCTGGTACAGAAGATGTTCAGGGATCAAGTCATAGTCAACCTTTTTGACCTCTAATCTACATCTACAGTCTGGAAGCCTAAAAAGCGATTCAAAAAAATTCAACCTTTACTGAGCTGCTGTTAAACAGTGTTCCACATTGCAGACACAGAGATAAGAGTGGGTCACAGTCTAATGAGTGAAACAGAGCCAAATCAGGTAATTACAACAAAAGTAATGTGCAGAATGATGACCCTGGGGCACCATACAATGTCCAAGCAAAGAGGCAGTGAAAGTCAACAATGGAGCAGATTTTCAGCAGGCAAGGGTGTTGATGCCTCCTTTAGATTCTCAGGAAGGCTCTTTTCCAGTACACACCTGATTCTGATCACCGCTCCCCCAACAACCCTGAAAACTTACTCTAACAGCTACAAAAACTTCGGGGTTTGCTCCAAGTGGGTACAGAAGCAGAGAGAATGGGACAGACCTGACCAGAGATATCTGTTCCGTGCTAGGATTTTAATTGTGGCCCATATGAAGCTCATGACCCTAACTAAAACCAGAGGTTTCTGGGGTTTGCTTGTTTGTTTGGTTGGTTGGTTGGTTGGTTGGTTGGTTTGTTGGTTGGTTGGTTTTTTGAGAGAGACCACATACAAGCAGGGGAGGGACAGAGAGGGAGAGACAGAATCCCAAGCAGACTCCAGGCTCAGCGTGGAGCCCAATGCAGAACTTGATCCCAGGACTGCGAGACCATGACCTGAGTCAAAATCAAAGAGTCACTTGACCGACTGAGCCACCTAGTCACTCCTAAAGCCAGAGTTTGAAACTTATGCCCCTTGCGGTTTTCTCTGAAGCCACAGGAAGGGCTGAATAAAAGGCTACCCCTCCTCCTAGCTTGGGTGCAAATTCCAGTTCCATCACCTGCCAGCCATGTGACTTGGGCAAATGACTGACCTTCTCTATGCCTCAGTTTCCTCATCCATAAGATGGAGATGATAATATTGCTTATCTCATAAAGTCACTGTAAGGATCAAATAAAGTACACACAAAGCATCTTGGAAAGTGACTGGCTTCAAAACTATTAGTGTTATGGCTGCTGCTATCACCATCACCCTTTTAGACTTTTTTTTCCATCTGTAAAATAAATATATGATCTCTAAGAATCATTCCAAATTCAGAACTCCAAGTTCCTAAACTTCAGGTAAACACCAAATACTGGCCACCCAGTTTTGTAAAACATACAAAATACAAAAGCTTGAATCAGAATATAGGAGCATATATATATATATCATCTCCAGTTGTCAAATACCAGCTCCCAATATTTTCCCATGTCCACAAGATTCATCAAACAAGGCAACCCATGCCACCAAGAGAGTAGAGGAAAACAGAAAATCTATTCCAGGGCCCTGGCTGTAGGCAGAGACCATCTGAGTCCCCTGCTCAATAAAGATTCTCAGCATAAATAGCATAAGAGAAGCTACATCCCAGGGAGGCTGGTTTGCAAGTTTCCATTTTATGCCAGATTTAACCAGTCAAAGTTAAATGGAAAACATGTGTAGTATTAATAAAAGGCTCAGTGTCACTTTATTTCTTACGTTAAAGCACAATCGATGATGCCAGAGAGAGCTAAGAGCTTTTAAAATACACCATGTGGTCCCTTAACAAACATGATGCCTCTTGATGAACACTTCTCTGCTGGTGTCCCCGGCAAATAAGCAAGAACACACAGCAAATTGCTACATGCGACAGCAAGCCCCCATTTCCCTCTCTGACACAAATGGCTCAGCAGTGACTCATGGCACGACCAGGAGGCAGGGAGAGGAGGGGCAGGCAATTGCAGACTCCTCTCAGTGAGGCACTTAGGGGGATAATGGAGCAGGAAGCAGCTGGAATCATCTTGGGCCTCCAGAGCAGCATAAAGAGAACAAAAGGTAACCAGGAGAGAGACATCTAGATTCAAAGGCTGGCCCTACCAAGTTTTAGGGGGATAACCTTGGGCAAATTAACCTCTCTGAACATCTGCAAAATACAGGAAAGCATTATTCTCTTCCAAGGGTTGTTGTAAGGAACAAACGACCAGTGACATGGACAGCTACCATTACTGACAGCTTCTCCATTACCAGAACCACCACACTATGTGCATCAGTCTCATGGAATCCTCATAACAACTCTGTGGACCTGGATCATTAATATCCCCATTTTCAGATGGAGAAACTGAGCTCTCTAGTCCTCTTAGCCATCAACCCAGGCCAGATGCTGACCCTGCATGGTCTCTACTTCATCGAGCCTTTCTTAACAATCCCAAGCACAGTCAGAGTCTCTTACAGGTACATCTCACAGGGTCCCCTATTAGAGCAGTTACCACACTCACAAGAGCAGTGACACCTAACATTTTCTATATACCAGTCATCGGTTTTTCTCACCTATTTTCCCCACTCCAGTGAGCTCAAAGCAGAGAGTGTGGGTATCATACTAAAATTGTTCCCCCTCTTCATGCCAGGCACACCAACATGTTCAATACTTCTTATGAGCAATGAAGTGAATGCCACAATAGTTACTGTTGAAATTTTCAATTTTTTTTCTATGACTCCAGGTATTTGGACTGATTAAAACAGAGTTCATTTGTGCAAAAAGTGAATGCAGGTTTCCTGAGTACCTATGGCAAGGCTCTTTGTCATGCACAGCCCCTAAGGAGCTTAGTCTGGTAATTTACTCCTCAGTAGGTATAAACTAGAGTGATTTAACCACACAAGAATCCATTTTATCCAAACAGATTAAATTGTGGGCTTTCAAATGGGGATGCAAAACAGAGGGGTAAAAATCACAAACGGATTTACCACAGATTACCTTTACAATGAATGTCCCTAAATCCAATTTAAATAATTCAATTTACATAAGTTGTTTAGAATGCAGTAACTTTACTACATAAATATAAAACTATTCTATATTTTGTTCATGTCTAGGTACTATTTTCTATAAATTTAGCCACACCTGATTGTTTCAGAGATGTGGACAGTCGTCTCCCGAAACACACAGGTAGAGGGTGATTCCTATTCAATAGAGATGTCACACTGGCACCCACCATAGAACAGTAACTTGGTGCATGCCTTCTCAGCCCACCTGGCTAGGAATCTGTTTGTATTACATACAAGAAAATGATAGTTTTGTCTGAAATGTGCAAGTCAAAGAAGAAGAGTAAGGGACAGACGTATAAAAATGTACGTCCTTTGAACCCAGGTCATCCCTTTGACATTTCTTACCGACACAATTATTTAAGGCTTTCTGATGGTCAACTGAAGAAACAGACAAATGGTGGCTTATGCTGAGTCCTTCCATCAGGCAGGTCAATAAATCTTGGCCAAGAGGTAATTCGTTCTAGGACGAAGCAGCTGCTGCTCAAATCGCTCTCACTCTGATGCTGCCGGATCTCTTCACCTTCTTCCCAACAATCAGACTGCCACCTGCGCACCTGAGCTGATTAGCACCTTCACCTCTGGCGTGTTATATACAGCATTCAACACTTTAAGTCCCCTACACGATTCTAGGAAACGTCTTTGTCCAACCAATAACTTCCCCCAAACACCAGTAACCCGCACTGAAACTATTGAATGACAAGTGCTATTCACCCCGAATCAGTCTCGAGACTTTCTCAAACTCACCAAAATCTTTCTTCCTCCACAGCAATCTCTAGAAATCTTTCCCTTGTCACATGCCTGGGTTAACAGGCAATAAAGGGAAAGGTTGCAATAGCGAATAGCGATGATGGTTTTCCCTGGGGGGGGGGGGGGGGGGGGGGCCAGATCCTCTGGGCACAAATCTTCAACCCTGAATCAAAAGAGCTATCTCAAAAGACAGGATTTAGTTCCGTAACGTTTTCTCCTCACCAAAAATCCCTCTAAGCTTCCACTAACAGGGATGGGGATTCATCTTTGCCTCACAGCCAATACAATCTAGAGTAGTGGGTTCAGAAAAATCAGATCAGAGTTCTGAGATCCATTTATGGTATTTGCTAGGAATGTAGAAAAGGAAAATTGTCACAGACATGCCATGGATTTTGTCATCTTCATATCAGCATCTCCTACATCCCGGGCTTTAGATGGGTTAACCTACCATGGAAATCATTTTATAATAAATGTAAATCAAACACCATTAACCCTTAAACTCCTACAGTGGCGGTAGGTCAATTATTTCTCAGTAAAAAGATCACCACATTGCTTGTCTGTATCAACAAATTACCTCCATAGATAGATACTTAACAATGCTTTAACATTATTCTATGTGTACATGCAGAAATAAATGTGTATGGATAAGCTTGTCCCCACACACACATATGAATATAACTTTGTTCCCATTTCTCTGTTTAGAATTTAAAGAATCTTTCTACTAAAGTTCACACTGTGTCTTTAAACCAAATTTTTCCTGGTATATACCAATCTATATTATTTGCTTTGTTTCTATGAAAAACTACACTTGCACAAGTAAAGGTACTAGACTGACAAGGTCATGTCTCTTAAAAACAAATAAAACCAGTATTGTAAATCTCTTTTAGAAAGGATTTATTTTCATTCTCTTTTCCTTGTTTCTGACCACTCTGGATGAGTTCTACGCCACAGGTGCACTCTGTGGCTTACTCTCCAGCCAACTGGTTCTAGAAATTAGTGAGACTGAAAATGAGCATAAAAGAAACCATCCGAGGATCCAAAGTTCACTTTGGATAAATACCCCAATGTTTGGTTAATTCCCAAATTATACAAGATTCCTGGCTCTCCAACAGTGAGAAATGAGAAAACACAGATGAGAAGAAAAACGAAGAGGCAGGAGAGACATGCATGGAGTAGAGAAGAAAACACAGGAAAGATATGAATGGAAAAAGTAAGTAAGGGAGAGAAAAGAAAATGTAGGAATATAATATAAAAGATGAGAACAGGAAAAAAGATACAAGAAACACAAGAGTTATTAAATTGGTCTTGCTTTATTTGGTTACGGTGGTTGGCTGCTTCGAGCCCAAGCTCAGAAGGAAATTTTATGGGATTCTCTGGATCTGCCACTTCCTTCTGCTCCTTTTGGGAGCCCGGCAGCGGTAATGTTAAGTGCCTCGCCTTATCACAGAGCTTTGTGTAAAGTAGTTCTTGTTTGAAGTCTGCATCAAGGCTGGGTTTGAGTTTCGGGCCTTGCATGCTAGCTGCTACACATAAGGCTGGGATTATGCTGGCGGGAACAGAGGAACACACAGAGAATGTAACACGCCACAGCAAGTAGAGTTTATCAGATTAAAGTCATAAAGCAGAAATTCCTCTTGTGTATTATTTCACAGAGCCAGGATCAAGTGATTCAACAATACTCATTCTGTTGGAAATGAGGGAGGGAGACTGGGTCTTTCCTAAACCTCCCTCTAGCATGAAGGGTTGGCTCAAAAAGCGTTGGAAACATCCCTGACTATTCTTTTATTCAGGTAATGAAGGATAACTAGGGAGCCCCGCCTAAAACAGAAGCGCAAACTGGGGTTTAGAAAGGTAATTCAACCTCACTTTAAAACAATTTCAATCCTATGAATTAAAGGCCTTGCACTGTATACACGTGGGTGAAAGTCTATTGCACTGTTTTCCTAAGTCCAATGAAAGTGAACTACAACATGATAAGGCTAGCCAGCCTGACAAGAAGGGTGAATTAGGGCTATAACAGGGCATTTGCTATAACACTGGTATTTGTTTAACAATGAGAATAAGGCAAAGCAGCTGGTAAAACCAAGTATAAAGAACTTAACAGAGCTCTCTTGTTCCCCTACACAAGGGCCTAGAGCAGTGATTCTCAACCTACCTGCCGTTTAGCGTCCCTTAAGAAACTTGAAATTATACATTTATTCCCAGAGGTTCAGATTCAATCCGTCTGGGATGGGACCCATACATGACTTTTTTTTTTTTTTTTTAATTTCCAGATGATTCTGTTTTATGAATGTGGATACAATTTTTTGTGGAATAAATTTTTTAGTGTAATTACTGTGGAGTATAACACAATTACCATTCCCATATTCAAAACCACCATTCTAGTGATGCTTACTGTCATCTACACTTTCAGTAGATGACCAGAGGAAGAAAATGCTGTTATTAAAAACAGAAGAATCAAAACAAAGGTTTAAAATGCAACAGAAGTTAAATCCAGTTCCAGATCTCACAACCTCAACCAACACACTTCTTCTGGAAAAGAAAGGAAGATACAGATTTCAGCACCTAGAGGCTCTAAAAATTTCAGCACAATGGCTACCTTAGGGACGACTACTACCACTGACTCAAACAATCTTTTGAAATTGTCACACAAAATACTACTGCTGCTTAGGGCTGCTGAACCAACACAGCAAATGAGTTAAAACCCTGAAAATTAACTCAGTCACAAAGCATCACTTAAATCTATCACCATTTAAATCATGTCAAGGGCCAAAGCCAAGTATCTTTCAATTACGGAGTAAAGGGATATAAGGATTTTTACTTTCAAATTCTATACCTCACTCTCTCACCACCTTAAGAGAGAAGATTTAGGGTACAATGGAAGCCTCCTGAGATTTTTCATCATCAATATGGATGATTCTATTTTCTCCCTGCCACTTAGTGCAGGTTGTCTTTAAAAGGTGAGCCACCTGGGATCCATCTGATGCCCAACACAAAGGCACAACACTGTCATAGGACTCAAACAAAGAAAAAAAGGAAAAAAAGGAAACCTACATTCCTGACAGGACAGTAGGCTCCTGGCTTAAGGGAAGGGAAGCCATGGCTCTGAGCAAGGCTAGGACTGATGCACAAAAGACAAGAGGAACATGGGTCTTTCCAGACTCTCTGATCCTCTGGAAAGACCAAATGATCTACAACAGAGAAGGGAGGTGTTTCTTGACCATGACTGGCAGCTACAAGACACCAATCAAGAAGCTGTTCAAACTGGCTGATCCTTGTTATTGTTCAGATTCTGGAATCTTCAGGATGAAGTAATCCTGGGGTTCAGCATCTCATTTCCAGTGATGATGTTCCAACACCTCCACCAGAGCACAAAACTCAGAGAATAAAAACCTTGTTCCCTAACTGCAATCACACTACTCAAGGAGATTGTTTTTACCTTCCTTTAGAAGGGAAAAAGCTTTCAAAAGAAGCAAATTGCAAAAGAATGAAAAAGACTCCAACCTTCCCTCCCCCCTTCCTTGGCTGGGGAAAGTGAAATGAGAATCATAGTATATAAATAAAGTATTTACTGGCCCCCAGAATTTCCCGGATTGAATGCTGATTACAGTACTGTGATGTCTAGGAAAGTCTTCCTTTCCTGTCCTTTCACTATTAATAAAGGTTTTCTGACTCTCAACTTCTAAAGGGATTACACTTAGTTCGGAGATAGGAAAAGGCGATGAAAATCATCAGCATTCCTCAAATCAATACTTTTCAGTCAACTTGAAAACTCTCCTCAGGACCAGCAATGAAAAATGACTTTCCCCTAACTTAAGTGCTCTGTTAATGT
>NW_024412447.1:12775899-12841196 GCF_014898765.1 Herpailurus yagouaroundi | reverse complement strand
TCTCTCTCTCTCAAAAATAAATAAAATGTAAAAAAAAATTAAAAATATATATATGTATATGTACATATATATACATATATTCATATGTATATATATGTATATATATGTGTGTGTGTGTGTGTGTGTGTGTGTGTGTGTGTATATATATATATATTCAAGTACCTGGCTGGCATTTGTATAATGAATGGATGAATGAGTAATCAAACAAGTATGATCCATTACAAGGTATCTGGGACACTCCTTTAAGCTAATCAGAAATGTTTCCTCAGTAACAGTGAAACCAAAGGTGGTTAGCTACTTGCAATGAGGATGTAATACAATAACCAAAATAAATAAAACCAAATAGCAAAAATTAGAAGAAAGATACACTTGGAATTTTAGATGGAATACCATTAGCATCAAATTTGGATTAGAGCTACTGAGCAAAGCAAGACAAAGGGGAAATATACTGGGTTAATTTATTTGTCACTTTCCAACAATAAGAAACATGAGTTTATCAGGAATTTTTGCCTCATACTAACTTTCAAGAGTTGTTTATCATGTCAATTGTTATAGAAACTTTGCTCAGAAAGTCCCAGACAATCTTTTACATGGCTGCTTTTCAGCCTAATGGCCTGTCCCCTTGCTGTGGAGAAAAGTGCCAGAAAAAGTGATCCAGGAGCAAAGTACAAGAACACTAAACAGTGCACGATGTTGTGATATTGACAATATTTATGCTAATCATGAGCATAACACACATGTAAAAGTATTTTCAACATTTTCTGATTTTATCTCAAACCATCTGATGGATGAGTAAGACAGTATATCAGAATACACTGGACTGTAGGAAAACAAAAAACTCAACTAAAATAGCTTAAATAAGAATTGGTGGGGCACCTGGGTGGTGCAGTTGGTTGAGCGTCCGACTCTTTTGATTTCGGCTCAGGTCATGACCCCAGGGTTGTAGGATCGAGCCCTGTGTCAAGCTCTGTGCTGAGCATGGAGCCTGCTTTAGACTCAATCTCTCTCTCTCTCTCTCTCTCTGACCCTCTCCCCTGTTCGAATGCTCCCTCTGAAGTTTAAAAAAAAAAAAAAAAAGCACTGGTTTTCCTCACACATAACAAGAAGTCCTCAGATAGAATGAGTGAGTCTAGGTTGGTCACTCAGCAGCTGAACAAGATGATCAAAGATCCTATCTTTCTTTCAGCTGTTCTGTCCCCTACATGTTGGTTTGCCCTCTGAGACCACCTCATGGTTCAGAGAGAGCTGCCACCACCTGCAAAGCACCACATACAAACAACCGCCAGAGATGAGAGTTAGACGTTTCTTCTCTCTTCAGATGCAAAGGCACTTTTTCCAGAAGCATCCACACAAGATTTCCTAATGTTCAGTTGGCCAGACCTGAACCTCTAACCAGAAGGAGGAGTGGAATTATCATGATTGGCTTAGATTAATCACGATGTACTCCCTGGAACTCAAGTCCACACGGAATGTGAACACCTAAATGAAACTGGGGCTCTGCCAGCAAGGATGAAGGGTAAGCTGACAGATTTAGGTTGATATCTCCTATAGAGCCAAGATATGAATCCTATTTCCCAGACATCTGATCAAGTCCTCACAGAATGTTGATTATTCACAACCTGTTCTGTGTGACAGGATTTGAGGCATGGAGTTTTCTACAAGAGAATTACTATAGAATGCCCTTGTCTACAAAAGAAACAAGACCAAAAACAAAAACAAAAAACAAAAGAGGAAGAAGAGCCTGCCATGGCCTTCCTCAGTGAGAATAAACATATACAATGGCCACAAGGCTACAGACAGCTGAGAGTGAGCAATCTCAGAGACATTCCACCAAAGATTCCAGGGGTAGCTCAAGCAAGATAAATAAAGGACAGAACAACCCTTGTCTCCTCCCCTGAGACTCTGAAAGCCCACTGATATCAACCAAAGAGAAATGCTTTGTTTCTTTTCACCAAGGTGAGGAGTCAATGCCTGCATCCCTTAAAATGGCAGGAGTGCTTTCCTTTCACCCGTTCAGTCCTCCTGTTTTAAGGAGACTTCTTGTCATGTTCTAACATGCACTTCATGCTTCAGATTTCTAGTGGAGCATCTACTGCAACCATCTTCAGAATACACAGATTTTTTTCCTCCTTTTCCCTCCTCTTTAATGGTTACGATCTATCTCCGTAGTAGAAGTTCTCTGGGATGGAGATAAATGTGCTGTGCTAATGCACAAGGGAAGCGGCTCCTGAGTACAAAATCCACTTTTCTGCATCGGAGATCTTCAACCCTTACTATTGTCATCACATTCGGGTAAAATTAACCTCTCTGGCATACAGGAACCAAGAAGCGAAGAGAGGCTCCTTTTGAGAGGGTAAGGAGGGAGCACGAATGAGGGGAAGAGGGAAAACCGGATGGAATGACAGAGCACCACCCAGGCAGCTCCATGTGCGGTGGCTCGTTCCAAATTCCCAGCAGCCACAAGCACCTCTCCATGAGATATTTCTGGGGAGCAAGGAAAGCATTTCCCACCCTGGGCGTATCAAGCAACTAGGGGAAACCCTGTCTCCTGAAAGTCAAAAAATCAATAAAGCTCAGTAGCCAAACTAGCATGAAAAAGACATAACCAAAACTGAGTGTAGACTCTCCCTTAACCTATGTGCAGTTTTATTTTTATGCTAGATTTCCTTAAGATGGAAGTAAAGTAAACAGCCCCTGACACACAGTAGGCACTCACCCCATCACTTGTTGGGTGAATGAAAACAACCCACAGACCACCCAGAAAAATTTCATCTTCTCAATGTGTTAAGCTTTCAACACTGTCATTCTAAGCAAACAATACAGGCTGAGAAAAATACTCTGCCTACAAATAAAATACTACACTTGAATAGCCACACTTACAATAGACTAACAGTGAATATGGGCTCCTTGGCAGGACAAAAATTATAACTGTTAATAAAAGATGACACTCTCTTGACCACGTCAAATGTACATTTCCAGCTATCAACTGCATTCCGCAGAAGCAAATGGCCAAGATGCTTAATATTAATGGAGTTACACACACACATGCACACAAGCAAGCACACGCAAATGCAAACAAAGGATTCAAACTACAATAGCTAGGACAAACAGAACCCTGAGATGCCATTAGTCACATTTATAGGGTGTTCTAATCCCAGCAAAAGCACTACCCAAAGCTCAGTGTACTGAAGGAATTTACATTGAAAGGCCCAGCTCTGTCACCTAAGCCAGGTCACTCAACCTCTCTGAGTCTTAAATTTTTTTATGCATAAATTGGAGACAATAAGGACTTACTCTGCTAACCCACAGCTTTGTGGGAAATTAAAATAACCTCTGGATAGAAAATTAACACTAAACTGTGCATAAAAGCACTTGCAAGGGGCTTCTCTTGCTTAAGTACATGTTTGATACGGCTCAATCTACAAAACCAAAAAATAACAGTTTATCAAACTCCCAGGCCATGTTCTCCAGTGTTCATAGAATTCTCCCTTTATGAATAACTACAGCTGCAGGCTTTGATGCAATCTGGGATATCTAAAAAGGAAAAAATAAAAAGGAGAAGAATAAAAAGAGGCCCCAATTCCCCTAAACAAAACAGCTATTTGTGTTTAAGAGCAAAATTGGGCAACAGAGAACCCATTTCCATTGGTGTGCAGAACCCACAGCCCTGGTACGAACTAGGTGCTTAAAGAGGTAACGAGCGGCACCACGGGTATCACCCCTTTACCTGACATCTTTCCTGTACACAGCAAGCCCTTGTTATCTTAACCAAAGACCACTTTTATGACTCAAGAATCTCAAAGCTAGCTGTCTTTCTCCTTCTGGAACGATAAAAGTATCTGCTTGTGGACCTGCCCCCTCGTGGATCGCAGAAAGGAAAAGGCTCGGGATTAAAAATGACCAGCTGGTAAATCTGGGCTCAATTCCATTATTTCAGTCATCCGAGACACGTGCAGTGGGGGAGGGGTGGAGCTGGGCATCAGTGTAAGTGGGCACTAGATGGGCGGCGAGAAGACACAATTGCTACCCTCTGCACTGCCATCCCAGCACAGCTGCACCGCTCCGCTGTCCAAGGGAGCGCTGCAGTGGAAGGCAAAAGGGCTACTGCTGAAAAAAGACTAGAACTGCTCTCATTCCATTGGATCTTCCATCAAAAATCCTCTCGGGTCTCAATCTGGTCAGACACTAGTATCACCTGAGGAATGTTTTTAAAACACCAATGTCCGGGTGCCACAGTAGAGCAACTACGGAGTATCTGGAATGGTGACCCCGGCGCTGGGATCCTTTAAAAGCTCCCTAAATGATTCTAAAGTGTCTCCGGAGTTGAGAACCACTGTTTCAGGTTCTTCTGTCTCAGAGAGATTTCTCTTATATCATTAGATGGCAGTGATCCATTCAACAGAGAAGGTCTGACACTTAGAGAAGTGGCCTTGTTCATATAGGTAACAAAACTTAACATTAAAGACAGAACTGTGTAAAGCTTAAAGGAAGCTCTACTTACTGGGTAAAGAGAGGAATTCCTTTTTAGAGTAGCCCAGCAAATCTGTGTCAGTAAACATATTTCCTGAATGTAAGTTCCTATCCACACACAATCAGCAGTGGAAAGGAGGTATCAGTGTGTGGCAAGTGTATTTTCTGCTTAAGGTTCAACCTCACCAACCTTGTTCACAATCTCCAAAACAGACTCAGCCTTCAGCTGTCCTCCAGAGCAGATCAGAAAATATACACACACATAAGAAGTTGCAAAGCTCAATTTCCCTAGGAACTACCCCAAATTGACAAAAGTTGAGCCACAGTGAGAACTACGGCCACTGGCAATGCCAAACGTTCACATCCTGATCTGGCTACTCCCTTTCCATGGCCTTGTCAAAATGAGAGGAACGGTGAAGATGTCCAAAGAAAACGGAGATGCTCAAGTGGCTTGTCCAGCATGGCAGGTGCTCTGAACTCAGGTGTTATAGAACTGATGGAAAGAGTACACAGTGTAACCCAGCCAAGACCAGGAGACAGAAATCGAGCACTGGTTCTCTTGTGTTCCTAGAGAATTTATACTTCTGCCACAACAAATGACCCAAAGGTACCAATTCCCACAAACAATAATGATGATTCATGATATACTTAAATGGTATATTTATTAATTACTGATTTATTGATTATATTCCGTGAACAAGCTAAACACTCAACAGGCATTATATAAGTAAATCTTACAACAGTTCTGTGAGGTGGGTAGTATTATCTCTATATCACAGATGAAAAAACTGAGGCAGAGAGAAGTAAGGTGTCGGTCAAGGTAGGATTTGAAGTCAGGCTGTCTGTTCATAATACATCATTCTCAATTCCTCTGAAGGCACCTAAACAGAATCCCTGCAATACCCTTCATGCCCATTTCTCTGTCACTGTTCATTTGGAACACTCATAATTTTCCCTGTATGACTGAGACCCTCCTGCCTTTTTCCCACCTAGCAATCATAAACTTCTCCAGTATTTAACAAAGACTTCCTTTTATGTGTACATAAAAGCTAACATCACGATACCGTTTGGCATGAGCTGAGTGAGCGTGAGCTGAAGCGACCCCCAGTGTAAGGGAAACCTGTTGATACTTCGCCTGGCACAGTGATACTAGTTTGATGTGTGCGTTCCCCAATAAAAACTGCAATCACCAGTTAAGAACACAAACCAGTAAAGGAAGAGTTGCACTGACAGCGGGAGCAATCTACTAATTTGCTGACAGACTATGCTGCTGTGGGACACAGGTTCAGGCATCTTTTCATCGCTGCTGCTGACATACAGTTCACCAAATGGGCTCCTTTCAAGGGCTCCTTACCTAAACAAATTCCCGGTGCCTCCCTGAGAGTCTACACTGAGTGAAGTTCAGATTCAATGAGGCTAGCAGCCTAATCCCACAGCAAGCCAACTACTGGCCAACACAGGCTCCTTTCCAGGTGTAACCTGACACCCAACACCAGGTCTCCACAGCTTCTCCTTGGGAGAGGGGACCAAGGCGGACACAGCAGCACATCACACGTGGGAAGGTGTGTGTGTGAAGAGGCAGAGGAGGAGCAGAGCTGCTGAAAAGGAGATTCAGGTGTGCAGAAAGGATGATGCTCCTGCTTATCTCCTAACATTGCCAAGTACCAATATGCTTGCCAGGAGGTAGAGATAAAAAAACAAATAGCTTAGACTAAACAACTCAAAATCCGGATTCAGCTATAGTCTTTCCTCCCCCCATTTCCCTAGGATTCCATTTTGGACTTATTTTTGTTCTTTGCGTAATGTGGGGGACCTTTGCAGGAAGTGAGATGAAGTAAGCAACATGACCTTGTAAAGTTAAAATCGCAACCTTCACACCAAAGCAAAATAGGAGTAGGAGCAATGTGCATGTCCTCAAGGGACCAGGATTCACAGAATTGCCTAGGCAAATACTGGATCAAAGACTCCATTCTCAACTGTGACTTCCAGATCACTGGTCAATAGAGAAAACAGCACAGAGAAAACGTGTGTCCACGTTTGAGTGGGGCAAGATTCTAGGTGTCCTGTGCTGATGCTCTTTAAGATATAGTTCCACCAAACAAACTTTATTTTAACGTTCTATGCTGTTGTCTCCCTTTCTCTTAACACCTCCTCCCAGCCTTCGAGACTTCGGACAAGATCAACAATTGCCCAATTCTAAACAAAATGTATCATTCTCTTTGCAAAGTTTAGCATCTAGAGTGGAAAGGGCACAGGCTTTTCAGGCAGACAGATTTGAGTCAAATCTTAAATTTGCCACTTCCTCACCACAAAGCTTCCGGACCTTCTGAAAAATCAATCTCCGTATCATTAAAACAGTGACAGTTAAGATGTACCAATGGCAGTGTAAGGAGTTTATTAAACCATCTACGTAAGACCTAAGTTCAATGGGCGGTCCCCATTTCTTCCCTCCCACTTTCAACCACCATGACTCCTCACACCATCTTTTTGCTAGAACTGCACTAGTTCATAGCCTTGTCATCTCTCATCCTTACAATGAGAAGAGCCTCCTGACTTACCTACCTCCCTCCAGTCACTGATGCCCCTGTAATTAGATGCATGAAATGGAACTCTAATCGTGTCACTTCTCTGTGTGGTAAAATTCAGGGGCTCTTTTCTGCCTTTAAAGGAAAACAAAAACTTCTGAAGCTTAAATTTATATCTCCTCACATCCCCACTCCTCTGGATCCACCCCCAAGGGAGATTCTAGATCCCTCTCTCCAGGATACATGACACACTTTACAAACCCTGAGCCCTTTCCCTGTGTAGGCAGCTCATCCTTTCTTACACACAGTCATCCCTCTTTTTCATGAGAGCCACGGGCCTCCCACTTTTAAAGCAGTGGCCTTAGGCAAATAAAATCCCCCAGTTGAGATCCTCACTTTATGAAGCCTCTCCAGGTACAAGATCCCTGGCCCCAATTAACTGCACCCCTGCCAGAGGTGATAAAAGAGATGAACTCACACTAGAATTCAACTTGTGAGGAACATTTTTTTTCCTTCTTCACAAAACTGCCTGAGTTCTGTACTTGATTTTACATTTATTTTTCTTGGCTAGAGTTTGTGAGTTCGTGTTCTCCCTATACTTAGCTGAGCTCTTTGAAGGAACAGACGCTCACCACCACATGTGCGCTCATTTATGATGCTCTCTCGCTTTCCTATTCACTCCTCAAAACCTGGCTCCGTACTCCGTCTCCCCAGAGATATTACCTTGATGACCCTGGCTCCCTCCCTCCCCTCACCCCTTTCACAGGTAAGTGACAACTGGGCTCAGCATCCTGTGGTATCTTTTTCTTTCCTTTCCTGTGCCCTGCAAGAAAGCAGCCCATAATTCCATGCGCCTTGTTTACTCATTTCTTCCCCTAGAAGTGCTCAACCTAAAGCAAACGTTCTCAAACTTTAGCAGTATTCTGAGGTGATGCCTGAACATCTGCAATTCTAACAAGTTCCCAGAGGATATGATGCAACTGACCCGGGGACCATATTGCAGAACCACTGACCTACACTTCTCTCTCCCCAACTGGATAGAAGGCACCTTTGGGGCCCGGAGCACATGATTCTTTCATATTTCACAAAGCTAGGCACAGAGTTGGTGTTTGATAAAAATCACTATTGACTAACTGATTGCCTTTGTGTCTCACTCCCTCATGCCACTGTGGTAGGGTTTCTCCTCTCTACCCACACGCAAGGTCCACTGTGGAGTGCCACTGTAGAAACAGCTCTGAACCAATCTTGTGCTAATACTACTTCCAAGCAATACCATCTGATTGGAGCAGGGCAGACGAAAGCACACCTCATAAACTCCATGAAATGTAGCAGCAATTAACCTCATGGGACAAGAAACGACATCTTAGATGGAACAGTCTCCTTTGATAAATATGGGGCTTATCCACCTCCAGACTGGCTCATACTTGAATTATAATAGAGCTGGTTCACTTATAATAAAGCTCTCTAAAGATGCCAATTCCTTGATAACTTCCCCCATATGCCTGCTCCCCACTGTGTGGACCATGAACGACTACTAGCTTACACAGGCAGTCCAGCACACCTGTCCACTCACAGGCATCCAACTCTGTTTCCTTCAGGAACAATTAAGTAATAGCATCAGGGGGAAGATAACGGTTGACAGAGTGCCCAGAATTTCCTGAAGAAATGATTAAATGGACCACTGAAGATGGAAGGCATCTACCTGTGCCTGTGCGTCACTGTATCATACCTTCTTATTAGAGTCACTGAAGCTGAACCTGGAGACCATTTCTCTGGCTCATTTCCTCAGGCCAGTTTTGGAAATGGGAAGAAAGGGTGAGAAGGTGGTAACAATGTCAAGAAAGGTTCCTTGACTGGGATCAAAAACTTCATTTTTACTTAAGGAAGAAAATACATCATCACTACTTGGGTTTATTCAATATGTTGCCCCACTGGCTTTCATTCAAAACTCATTTCCATTAAAAGCCACTTAATTAAGTACAAAAAGGTACCCTTGATGGGTCCCACTGTCTGTTCCCACACTGGAACTCCAGTACAACCAAGCTCCCTGCTTCTGTACTTGGTAAGATCTGTCCCTGTGGGCAGATCAGTTGTTCCCAAGGAAAACTGAGGAGAGGGACACTTTTTCCCTACTCAGCAAAAATTCAGAATCTACTTACTAAACAATCAAATTTTACAAGGCACTGAAGTGATAACCCCCAAGGAGAAAGCCCATGAGGCAATAAATATCTTATAAACACAAAGGTCACAGACCCAGGTGTTTATGAGCACAGAAGATGTTTATGGCTATCCACTTGGCTGGAAATTTGCTCTCAAGCTTACTCTCTCTTCTTTATCACCAGCTACATTATTATTATTCTCCAATTATTTTTGGAAAATCCAAAGCAAAGAAGACTATAAAAGAGCTTTATGAGACTGTTGAGCCAAATCAGTATGCCAGAAACAAATCAATGCTTCCAAGAGTTCTGAATACAATTATAGGCAAACAATAGTCCAATGTGTCTGGTAATCTCCCTCCAAACCATTATTGCATAGATTAAAAGATTACAGATATTCCTCTCCGCTCCTCAATATTAATAGTGATATAAAGCACATTTAATAAACCCAAACTGCCACAGCCCTAAGTTGGATTATGGGTCTGGTTCTTCATAAACTGACATGTACATGCAGACTCGGTTTAATAATATACAATCTCAGGTCAATCAAAATCTACCCTCACCAGCTCTCTATTTATTATCGCTTTTGCCACAACCTGCACCCAATCAGATGCTGTCCTAAAACTCTCTTGGCTGGCAGCTGCACAAAAATCTGCACAGCATCAGCATAACAAGTGACAGGTCTCCCCATCAATTACAACTCTGAGGGAAAGACGGCTTCGGCGGGGACATAACCCCACAGTCACACACCACCTTAGTTTCTGACGGACCATCAGATCAGAAAGGAAGCTGTCATCAATGGAGAAAAGGAACCCAGCTCCTCATTAGCCAGGGTTTTCTTTTCTTTCTTTCTTTCTTTTTTTTTTTCCCCAACATACATCAAGGAATAATCATGGGCCAACTCAACTCTGACAGCTCCGTATGTAAATGGCATTTAAATGCAGGCAAACAGCTCACAAACAAAGGCTGCAGCAAGGGTGCTGTTCACAGACCCACTCAGACCTAGCATCCACGCTGCAGGTCTCTAGGTTTTTAGCTCCCCCAGAATGACCAGAAACATCATGATGAACACAAAGATGTTATTACGAGCTATGTGTACCCTGCCGGGGTCCACAGGCAGGTTCTCCTGTAGGAATGGAGGATCACTTGCCTCCTGGACCACCCACCTCCCCAGACTCTCCCTCCAGCCAGGCCAGACTCTCACAGCCTTTTGTATCACGGCTCCACCTCTGCTCAGATGCTCTGCCCCTTTGCAGCTCATAAATCAAATTCAACGTTCTTTCAGGCCCACCTCCAGGCCTACTTCCACCTCAAAGTCCACCTCACTTACCAGCCTAAAGGAACCCACTCGTCTCCGATCTCCTGTGACACTCACAAGGAACATAGCACACCAAAGCAACAGCATCTCTTTTGTCCTGGAAAGTCCTCCAATTGTTAAATACAGGCCTGATTTCCCCAAATGACCACCAGGTTCCCTCAGCCAGACACACTCTATTTCTCCCTCCTCCCTCACACAGGATGTACACAAAATCCCCCATAAGACCTGGTACATGAAATACTGCCTTCAGCAAGGAATGCATAAAACAGGACGTTACCACTGGAGAGTAAAGCTCCTAGACAGCTGGGTTCTTGGCAATTAAAGTATAAATGTTCCTTCCCCTAAGCTTCCCCAGCACCCTTAGCATACCGCAGTTCTCAACATAGCACACAATTTTTGATTTTCTGGTGTCATGTTCGCTTCTCATATCAGAATTAGTGATTCTCAATAGCACAGCTACATCCTAGGTTGTCTCCCTAGTGAGGGCAGATCAGAGTGAGCTCATGGTGGTGGTGGTGGTGGTGGTCGTGGTCGTGGTGGTGGTGGTGGTGGTGAAGAGGAGGAGGAGGAGGAGAAGGAGGAGGAGGAGGAGGAGAAGGAGGAGGAGGAGGATAAGGAGGAGGAGGAGGAGGATAAGGAGGAGGAGGAGGAGGAGGAGGAGGAGGAATGGCAAACACTATTTACAATGTACAAAGCACTTCACAACAGCCTTACTAGAAAGGTGCTATTACTATCATCATTTAACTGATGAGGGAACTGAGACTCCAGGTTACCTGAGGTCACAAAGCCGTCTGCCTTCAAAGCCCACGTCAACCAAATATCTCCTGAACAGATGAGAAATGACACACTTTGAACGCGAAAGTAACCGCAGTATGAAGAAGCAGTAGATTTGGACGAAGATTCCTGGCCTAGAACCTTGGCTCTGTCACTTGCTGGATAGGACACCATAGCTGATGCATAACCTCTGTGGCCCTCGTTTTCTTTATCTACAAAATGAATGGGGCTAATAAAACCTATCCTGTAATTCTGAAGTGAAGAGCAAATACCAGTGAAAGCTCTCGGCAAACTGTAAAGCACTCCACAATTATCTGTCGACTCGGTCAAAAGTGAGCCCTTCATAAAGATCCAAGGTTAGTACCACATGACTCCTGACAGTAGACAGAATGGAGCAAAAGGGCACGGTGACGGCAGCTGGGAGTGTTGTGCACCAGAGCCTAAGAGCACACCGACAACATGGAGAAGCTACTTGCATGAAGTTGACCTTCATTTCCAGCACTCAATCTACACTACTCAAGTTTCAGCTCTATCCACACCAAAAAATCTGGTCTTAGCCAGAATAACTGAGTTTAACAATTAAAGGAAAGTACTAACCCCAAACTGGTTTAATCTGATAATATTCTCCTAACACGTCTGGGGGCACGGGGGCAAAATGAGAGAAAATGTTTTAATTTCCAGTGGCTGACAGAATGATCCAAATTCTACTAAAATTAGTGGAAGTAAAATGAATTAATAGAGGTTAAAGTACCTATCACCATGCCTAAAACATAGATGACCAAAAAATGTTTCTTTCCTCCCTTTTAATGATCACCAGGAAATAAAGCTTTGAGATGTCAGAGTGATCCACAACAACCATCTCCCAAGGAGAAAGCTCGCCTCCACAGTTAACAGCTTCTCTCAGAAACTGACACCTCTCTACACTCAAACCCAGGCATCATTACCAGCCTTTGTAGTGCTTAGATTTCAGAGGCAAAAGGCTTGGCCCATCTTTTCACTAGGAAACTGTGCAGCAGATAGCATGACCTCTCTTGGCTAGTTTCAGACTGACAGTACCCAAGCCCAAACACAAATTACTGCCTCCAACAGGAAGTCATTTACTGATAGGGGCCTCTTAGGGTAAATAGTGTGAAAAATAGTCAGGAATGGCTCTGTTGTCTTTCACCATTTATACATAGAACATATGCACAGCTGAAATGTGGAGGTCATTATGCCAAGTTCCACTTAAGTATTAAAAAAAAAAAAAAAGACTGTAAAGAAGTCTAGAGAAGATGAGAAACAGAGCAGACCATTTCCTCCAACACATTAAAAACCACTTGTCTTGACCTTGTTTCTTTCCAACGAAAAGATCTATCACCCAAAGATGACTTTCAGATTGGTGCTTTCAAATACGTCCATCCTTTGAACTTGACAACTTTCTCCCTTATCAAACTCCCTCTTAAGGATGTATTATCACGTCCACAGGAGAAAACTCCCCAATTTCAGTAAAAACAGGTATGTTAGACTATGTGCAAGATGCAGGATAAAAGGCAACAGACCTATTCCATTTCAGAAAACATCCATTTTCTATCTACAGAGGAAGGCAAATCATCTATACAGATGTGACACAGAAGTCTTAGATGCCTTATCACATCCTGGCATATCACATGATTGTTTTATAAAGACAGCAGCTTAAAACCATGTCACGAGACTAGCTGTAAATGTCTTTATGGCAAAGCGAGGGTAATCTGCAACTGAGGTATCACTGTTTAAAAAAATAAATTTTAACTGAAAAATAATTGGCTTCTCTCTCCATCTCCAAAAAGGGACCTAGCTCAATAAAAGAATGCCTATTATTCTTGAAGAAAGGAACTGCTGCCTTTCATTAAGATGCCATGAATGCTTTTCCTGTTGGCCACAACACTGTCAAGGGCGGCACATTCTTGGCAGACCCTGCAGCATAAAGAGGGCAGCCCCTCCTCTGCAAGCACCAGCCCCCAGACATCTCCAGAGTGCACGCTCCACTCCCCCCATGCCGCCGGGCACACACTGTGCACACACAAAGTTTTTGCAGATTTTTCCAAGTGCCAATTGAGCCCCCAAGTGCACATTCACTGTGCAGGCTGAAAGCAGGGCTGTAGGTGACAAAGGGAACACGGCTCCTATTCTTTGGAGTCCTATTCAGTACACTGGGTTAGAGAGGCTCCAGACTGTGCGGGGCTCTCTGCCTCAGAGGCCCTCACCCGGGTGGCCTAGCTGGGAGCTGGCCACTCACTGGTACAGCGGGAGCGTTCCACATAATGGGTGCACGTCACACAGACACCCTGCCAGCCACACACTTTACTCTCCGGCCTAGCCCAACCCTGTCCTCAAAGCACTCTTGTGAATACAGCTTCCATCCTTTGCTGACAATATATCTTCTTTCCCTCACTTTCTCACTCCAAACTGCCTGAGCAGAAACCCAGGAGAAGTAGCTGGCAGGGGCAGGAACATCACCATTTCCTATAAGGAACTTAGGAAAACAAATGACGTGGTTCAGCTTTTCACAACATTTATATAGTATTTACAAGGTAGACCAGTGGGGCTTCAAATGTATGGTGCCAAGAAAATGTTAAAGCAACAAAAAGTACGACTCCCTAAAACTGCAGAATCTTTAAAACCAGAAATTTACAATGGGTTTTTCTTGGCAAGGAGAGCCTCAATGGAATAATGGTGAAATTGTACTTACTCTGAGGATGTAAATGGAAATACCACACTTGCTGGCACAGCCCAAAGTCTCAATTGCCTGGACTCAATTGCCATTTTCATAAATGCAGTCCCTGTTGAACCACAAGCAGGACTGTGAACCGCCCCGAGCCCAGCTGCTGACTTGTCCCTTTTTCTGTTTACCAAAATCCCTACGTGCCCACAGAGCTGCCCCAGCTGACACCTTGAGTTTCAGCAGTGTCTAAGTCTGATAATTAAAAGCAGGAAGGCCTGGACATTTATTCAGACCTAGCATATGTCAAGCACAAGGCTAGGTGCTTTAAATATATTCACAGCTACTCACGGGTACATGAGAATTACATACCATTTTTAGACACTCCCCCTGCCCCATGTAACATGCCTCCACAACTGGAAAGTAGAATGTGTAAGAATAAGTAATTAGGAAGCCTCTAACATGTTCACCTGACACAATGCCAGGTCCCTTACAAACATTATCTGACTTACTCTTCATAATAATCCCACACAGAAGGCACAGTCTCATTCATCTAGTGGGGAAAGGTAAATAATTTTCCCAAGGTGGAACACCTTCCAAATGGAGAAGGTTGGGTCAATCCAGCCTGACCAGACATCTGACGCCTGAGCCACCATCCCTGCAGACCACACTCTCCCTCCAAGTCTGCCAGACTCACTGGCCAGTGCTTTCTCATGCTTTCTAATGATGTCCTAAGTGCGTGCCATATGGCAGCCATTGTTCTAGCATCAGAGACACAGGTGAACAGGACCTCCCCAAAAAGGTGACACATAGCAGAGGGCATGAGCCACATGGACATCTGGGAATGTTCCAACAGAATGTTGCAAGCTAAGAGAACAATAATGCAAATTCTCTGAGAATGAGAATGCTTGGCTTGGTTTAAGAACAGCAAGCAAGCTCAAGGGTCAGAGAGGAGTAATGGAGGGGACAGCAGGAGACGAGCTGGGAGGCTCCAGACCATGCAGTATCGTGGAGGCCACAGTAACTACAGCATCTGAATTGCGTTCTTAGTGGAATGGGAGACTAGCTGGAGGACTCTGAACTGAGAAGTGATATGATCTCAAGTTCATGTTAAAAGGGCCACTCTGACTGCTTGAAGAACACTCTGCAGAGATCAGCTGGGTGGCCACGGAGGCAATCCAGGTGAAAGATGATGGCAGTGGAGGTGAGAAGTGTCTGGGCTCTGTTCAGTCTGGTTTTAGCACTCTGTGGCTGAAAAAATCATTCCTACTCCACCCTCAAAAGAACCTGGATCCAGAACGACAGAGTTAAAAAGAACCAAGGAAACATTCAGACGGCATCCATAAATGAAATCCAGTTGAAAGTTGGAGCCCATAGAAATAGACTCACTGACGGCATCCTTGAGCCAATGGAGATCCAGCGCTTAGAAAGATATAAAATGTTGAAACAAAGCATGGCAAATGGATAAATTTTACAGCACCACCTTCCGGGTGACCCTCTTTGCCCTCCAGGTACTCTCACCATCTTTGACAACCCTAATACCCAAATTTATCATGCAATTCAATCCATACAGCATCAGGTTTGGAAAAAGCTGGGAGGAACCTGTGTGTCTGTGCTGAACAAAAAAATGGAGCCCCCTTCTCCCACCTTGCCAAGTATAAGAAGTGTTTTTAAGCCTAATACCACTTGTTCTATGCTGGTATGTTTTGGTTTGTGTTTTTGTTGTTTTGTTTTGTTTTTTTTTTCCAGAAACACCTTAATTATCATGCTGGAGGGTTGGGGAAAGATGGCTTTTATGTGGTTTTATCTCCCAAACACAATATTGTCATGGGTTTATTTATTTGTGTTTTTACAGTAACATGATGCTCTCCTGTAATTGAGACTATTATGGAGAGGGCTGGCATGTGTTTTCCACAAGATTAAAGGCAATTTCTGTTTTCAAAGCCAGTACTGCTTCTTGGAAAACTCCTTTCCTATGCTAAACTAAATCCACTAAGCCAAAATTCTACACTCACCTCGTCTGCATTACAGCACTGCAAACAGGACTAGGAAAGACAATTTCATTCATGCATTGATTCAAGCAGTATTCGCTAAACCCCTACTGCACCAGGCGCTGTGGGGGTGGGAAAATACAGCATAAAATGAAACAACAGTCTTTGCCCTCCAGGGGCTCTGAATCCAGAGGGGAAAACACATAGAAATGACTATGCTACAAGGCAGACTGTGATAAGAGCTATAATACGAGTAAAACAACATACATTGGGAGAACAGAGAATGAAAGACTGATCCCACCTGGTGGGGAGGGGTGGTTGTGGGAAAGGCTATAACGTGCATAGGACCTTCAAGTCCCATAGGCCTGGGAAAGGTATTAAGATAGCAGGAACAGCAGGGCCACAGGCACAGGAGAGAGAAAAGGTAAGGCAATAAGTAACTGAAAAAATCACCAGAAGGGCTTTGAGTCTGGGTAAGGGGAGCTTAGAGGTATACCGGGGTACAAATAAGATCAGAAAGGGTAAGGCTTGGAGCCAGTCTGTGATGGCCCCTCCTTGACTGAAGACTTTGGGTTTGGATATTCAGAGGACACTAGGGAACCATTTCAGGTGCCCAAGTAAGAAAACACAGGGCTATTACGTGTCAATTACATGACAGACACATGTTAGGTATCCACAGGTGCCTCTTACACCTCACAGTGATGCAAGAGGGTGGCTAATATGAGTCCCAGATCACAGATGGGAAAACTGGGTATTAGGTCAAGTTTTAATCTGTTCTAGAGTTCAATCCATTCTTCCCGAATCCATGAGTCCATGCTTAAATATTCTTCCCAGGAGGCCTGTAAGATTTCTTTTATGGAAATAACTCACAGTGCGGAGAGTGGTGAGGAGTGAAAACACTAGCCAGAGAACTACTTGAGCTATTCTCAGATAAGAGATGCAGAAGGTGTGAGGGAAAGAGGACGTGTGACTCTCTCTAACCTGTGCGCCACCTCCATCTCTAGGGGATATATGTACGCTTCGGCATCAATTATATGTAAATATAAAAATCTTGCTTTGAGAGATGTTTTTTTAAACATGCTCTGAGTTTTGGGATTGACAGCATAATACTGTCACCTTATTTCAGAGTATGCTGTCTGGTCCTCAAAAAGTTACCTAAGTTAACTCTAGACAAACCTATTTTACAAGTGAACTAACAGAGGCTCAGAAAGCAGTGACTTGACCAAGGTCAGGTTGTCAGTTTCTTCTGAATCTCAGACCACAGCCATTTTTCCCTGTAACCGCATTCCCCCCCATCCCCCGCCAAGGAAGGATGCTACTAGTCATGTTCTAATAGAGGAGAAATCAAATGCAAACACAAAACCTTTTTATTTTTTTTTAATTTTTTAATGTTTATTTTTGAGAGCAAGAGAGAGAGAGAGCACGAGCACGGGTGGGGCAGAGAGAGAGAGAGAGGGACACACAGAATCGGAAGCAGGCTCCAGGCTCTGAGCTGTCAGCACAGAGCCCAATGCGGGGCTTGAACTCACAAACTGTGAGATCATGACCTGAGGCGAAGTCGGACGCCTAACCGACTGAGCCACCCAGGCGCCCCAAACACAAAACCTTTTTAAAGGTAACCCCCACCTTCTTCCTCTATGTCTCTCAAAACTTTTCTTCATCTTCATCAATGCCATTCTTACGACAACTCACTCTGAGTGACAGCTTCTTGTGATTAGTCCTCTCAAAGAGACTAGGGCTCAGGGAGGAAAGAATCTCTCCTTTACTCAACAGCTACTATGTGCCAGGGGCTTTCCATACATCGTTAATAACTGTAACAGTAATAGCTATTCAGTCCTAATTACGGGCCAGGCACTGCACTAAGCATTTGAAATTTTATCACAGTTAATCTTCATAAGAATCATGTGAGGCTAGTAGTTTCTTTTTGCAGATAAGAAAACTGAGGCTTGGAAATGTCCAGTAATTTGCCCAAGAGGACACAATTAGCAAGTCATAGAACTGAGGCATGAATCAAAGCCTACTGTGTTCTGATGCCAGTGCCCTCACCCACTCTTCTGTGGCATCAGAGAGGCCAGCATGCTGGGGGCATGCGGTGTGGGGAATGTGTGAAGCAGCAGCCAAAGGGAAGCAGAGTCAGGCAGGGGTCAGATTATGATTCACCTCTTCAGTCATGCTGGGGAGTGCAGACTTTATCTGGACGCTGATCATCAACCTGAGCATTTTAAGTAGGTTAGTGACCTGGTCAAGTTTGTATATTTTAGGAAAATCCACTCTGTTTTCAATGTACAGAATTGATTTTATTGGGGCCAGGGCAAGCCTGAAGACAGAGGGGTTAGGAGGCTTTGCATGACTCTAAGAAATAGCTGATGAGGGCCATGTGAACCACCGCGCCTCCTAGGTGTTCAATAAATATTTGTTAATTGCGGTATTGATTGGTTACAAGCAGAACAATCTGTTGTACCTATGGGGGCATGTCAGCTCTGTCATATGGCTGTTCCAGTGTGTGGTCACAGACTCTGGGTGCAATGTTCTCTCACAGAGAAAAGGCGTCTATCACTGCCAGTGTTGTGTGACTTCCTCTCTGGGGTTTCCATCCCCTAATTGCGTACTTCTGCTAATTGAGGAATTCCTGATGAAATGTGAGACCCAGGCTGGGAGCGTCTGTATATATCTGCCTTCTCTCTTCGGGGCAGGGAGGGAAGTAGGTGGGTAGTTGGTGTCTTGATCTGAAGAGGAGTTATGTACTTCCATGATGTGCACCCTCCACACTGAAATAACCAACTGCATTCCTTGGAATCAAGTATTCTGAGGATTAAGACCTAATGTTGATGGGAAGGCAAGAGAGTGCTGGCTCTGATGGAGAAGGGGAGGGGGCCTGACTGCCCAGCAAGGAGTGATGTCGAGGTCAGAAGGGTTCCAGAGCCCCCTGACTGTTCTCTGCAAGCTCCTGGTTTCATATCCCTCATCTCTCCTGACAGAAAGCACACAGGGGCAGAAGCCAACAAGCCACACAGGATCATCAGACATTGCCCAGCTCACCCTTGATCTGGAGACAAAAACCTCAGGATATCCTTTCACCTTGCCCTGCCAGCCAGGTACTTAATTTCTTCCTAACTGTGAGCTTAAGTTCCTTTTTTGGCTATCTGTATAACTGAGGTCTAACTATATAGCTGCTCAGACTCCGTAGGCTAAATCAGAGTGGGGCTCACGTGGCCAGATGAGCACCAAGAGCTAAGAGGCCAACCAGATAAAGTGAAACCTATGGAAACAGTTTACCGTATTTTCTAGTTAGCACCTGATTTAGTGCCTAAGCATAAACCTTAAATATTTAGAACACTAAATATGTGAAAAGCAGTTCTGGCTTTTTAAATAAACCGGGAGAGTGCATTATAGTATTCATTTACTTCCAGATTGAATCATTCAGCAAATATCACCTGAACACCCAGTGATTCTCTATTTTAAGTGTGTGTAGAAATTATCTGGGGGAATGTGTTAAAATGCAAATTACCACACCCAGAGAGTCTGACTTAGTAGGTGTAGAGTCAGGCCGAGTATGGTGATTAAACTATGTCCACAAATCCTTTAATTCTCCTCCCTTCCATGGTGAAGCCTGATTCTCCTCCCCTTGAGTGCATACTGTTCTTAGTGACTCACTTCTGATTAATAGAATGTGGCAGACGTGACAGTTTCCACTTGCAAGATTAGATCATTTGTCTCTCTTTTAAATCATTCACTCTGGGGAAACCAGAGGTCATGTCAAGAAGTCCCTTTGGAGGTCCATGTGGTGAGAAACCAAGGCCTCCTGCCAAGAGCCAAGTGTGAGTGCCATCTTGGAAGTGGATGCTACAGCCCTAGTCAACCATTCATATGACAGCAGGCCCAGCCAACACCTTTACCTCAATCTCGTGAAAGAACCTGAGCAAGAACCTCCCAGGAGTTCCCGACCCATAGAAACCATGAGATAATTAGTAAATGTTTGCTGTTTTAAGCAGAGAAATTTGAGGGTAATTTGTTACATACCCATACATAACTAATATACCTAGAAATCAGCATTTTAAATCTCAATCTTGGTGATTTACAACAAAAAAATACCCACAGTGACAGAGTCCAGATGTTTCCAATTTTATGTGAACTTTGTCAAAAGGAAGAAAACTACTAAAAACAAAATAGATCGCGTTCATCTTATTTGAGCTCATTGGACTCAGGACTCACTTCATTTCCATGATACCCCTGTGCAACCACTACCCCATTTAAGCTTTATGGAGACAACATGAAGTCCACGAAACTAAACATTACAGAGCAAGTTGGTCCATCACTTGTAATAAATATTTTAAATTTCCAGTGAAAATTTACACTCAGTGGTATAATAATATTGCATGGTAAATATTTCCTGATTTTAAAAGCAAAATTTAATTTTACATTCAGTATAATATTATACAAATATTTGTTTTCAAATGCAAAATTTAGGGGCACCTGGGTGGCTCAGTCGGTTAAGCGTCCGACTTCGGCTCAGGTCATGATCTCGCGGTATGTGGGTTCGAGCCCCGCGTCAGGCTCTGTGCTGACTGCTCAGAGCCTGGAGCCTGTTTCAGATTCTGTGTCTCCCTCTCTCTCTGACCCTCCCCCATTCATGCTCTGTCTCTCTCTGTCTCAAAAATAAACAAACGTTAAAAAAAAAATTCAAATGCAAAATTTCCAGATTTGAAGTGCAACAGAGATTTCTCATCCAGGGACCAAATATGATGAAGGGTCTGATAAACAAACACATTTATTGTAGTAAAAAGCTATAACCTACGATAATTCTTAAGGAAGCAAAAGCCTATGGATGAGTACAGCAGAGCATGACAACTAAAGACAAGGGCTCTGCGATGAAAATGCTTGGGTTTAAATCCCATTTAAGAGCCCTGTGACCTTGTGCAGATTGCTTAACCACTCTCTCTGTGCCTCAGTTTCCTCAACTGAATGAAGGCAACTAAATGAAGATAACAAACCTAGCTCATAAGAATGTGTAAGGAGTTACGATTCAACACATGAAAAGCCCTCAGAACAATACTTCGTACGTGGAAGCACTCAATAAATATAAGCTATCATTATATTCCATTCCAATATCATCTCCTAAACCTTTGAATGGATATCCTAAGAAGAAGCAAAAGTTTTGATTTTGTCCTTTCTTGTCTTTCTTCTGTGGCTCTGAAGCTGGTGAAAGACCTTGGTGGGATTCGGTCAGAAAAAAGTATCTGTCCCTGCTATCATCCAATATTAACTTAGTGCTCACCGGGAGCATCGCATCTACATTTCCTAAGGGAAGTAAGACTTGGCTCTGCCTCCTACACTTGTCCCAGGAGGAGAAAGTTCATTGCTACTGCAATTTTTAGGATGATTCCCAACTTGAGGTGAACTGCTCTACGTTGCTTGGTTCCTTCTCTACACAGGTTTGCAAAAACCCTGCAGAAGAATTTTCATCTTCTCTGTGTCTTTTTCATAACCTTTTCCCCTACAGATGGTCCAGTCCACATACTGCTTGGTGTTCTCTTAGAGCTGTACTCTAGTCTTGCACCACCCTACTGTGAGCATTTGCCTCAGAATATGAAGTGTCTCTCACTCCTCATTGGAGTTTTTTTTTTTTCTTCTGGGAAATCAACACAAGGAAAGTCTGCTTTTTCATCTATTTTTCCCCTTGTTCTGATCCCCCACCAGGGTAGTCTGTCCAAAGTAAATATAGTTCTCACAAGGAAATTTCTAGGTAGGGAGCATAGGTGAAGTATGTTCTTAAAAATGCCAACATTGAGGGGTGCCTGGGTGGCCCAGTTAGTTAAGCTCCCAACTTTGATCTCAGCTTAGGTTCCTGAGTTCTAGCCCTGCATTTGGCTCTGTGCTAATGGGGCAGAGCCTGCTCTGGATTCTGTCTCTCCTTCTTCCTGCCCCTCACCTGCTTGTGCTCTCTCTCTCTCTCTCTCTCCCTCTCTCTCTCAATAAATAAACTTTTTTAAAAATGCCAATATTGAGCAAAACACTTATACAAAAAAAGCTGTTGAGTTTTGAAAGTTTTGCTACGTAAGCTCACTGTATCTGCAGGTTTATCGACCTGTTACCAAGGCTGCTACCTAAGTCTCCACAGGGCCCTGGGCTAAGGCTATGAACGGTCCACACTGGGACACAGTCACAGTCCATCCTGACTTCAGCCTTCTGTATCTGACAATCAACTGCACCAAGAAAGAGTTCAAGGGAGACATTATTTACCCCTTCATACAAAAGTTAAAATATCAGGGATGCCTAAGTGGCTCAGTCAGTTAAGCATCCAATTTTTGATTTCAGCTCAGGTCATGATCTCACAGTTTGTGGGTTCGAGCCCCACATCAGGCTCTGCACTGGCAGTGTAGAGTGTGCTTGGAATTCTCTCTCTCCCTCTCTCTGCCTGTCCCCCACTTGCACTCTCTTTCTCAAAATAAATAAATAAACTTAAAAATATATATATATCAACTGCAGCAAGCTCAAGAGACTAAACAGAAAGCAATTCCTGGGGCGCCTGGGTGGCGCAGTCGGTTAAGCGTCCGACTTCAGCCAGGTCACGATCTCGCGGTGCGTGAGTTCGAGCCCCGCGTCGGGCTCTGGGCTGATGGCTCAGAGCCTGGAGCCTGTTTCCGATTCTGTGTCTCCCTCTCTCTCTGCCCCTCCCCCGTTCATGCTCTGTCTCTCTCTGTCCCAAAAATAAATAAATGTTGAAAAAAAAAATTAAAAAAAAAAAAAAGAAAGCAATTCCTGTCTGTGCAGCAATTTTTTGTTTTTAGTGCTTATATTTGAGAGACAGAGAGAGAGAGAGAGAGAGCTCAGCTGGGGAGGGGCAGAGAAAGAGGGAGAAAGAGGGGGACAGAGGATCCAAAGCAGACTCTGCGTTGTCAGCACAGAGCCTGATGTGGAACTTGAACTCATGAGCCATGAGATGACAACGTGAGCCGAAGTCAGATGCTTAACCAACTGGGCCACCCGGGCGCCCCATGTACAGTGATTCTCAAACTTGAGTGTGTATCACAATCTTGAGAAGGCTTACAAAGTCAAAGACTCCTGGCTTCCTCCCACCCCCAAAGATTTTGGATTCAGGAAGTCAAGACTGGGCCTTTAAATTTGCATTTCAAGGGGCGCCTAGGTGGCTCAGTGGGCTGAGCTTCGGACTTCCCCTCAGGTCAAGATCTCACAGTCTGTGAGTTGGAGCCCCACCCGTTGGGCTCTGTGCTGACAGCTCAGAGCCTGGAACCTGCCTTAGATTCTGTGTCTCCCTCTCTCTCTACCCCTCCCCCACTCGTGCCATGTCTCTCTCTCTCTCTCTCAAAAATAAATAAACATTAAAAATTTTTTTTTTTACTTTGCATTTCGAACGTGTTCCCATGTGAAGAGCAAGGACATTATTGGTCTGAGGGCCACACTTTGAGAACCATAAATCTGTGGTAAAGAGGTGGAACCCAGAAATGCTCCAACTTGAGATGTGAGCAATGTGATGACAAAAGCTGCACAATTCTTGAAAACAACCTGGGTCTGTTACTACGCATGTAACTGTGAGCCCATGATCCCGTATTCTGGCTCTCAGCAAGGAATAAAACTAATAAGTCAGAAGAATGATAAAGCAAAGTCTGGGTTAATAAGTTTATATGATTTTTTTTTTAATTTTAACATTTATTTACTTTTGAGAGACCAGAGAGAGACGGATTGTGAGTGGGGGAGGGGCAGATAGAGAAGAAGACACAGAATCTGAAGGAGGCTCCAGGCTCTGAACTGTCAGCACAGAGCCCGACGCGGGGCTCAAACCCACGAACCGTGAGATCATGACCTGAGGTGAGGTCTGAAGCTTAACCGACTGAGCCACCACCCAGACACCCCAAGTTTGTATGATTTTGTTCTTCATCAAAGGCATTATAGATCTATCACAGCAAGTCTTTAGTTACTCTTGGAGTGTAGGGACAAAGGTGACCCTTCAAATCCACCCTACACTCAGTATTCTAGAGCCACACAGGGAACCAAGTGAAGTAATTCTCTGACATGCTATAGAGGCCAATAATGAGCTCTAATTCAACATCAAGGGTACAGGAAGTTTCACACAATGGGGACTAAAAGCTTGGACTCCCCATGGTGGACAGCTGCAATACCACTATAGTTTGTGAAAATCCAACTAGAGTAAACTAGTGGGGTGTGCTCCATACATCAGCAACAGTCCCAACTTCCCCCCTCCTATTACCCTGTTTAGTATGGTATCACTGGAAAACAAAATTTAAAGAGCTCTGGAAAATGTCAACAAGCCCCCAAAGAGAAGAGTGTGTGCCTCTGTGTTAGAGTCCTTCCCAGAGACACCTGTGAACTGTTGAGTTTAATTAGCTTACAACTGGTACTGACTATGCATGGGAAGATGGGGTTATTTTTTTTATTACAAGTCTTTGGGTTGGGGCATCTGGGTGGCTCAGTCAGTTAACCATTTGACTTTTGATTTTGGCTCAGGTCATGATCTCACAATTTATGGGATCGAGCCCTGAGTCTGGCTCTGATAGTGCAGAGACTGCTTGGGATTCTCTCTCTCCCTTTCTCTCTGCCCCTCCCTGACTCACACGCATGTGCACTCGTGCTCTTTCTCTCAAAATAAATAAATAAACTTAAAAAAAAAAAGTCTTTCGGTTGTGTTTCTGTAACTATCAACAACTAGAGGGACTTTTATTTGGCGGGCAAAGGAAACAGACATGGACCAGGATGGGAGAGGTTTCCAGAAACGCAAAGTCATGATAAGGAAGCAAACCCAGTGAGCGGTGGTAGACTCATAGGGACCGGGAGCTCCCGGATGGCCTGCTTACAGTCACATGCACAACCTCCAGAGGGCCACCACACGTGACAAGTAGCAGCACTTATTCAAGTGTTATCCCCGACTGGTGCCATTCAGAGTAGACTGCCAAAGAGAAAACAGTACACGGTACATACATCAGCAGTTTCAACAACGGGACAGTATTCCAAGCAAAGCAATTCCTAAGGACAGTCATGAAATGTGGCCATTTATAATTCTGCTGAGACACAGATCTGATTACTGCCTGTTGTAGGAGGAGCAAGAAACTGCCCAGTCCTGCACCCACAACTGAACTTCGTTCTGCCATTCGCTTTTAGTAGGCAGGCATACAGTAACTGTCTTGGAACGAGCAACTATTTGAGTGACCAGAAATGACCATCAAAAAAAAAAATGTCAATGAAATTTGAAAGGGCGATTAATTTACAATGTTTATGGCATGAACAGTCAACAGACGATTCTCTGAAGAACTGTCAATCTGCAGACAACCAGTATACAAAGATCATTGCATTGGACTATTTAAGAATTCACAAAGGATTTATCCTTAAGTAACTATTCTATTCCCTTGGGCCCTCCAGCGGCATATCCAGGCCAAGTCCCAAGGAGAGTAGAACCCCAGATACAGGCTATAACCCAGAAAAAGAGAACACTGGAAAAATAAGATACTGGCTCATTCACCCAGAAGAGACAAGCACTTTGACCAGCAGCGATCAGTGATGTATGCTATAGCACACCCAGTATGAGCTAGCACTGTAAGGTTCAGAAAGAAAATGCAAGTTCCTCTCTAGTTGGAGAGATAAGACGGCTACACAAAATAAGCAGTAATATAAGATAAAATTTCATTAAGTAATGAAATGAGTTCACAGGCAGTGTTACAGGAGAACAGATAAGGAAACTATCAAGGGGGACAGAAGTAGACAGAAAAGCCCTAGCATTATCAGCCAAAATAAGTTATTAGGTCCCCATGCAGGGGACAGGGTGATAAGACCTGTATAAACTAGTTAAACAAGAAATATACCCTGCCCTCAAGGAATACAAGCACTGAGAGAGGTGGTTCCACCACGGTCTAGAGTTTAGAGGGTAAGTACAGATAACAGAGCACAAATTCTGACCCATAAAAGAGGAAAGAAAGGTTTCCGTAGGGCCTTTTCCATCAAACTAACTTTGTAAGAAGAAATAAATGCAATACCCTTAACATAAGTATTCAGGCTAAGGATTTAGCCAGAGCAAATGTCCAAAGACAGGAAACATTTACAGATTCTAATAAAACATGACACTTTGATCCCAACCTGCTGCTGCTGGTCATGTAATAAACATGAAGGATAACGAGTACATTCCAAAAGCCAAGCACACATCCTACTTCATGGCCTCCACACCTCATATCTTGCAGATACCCACCCTGCTCACCTCTGCAACCCATGTCGGTCGGTTACTAAAGTGTTGTCTTCTCAGTGCCTCCTTTCCTGGCCACTGAATCTAAAATTGTGCTCCCCATCACCTCCAACACACACACTGCAGCACTTTGTGTGTCCCCTTCTCCCCTTTCATTTTCCTCCATGGCATCCACCAGCTTCTAACACTCTAGATATTCTAGTCATTGATCTTTCTTATTGACTATGTCTACCACTAGAATGCATGTTCCCTCGGGTGAGATATTATTGTGTTTTTGTTCACTGTGAGTCCTGAGCATCTAGAACAGTGCCTGGCACATATCATACAAAAAAAAAAAAAAAAAAAAAGTTAAGTGAATAAATGAATAAATGAATGAGTGCATGATGCATGTTTGAATTGACACCTTTGAGGTTTTTCAGACTGTGTATAATGTAGTAAATACTTTATTGCATAGTAATGTCATCAATTTTATGTATTTTACAGTATATAGATAAGTCCATCAAGGACTTACCACAGAAAATTTTTCCCAGCACTAGGCATCAACAGGCACATAAAAGCTTTTGCTCTTAAGTTCCATTTCTGTTCTGTTTATTTTTAATCATTCTTTCTCACAGAACCCAGCAGTTAACCCTAGCAATGTCAATTACCACCACTGGAATTGCCAAGTACATCCTTGCCAATCACCCCATTAATTGGCAAATATTGTTTTCTTAGGTGCTTAACTTTATCCAGGCACGAAATGTTTATTGATAACATACCATGCCCACACCTTATGCTTAGCGATGAGGAAACAGTGATGTGCAGGATGACCGAATTCTTGTGCTGGTAAAGCAGACAATTTGGGGGGATAATAATCAATATGTAAGGACCAAAAACTGAGATAAAAGTTATTCTGGAGGAAGTGAGGAGACCATGGAAACATGCAGTTTAGGAAGAGTAAAAGATGTGTCACTTACACATATTTCTGAATTAGCCAAGTAAAAAGGTGAGGAGGTTGGAAGAACTCCAAACAGATGAAATATGAACAAATGAGAAGCCTCAGAAACAAAAACACAGCTCCGCAGTAACAATGTAGGGAGTGGGCAGCAGATCTGTTTGTGGCTGGAGAGGTGGCCAGGGACCCCATTAGGTGGGGCCTTCTGAATCACGATACCTGAATCAATTCACATCAAGAGCCTCTATGCCCCACGGCCTGTGCCAGCTGCTACCAGGAGAGCAGAGCTGAATCAAACTCTGCCGGAATCCCTGACCTCTGGCACACTCACTGCCAGAAAGACTGAAAGACTGGGAATTAAGGCTGGCGGGGAAGTGAGCATTTTCTAAAAATACCAAACCAGAATAAGCATCTAGGCAAAGGCAGCTGCACAATCTCACCCCAGCAGTGTGCCCGATGCTAGGGAGATCTAACCAAATCTAAAGGCAGGAGAAGACACCAAGAGGAGGGGCGGCTTTGGAATTCTACACTAGAGATAGATGTGGTGATCCCAGACAGAATTATGGCTTCCTCACTCCCACGGGCTCAACTGCTCCCCTCACTTTCCCTGCTGCTCTGATTTCTATTCATTCAGCCTCAGTCCAGCCGCTGAATCTTAATTATCACATTTTCTCAAATGGTCTGCACTCTTGCTACCTACAGCTTTGAGTAGGAGCTTTCCTAAAGCTGATAGAGGAACAGATAACCCTGATACCCACAAGAGGACAGGGAGCATGCTGACCTGGAGTGAACAGTTAGAAACAAATTTCCTGTTACAAGTTTATGTGACTTACACTGATTGTACTTGACTGTTTCAGAGAGTACATGCTCAATAACCAGGATACTGAAATATCCTTTTAAACGCACATTTACAGATACATGAACTATTAAAAACAGTAACTTTTAAATGCATTTTGGTAAGTGTCTAATTCTTCATTATCTTTAGATCCTCAATAATATTTAGGTTTCTAATAAAAGGAAAAAAAAAAGACTGAGGCACAACAGCAAATACCTGGAGTTACAAATCAAAAAACCACCTCAAAAACCTTCAAATTCTGAGAAATTCCATGTCTGATTATACAGTCTCTAGCCTCTCTCATTTACGTCACATGAAAATTGCCAATGTGATTTTTCCAAGTATTAATTGGGTCTCTGTCAATTTAGTGGAGGGTAAGAAGGCTCGTGCTCAAGTACCTTCTAAGTACATGTGGTTCTTACAACTGGCTGGGCCTCAGGGGCACCAGGAGAAGTGGCTGAAAATGCAGACTCCCAGGTCCTACAAGGGGCACTGTCTCATTCAAGCACTGGTCTGGCTTGAGGTTCCAGAATTAGTATTTTTAACAAGAGCAACAGGCAATTCTAAAGCTAGCAATCTAAATTCTAAACGCGCCATGATCTGGGATCAATAGTCTTCAAAACAAGTTCACACTCCAGGGAAAGTATAAATTGATCCACTGGGGTACAGGGGGGGGACACAATTAGATCTTCTATTTTTAGTTATTTCTCATATCATCTTTATGAAATCTCTAATATATATATATTTATATGTAAAACTTACATACACATAATAACAATCTATCAATACAGTATGTAAATATATTGGCACTGCATGATCACATTCTTCTTACAAGAAGGAATACATAATAAGAAATTAAAAAGAAAAAAATCTGAAGGCCACAAGACCACTTTTGCCCAGAACTACAACTGAATACTTCAGTACCCCAGGGGAAATGGAAGGCAGGCAAAGGTGAGGAGTGAAGATTCAGCAACACACCGTTTCAAAAACACCCGAAAGGGAAAGGCAAATAGTAAGGTGAACTGAGCCCACATTATGCCCCGACCTTGGAGAAAATCAACTGGGACATCATCTATTTCGTATGTGAAATGAATGAAGAGGTGAAGCACGTGTTCTCTTAAGTCCCCCCAGCGCGAACACACCAGTTTCACAAAACGCTGATGGAGAGAGACCACGTGCAGCAAAGAGGGATGGCACGCGTTACACCTCGCAAACGTGAGGTAGGGGGACAAAATCTAGAAAATGCCCATCATACAGGCATTGAGCCCGTCACTAGAATCATAAAACATTAGAGCTGCAATCGCTTCAGGGCCCCCACATTTCACAGAGAGGGTAAATGACTCACAGTGAAGACTGGATCTGTCCAAGGAGCCCCAGGCAAAGCTCGTGGCAAAGCCAAATCTCCTGATCCCCAGAGCATAACCCTGCCGCTATACCAGTCTCCTTCCTTCCTAAAATAAAGATTCTTTTTAAGATGCCAGAGGCCTAGCTTTCTGAAGATAAAAAATAAGGTCCGTTCATTGTTCTCAAATATGATTTATGTTTGTAACCTTTAAAAAGAGAAAAAAAAATGTTCTGGGATTTGTTTTGCCTCCTTCTGTTTCTTTTTTTAAAACTTGAGGAGCTGGTGAAGACATAACCTTATACTGTAGAAAAGAAAATTTAAGAGCTTCTTTAAATAAGGAAGCCTAGTAGCGATCACACTGTGATTATCAGTGAGGCTGCCAAGAGCCCATTTGAGAGCTGAGGTCTTCTGGAACACCACAAATCCCCAGCTGCCTCAAGGTGCAGGCACTTCCTTTATCTCTGCAAGACTCTGGAGACAGGCAAGGTCAGTCTTCCTTCCTGCTTTGCTGCATATCTAAAACTCCCTTTAGTGTGAATTTAAAAGGACAAAAAAGAAAAGAAAGAGCTTCAGAGCTCTGCTGAGGGAACCACTGCCCTCTTACCAGGCGAGGAATGCTGAGTGGGCTGCACAACAGTCCAGGGTCAAATTCAGGATTTGCACCGAATCTCTGGCAGAAAGCAGCTCTTAGATCGAGGGAGTCTGACCCCATCCCTTGATGGGGGGGGAGACAATTGCTGAACTTGTAAGAAGTCCCTCAAATGATCCTCAGGCATATGACATTTTGAGAACCATGGATTTCCAGACAAGAAGGCAGGGGCACCTGGGCTCCAGGAAACGCTCCTCCCTGCCTCCCACCTCCAACCATCCCTGGGTAACAGAACATCTTCCTCGAAGAGGTTACATTCTGGGGGTGGAGGTGCGAGAACAGTATCCCAAAACTCAAAACTATGGAGACTCCCTCCTTCAAAGTGGAGAGAGGGAGTAAAGTAAAATCACAGTAGGCAATGTGCACATGTGATTCCACGGCATCCTCTCAAAACTCCTCCACATTCAGATGGACTCGAGTTAATTCAAAATTTCCAGGGCAATCTGGACTCCAGCTAGGCTGAAGCAAGTTTTATCTCAGACATAAAGATTCTGATATCAGGGCAAATGAGAGCATATAGACATAATATCACACCATCAAAGAGAGGGGAAAAAAGTCAAATACACTTACTATTAAGGATTGATAGTCCTAATTATACATGAAGGCCGATCTCCAAAAAACGTTCTGCCAGGCAATACTTCATTATCCTTATTCATGTTACCACTGTATGACTAAAAATAATGGAACTGCCTTTCTTTCCAACTACCCTGCAAATCTGTCTGCACGATCCCTACAATTGTTCAATTTAGTGAGGTCTGGCCATGAATGTTTTTCTTCTTTCAGATCACACCACTAAAACGTCCATTTCTGGGAGAGACTACAGGAGCATGCAGTCTCTTGCCTATTTTGAGCCTATTTTGAACTTCTGGTCCACTCCATCAACCTCCAGTTAGGTGACATCTTTTCACTGCATTGTCTCCTGGCTGCTGAAGACGAGATGTGAACAGGAATAGAAAACGTAAGGTGTCATTCCCCGGGAATCTGGAAAACATCCACAGCGGCTGTTCTCAGCCCACCCACAGAAACCTTGATAGTTAACGTCTGAAGGGCCCTCTCAAAGTAGTGTTGGAACATTTATAGCTCCATAAACTTACTGTTTAATCAAGGTAACTTTATGCATGAACCCAAGCTCCACAAAGTAATTAGGTGGAGAGGAGAACACACAGGCATGCTTCAAGAGCTAATTGGGTGCTGTTTATAATGAGCCATGTAAAAGCACAGAACAGAAAAACCTACCTCTGTGTCCTGGCACTAGCCCCTCTGCCTCCTATGACCAGCAATGAAATATATGTAACAAGCACCCCTCTGGTCAAGATGGAGATGGAGACGGAAAGCACTAATTCACCAATATTTTTGGTTCCAAATTAATTTCCCATCTCCTCTTCTTAAGCCAGGTAGAATCAACCTACAGAAGAAATATTCCGTCTTCAATTGTTAGTGTCTGTTTCTGTTGTCACCACTCTCATTCATTCCCTTGTTTTATTGTGCCTAGGACCATTAAAATACCTCCTAACTGTTCTAATTCTGCAAAAGATTTATTTTTTCACAAAGCTGTAAAAATAACTTCCTGATGCACATCTTTCACCAAGGCCAAAACCTAAGGGACTTCTTACTGTCCACTGATCCTAAAACCTAGAATCAAGGCCCTCTACGATCCAGCAAGACCTCCCTTTCCAACCTTTGTTGCCCCTGATAAATTCTAAGAGCACAAAACTGGAAGCTAATGGGCTGAATTTATTTGTCACTATATCTTCTTTGCAATAATAACAGCAACTGAAACAGAACAGCAGCAAACAACTTAGAACTTCCTATGCTCAAACACTTCACATATGTTAATCTCTTAATCATTCTGTGAGGTTGTTACCATTATCATCCCCACTTTAAAGAAGAAAGAAAATGAGATTAATAAAGTGCAGGGGCCACTACAGAGTCTGTACTCTCAACTACTATATTGCACAACCTTTTCCAAAGGGATAGAGATGGATGGATGGATGGATGGATGGATGGATGGATGGGTGAGTACATGGGTGGAACTACTTTATGAACTACTTTAAGGTTTATGTTTGTGAATGCATAGTCTCCATGCTAGTAATGAAGAAAAGAAGCTCTCTCTTGAACTCTGCTGGTTTTTCTACCTGTAACAACAGGGACCGCCCCTTAGGCCACACAGCTGCACAAGCCCAAAGCACTTTTCAAAAGAGTCTTGCATGATTGAGTGGCTTTACCTTTATTGTTAAGATCAAAATAGTGACATAAAAAAAAAAAAAAAAAACCCACAAGCACCAAACATACGTATGAAAAGTGCCTAATAAGGAGAAGAGGCTTCGAGGAAGAAAGAATAAATGAAGTATATGAACCGTGCATATTTATAGCACCTGCAAATTAACTTCCTGGAAACAGCAATAAGCAGATAAAGTACCAGTCCTCAGTGGAATCAGGCACAAAATGGATGCAGCTGCAAGAGCACAGAAACATACACACTTCGACTTGCAAACATCTGCCCCCAGTTTGGCCATCAATTCTCCCACACCACCTTCACAGGAGTGTAACAAAAAGATAAGATATATTGCCATAGTCAAGGGCACCTGGGTGGCTCAGTCGGTTAAGCATCTGACTTTATTTCAGGTCATGATCTCGCGGTTTGTGAGTTCGAGCCCCGCGTCAGGCTCTGTGCTGACAGCTGGGAGCCTGGAGCCTGCTTCAGATTCTGTCTCCCTCTCTGTTCCTCCCCTGCTTGCACTCTGTCTCTCTCTCAAAAATAAATAAAGATTAAAAAAAAAAAAAGGAAACACTGCCATAGTCTTGCCTAACATCAATACTTTCCAGCCACTCTGACCCTACGTTATCTTTGCTACTCTTTTACAAAAGAAAATTGCCAAAGAACAGATGCCAAGAGAACATATAAAGCATGGCACACACAGGGAAGATCTAAGTAAGGCAAAGAGCCTTGCAAAGGGAAGCAGACCTCCTGTTACCTGCCCTGACTTACCACCACCCTGGGAAGGCAAGAAATTCTCAGCGCCTCATTCCCCACCTTCATATGAGGTGAGAAGGGGTTCTGAAGACAGCACAAAAATATGAGGTCTCTCAATTCCTTGGCATAATCTTTTCATCCAATCTTACCTCATCAGGATAATTTGCCCTCTGCACTTGCTCCAGGAGTCCTATACTCCACTGAGTTGAGTGGCATTCTCCAACCAAAGCTTTCACTCTACTGCCTCTAGGCTGTCCATGCCCCAAATGTCTTTCCTTCCTGCCTATCCCCCTTCTAAATGACAGTCTGTTTATCCTTCTGAATCAGTGGCTCTAGCCTTGGCTGCACATGGAAATCATGTAGGAAGCCTTAAAAAATACGGGTGCCTATGTCCAAACTCTAGAAATTTTGATCTGATGGCTATGAGCTGTGACCTGGATATTAGGATTTTTCAAAAATCCCCCTCCCCAGGTGATTCTACAGCATAGGCAAGGTTGAGAGCCACTGTCCTGGACCACTTCCCTGAAGAAGACTTTGGCCTACCCAGAATGAACTACTTCTACGCCATCATTCCTAGAGCACTTCGATTTGACTTCATTTTTTTGGAAGAGCCTACCATGTCGCAGGTTACAGCTAAATATGCCTGACTACAACAGGCCTGACTACACCATTAGAAAACAGCCTCTTAAATGGAGGCTGGAAACTGTTTTTACTTATCTATGCCATTCCCCTTGGCACAATATTTTAGCCTCAGCAGCTACTCAATAAATGTTTGATGAATTTAATTGAACTGCTGTTTTTATCTACTTTGCCAAAAACATGAATAGTGCTAGAATTTTCAATGAGTTTCCAGTGGAAACGGAAACTACCACAGGTTCTAGGTAAGTCCGAATTCACCTCTTCCTAGCAAGCGTGAAGTGAAAACACCAGGTTTGGACCTTCCTCCTCTCTACCTGCTATCCATATAGGTGGTTTAAGCTGCAAAGGAGCCCAGTCTTCCTCACATCCAGAAGAAATGGAACCGATTAAAGCAGGTCATTTTACCCAAGATATTGATGATAAAGGGCTGAAACAGGGGACTAAACAACAGGTCCGTGTTTCAACAGACAAATTTCAACATAACACATCCATTGGAACAGTCCTGCTTCTGAAAGTGAGGGGCTTAAAGCAGTGATTCTCAGAATCTGTAGTAAATAAAAATCCCTCGGGTGGTTGTCCAAAATACAGATTCATAGACCACAAACCCTCCCACGCCACCTACTAAACCAGGAGATCTCCAGAGAGGGCACGTTCAGAAAGCCTGGGAATATTAGAGGGTCACCAAGCTCCTCAGGTGATTCCAATGCTGCTGACGGACAGACCACCCTTTCACCAACAAACAGTAACCCAAAGAACTTCAGATAATCCAGTTACTTGGCCTTATAGATTCATAGAGTATCTTGGAGGAGAGCTTTTGGGAAGAAGGGATAATCTATAGTACTTGTATCAACAGAGATTATTTGGGGGTGGGTGGGAGTTACAGGGACAATATGCCTCTAAAACAGACTCTACTGTGATGTTTAAAAATGGTAACAAAAAGTGCCTGGCTCATAGCAGATAATCAGTAAATAACTGACAACAATAATTATCCCTTTTACAACTTCTTTCTCTGATCATTTTACACCCAATATTTCTTAGAAATCAAGTAGATGGAGATATCATTAGTCTTCAATCACGTCTCCCTGTAAACTTCATATTAAATAGCCCTGAGCCCAATTCCGTACTCCTCAGGCCCCAGGAATTCCTCCCAGCTGCCACCACCTACACACACCTACACCCCCCCACCCCAAAAAGGGCTCAGCCAAACTAAAGGACGTGCAGGTACGTGCAAGTTCTCAGGCAGTGAATGGACCAGGCACAAACAGTGCACTACTCACCTGTGGGAAACAAACCAGAGCTGAGTCTTCCAGAAACCCGGCCTTAGGTAAGGTAAAGATTCACGCCTTATGACTACACTGTTGGTTGAAGGCCTGCAGAATTTCCCAGGCCAGACTATGTCAGTTCATTTCTAAAGAGAGAACCTGTAGTCACGTCTAAGTACCTGGGAATTAAACCATGAAAAGATCCAAACATTTCTTTACCTTGGCAGCTGTTCTACAACCTCCCTTCTTGACTCTAGTCAATGAAGCAAACCAGCTCCTTCAAATTCAGTACCATTCTCGTCACCTTCCCATTAAGAGAAAGCAATTCCCACATTTTAGCCATAAATTAGAAGCCTTCCATTTTGCAGACGTATGAAACGACGTGCCCACACTCCACAAAGAGAGGCCAAATCTCCAACACCTAACTAAATACAGGGAGATGATTTGTGATACTTAAATATAATTACTGTGCTATATTCAGGTTTTTAATCTCATGTTTTTCAATTTCATTATGAAATTACAGCCCCAAACCTCTGGACACAATAGCAGCATTGTCGCTGTAATCGTTACCCATGTTACTCAGAGGAAACACACAGCTCTACTGGAGGTCACTCGCCAAGCGCAGTAAATGCAGGACTGCACAAAGGCATCTTGCTCCAGCTGATCCCATTCAGTCTAGAGAGCACAGAAAGATTTAGGAGTCTGAGCAGATGACAAGATGTCAGCAATTTAGGGCCATTATTTTTAAAAAGCATGCTTAGGGCTGAGTTATATAAATTGAAAGATAGCAGCAGAAACCATGAGGTCATCCTTCCACTCAAGTTAGTCCCAAACAGATCTCCCCTCAACAGAAGGGAAAAACTGGGGTGGGTTCAGATTCATAGAGCCAAGGAGTTAACTAGATGGTGAGAATATAACAATTAAGCCCAGAGAGGGAATAACTGAGTTATGTAAAAATGGAACCCAACTGGTGCTCAGGATACAGACAGTCCCAGGTTAGACTCAGATGCACAGCATTTAGATTCTTAGAAAAAAGAACTGCCCAGGGTGCCTGGGTGGCTCAGTCAGTTAAGCATTCAACTTTGGCTCAGGTCATGATCTCAACAGTTCGTGGGTTCGAGCACCACGTCGGGCTCTGTGCTGACAGCTCAGAGCCTGGAGCCTGCTTTGGATTCTGTGTCTCCCTCTCTCTCTTGGCCTCTCCCCTGTTCACACTCTCTTTCTCTCTCTCAAGAATAAACATTAAAAATTTTAGAAAGAAAGAAAGAAAGAAAGAAAGAAAGAAAGAAAGAAAGAAAGAACTTCCTAAGTAAGCAAAAGGAAAAGTAACTTAGGGATGTGAAAACATCTCCACTAAAAGACTTTACAAAATAAAGCATCATCTGGATCATACAGTTCTAGAATATTCTTAGTGGGACAAGTTGATATTATGCTCTAATAAATACTTAAATAGTACTGGCTATGTGCTAGGCACTGTTCTAAGTGCTTTATGAACAATCTCATTTAATCTTTAAAACAATCCTAAGAGGCAAGTATTGTAATTTTTCAGGTGAGAAAACAGAGGAGCAGAGGTTATAGCTTGCCCAAGGCCAAAAGAACCAACAAGCGGCTCTTAACCAAAATACTATTACCATATGATTCCTACTATATGCTTTCACTATGATTCAGCTCAAGATAATTCTCATTCATATTCTCTTTCTCACTGACACACTACCATTATCCCACATAATGTGTATTCAAAGAGGCATAATTTGGAGTGTGATAAAATCCACATTACATAAAACAATGATTCTCTGATGTCTCAGCCCCTTGAGATATATTCAGTTCTTCAAAAATAAAATAACTAATCCTATTAAACAAATATTCACCCCCTGCCTATCCTGTCAACTTTGCAAAGGGTCACAGAGTTCAGATATTAAATCTAACAATGAAGGGTGTTTTTAACGTCAAAAAAGAACCAGAGAATACATAAATATCTCCTTGTCTCACTAGAGAGATAGCTGGCATTCTCCCAAGGCAACAGCCCATCCAGGGCCAGAAAAAATTCTGCGCTCCAAGAGTGATCACAATGCATCTTTACACACATGACCTATGGGTGTGAAAAAAGTTGACTCCCTACCTCATCCAACATTCTATATTCTCCAAAGGCCATGACTGCTTGGCTAAGACTGATCCTAAGCTGCTTCTCAATAAACACTTTGGTTCTGGTTCAAACATTCGCACAGGCCAAGAAAAGTGCAGTGGTCCCAACATAAATACAGGTTTCAGTGTTCCTAAGAGAATGTTAGTGGAGACTCCATGGACTTCCTTAAATCAACAGCATGGAATAAGACTGTTGTAGGATTAACTATACCTTTGAGAAATGCAGCTGGGGTAATTAACATTAACTAAACACCATCTAATACACTGATCCTCAAACCTGAGTAACTTTTGTGATCAGTTTTACAAAATATTGATGCCTGGGACCCATGTCCAGAGATTCTGATTTAATTGGTCTAAAATGCAGCCTGGGCAGAAATATTTTTATAAGTGCCTCAAGTAATTCTAATGTGCACCAAAGTTTGAAAACCACTGTTTTAATGGAAATCATCCACCTATTCTGTTTTTCGGGTAAAAAGGTACCTCACAGGAAATCTTGCAAAACTACACAGGCAGCAAACTCCACATGCTTAGCTGCATGAACTTTGTAAAAGAGGCTTTAAAGCTGCACCCTAGGAGCACCTGGGTGGCTCAGTTGATTAAGCGTCTGACACTTAATGCGGCTCAGGTCAGGATGTCTCAGTTCATGGGGTCAAGCGCCACATGGGGCTCTGAGCTGATGATCCAGAGCCTGCTTGGGGTTCTCTCTCCCCTCTGTCTCTGCCCCTTCCCCTGCCTGCTCTCTCTCTCTCTCCCCCACCCCCCAAAATAAATAAATACACATTAAAAAAAAAAAAAGCTGCACCCTTGATGTGCATGGATTAGACACCAAAAAGTCACCCACACAAAAAGCTCTGCAATTCTTGAAAACTTTTGCTGATGGCATTATACATTCATCTGTTTAATGCCCCTTGCCCAAAGACCTGCATAAACTTTTATAATTCAGTTTTTAGAAGAGTTTGCATCTCCTTAGAAACCTGGTATATTTCCTGTTCTTGAAAAATAAAAATTAAAGTGCCCTATCCTGTTTCCTTTAAGCCTGAATGCTAGATGTATTAGAGCTGAACCAAATAGCTAATTAGAGTATTTGTTCCCTAGTTGTATTTGACCTTCCTTCTGTCTAGGCACATTTTGATTTTTTTTTTTTTTTTTTTTTTTTTTTTTAAGGAGCACAGAGTGGAAGTTTCTTTTTTGAAATTTGCTTCAAGGCCACTGTGGGAATAGCCAAAAGCAGAAGTTATGAATAATAGTCAAGTCCATGATGGCTGACTTTTGGGAAATCTCTTGGGTGTCTCCCCTCTTTAAGTTCCTTGGACTTTCCAGCTTACTTGGATGCTTCTATTCTTAAAGAGTTGCACAAAACCAAGTATCCTACAGGCTAAGTGATACTCAAACAACACCAGAGGAACCCTGGTGTTTGTAAGGACTTTGGAAGGTACTGTAAGGACTTTGGAAACCAAATGATCACTTCTTACTTTGTTTCCCTGTATTTTGGATTCAAAGAGGGAAATTTCTTTAGGTTGAAGCCAGCCCAGATGCCACAAACTCCAAGTCTCATCTCCAACATGGTGTGCCGCCCTTCCCCTAAAGCCTCTATTTTTGTTTTCCCCAACCTGTTACTCTTGGCAAAGTAACTTCCACCTTCTTCCTTTGCACCCTCTTCCATATGGCTGGAATTAATGAGCCTACAAGCTGGGGGCAATGTCTCTCCACAGCTGTCTTTTCAAGCAATTATTTAGAGACAGAAGAGGAAGTCATTAACAATCCTGGGAGTCAGCCAGAGACAGCTCTGCCACACAAAACACTCAGATAGATCCCTGGGCCAAAAGGGCATTCTTTCTAGGGGGTTGGTTTAGGGTAGGGTGGGGCAACAAAGCAGTACAGAAAGATCAGGGAGCAGGCAGGTTTTCACTCTACTTTCCTGACATCTTCAGCAAGAGCAATTTCTTCTGTGCAAAAAAGAAATAGTCTAGCTGCACCAATCACGAATTCATTCAAGAGTGACTACTGGCAAGAGGAAAGGAATGCCAGGGAAAATAATGCCCCTAAAAAGTCTGTCTTTTAAGGCCAAAAGAGCTGCCTAAAACACCGGTGAAAGTTCCACCTCTTTCCCAGGAGGCTGGGGACGTGGATAAGACAGGTGACACATGTTAAAACGGCAATTACTACAATAAGTGTTAGTGAGTTTAAGTAAAAGTATGCCTGACTGGTGAAAAACAAAACATTTTATACAAAGGGGTAGACTCCTCTTGCTATGTCTACCCGCTCACCACACCAAAACTGGTCTCAGCAACACCAAATTCTCTGAAATGCTTTACAGAGAGAGCCTGCTGCTGCTTGTAGTTAGTCTCTCCTCTTGGATAAAATGAGGCTATCTGTGAAGGGAAAAGAGCTTCTAGATTTTCCTCATTTGTTAATAAAGAAAAGTAACTAGGCTCATCTTTCTTTTCCCTTCTCCAGAAACAGACCACATAGAGATGTTGTGAGAAACTAGTGAAACTTGGGAACTCGTAATCTGATTTCAAAACAGTGGTCAGGAATAAGACAGTGTCTCTGTGAATTCCAAAGTCTTGTAAAATCTTCAGAGATTTGTCCTGTGACAAATTTAATTGTTACATCTTGGATGACATGCGGAAAACCGGAAGGAGCTGAGTTCTAATTTTACTGATTACAGACAGAATCCTCAACTTTAGAATTTTAGCTTCCCCACTGTAAAATGATACCAACGCTCATCTGATAGGTTTATGTTTCTCAAACCTCATAAAGCACAACACAATAAAAATACATTATTGTCAGGATAGGGTGCATGTACACATACATCTACAACAAAAGTTTTTGGAAACAATACAGACTCAATTACTAAGTGTGATATAATATACTCTGATATCACCTATTTGAATCCACATTTTTTTTAAAAATGCTGGCTGTCACCACTCCCTAATGGGGTAAGAAATGCTGTGTTAAAAACCACTGTGATAGGGGGTCTTGCGGAACAGATGTAATCAGATGTGACCCAATGGCCTACAGGAGGGCTATGGCGATTGAGGGTTCTCTTTTCACACAACCCCGTCCTTTCCTTGGAAAGGACAGGAGACAGGACTTGTGTTTATCTGGGCAGTGTAGACTGCAGCACACCATTCCATCCTCTCGAAGGGGAGAGCGGCTGCAGTGGGTTCTGGCGTCGACCAGCGGCCCAGTGACCTGCAAGGCTGCCGGCACCCTGCTCCTCAGAAGGGCTTCGTCCTCAAGGTGCTGGCTGGCTATGGGCTCACTTCACTTTATTTCAGATCCCCAAAGTCACGTATTACCATTTAAAACAAAACAACAATGACCACAACAAACCCTGCTGGGCATCTATTTGGAGAAGGAGCCTCCCAATCACAGAACAATTTCATGAAAAGCATACCCTAAAAACCTTAGAGACTGTCTTAACACAATCTACATGAAAAGCAACTAAATGATGAATTCTAATTCATCTAACAAAGGCTGTCAGGGCCAGGGATAAAAAGGGATCCTGGAACACCTTCCAAACTTTAGAGAAAACAAATTGCTTTAAGTTTCTATGCATGCTAACATCCCATAATAACGGAAGTATTTAAAATATTTTAGGTAGGGGCGCCTGGGTGGCTCAGTAGGTTACGCATCTGACTTCGGCTCAGGTCATGATCTCAGGGTTCATGCGTGGGTTTGAGCCCCACGTGGGGCCCTGTGCTGACAGTTCAGAGCCTGGAGCCTGCTTCAGATTCTGTGTCACCCTCTCTCTGCTCTTCCCCGACTCACACTCTGTCTCTCTCGCTCTCAAAAATAATAAACATTTAAAAAAAAAAAACATTTAAAAAAATAATAAAGTATTTTAGGTAATAAAAACGGTGTATTGTCTTTAATGGCCATTTATTTATTTATTTATTTTATCGTCATTTTTAAGAAGGCCTTCCATGACCACAACTTATTGAAATAGCTCCCTATCCCATTTTCTTCCCTTTTTTTTTCTTTCATAGCAGTTATCACGACCACCCTTGTTATAAATTTGTCTTCACCACCACCCCTCACGAGAATTTAAGTGTCACGAGGGCAAAGACCTTTCATGTTTGTTTACCACAGCATCCCTAGTACCCAGAATAGTACCTAGCACACAGTAGAAACACAAGGGATAGTTGTGAAATTAATTAGTGAATTAAACGAGTAGAATGTTGACTTCAACCCCAATAAGCCACATGCCTCCTCCCTCCACCTCCTCCCTGGTGAGGAGAGAATCACAGTAAGACAAGCCTCTATTCTCTGAAGGCATCAGCTGTTCATCATGCCACTGCCTCCCAGTATCTGTTCCTTTCTTCCTCTGCATTTACAAGTAACAACTCCCCAGTTCCCCTTGGCATTATTCTGGGTCAACCAGCTGCTCATTGCCTCTTAATGAAACAAGAGACGGTAAAATTGAAACATGTCTCACTGATGCCACCCCTTTAGAGCCCATCTAAGGCTGGAAGCCCTTCAGCCAAGCTCCTCACACCCCAAAAGAAAAACACCAGCAAACCCCAAGTAGAAAAAGGCAAAAAGCAAAGCAAACCAAAACACTCTGATCTGAGGTTCTCCAGCATAACTGAAGACAGCTTCGGACACCACTTCCCCTCCTCTTTGAAGAGATAGCTGGACCTTGAGAAAGAGAGGCTCTCCTCCAGCTGGCTATCCCAAGTTGTGACAGGAAAGAACATGCCCTGATTTTAGATTTTCTGAGCTGATTTCTCATTAGGACCTCAATCACCCATCTGAGTCTCTCCAAAAAACGTTAAAGGGACACATAATCTTTCACAAAATAGCTTGACCAAGCAAGGCCAAGAAATCTTCCTAGAATGCAGGCTCTCCTTTCCAATCCTGTGTGGCTGGCATTTGGTGCATTTTGGGTAGTTTAATGCCTACTCACACTGGAAACCATGCTCAAGTGTCTGGGGGTAGAAGTTAAAGGTGGGAGGGGGCTGTCAAAGCAGCAGAATAAAAGCAAATCACCTGGTAAACCAGGAGATGAATGCATAAATCCAGGCAGAGAATGTGAGGTAGAAATGCATTACCGACTAAGAAATCATTTCAAATGACTTATACTACAAATTGGCTTTAAGAGACATCTCAGTGTGCACATGTATTCCCTGCTGAACAGTGATACCTATTCAAATGATCAAAAACAGTCCGTTCTTAAATTCAGGATAAATCCCAGACCTCAGAAACAGCAAAGGAAAAAAAAAAAAGTTCAAAAGCAGAAAGGCATAAACGTTACTCTCAGGACCAATCTCTCTGATATGCCTCAAGCTCGCTAACAGCATTTTTATGCCACAGGCATGCTACTTTCTTGCCCTCATTTTATTTCACGGGAAGTCCTTCCCTAACAGCCATGGAATATCCAAAAGGAGAAAAGGGGAGGGCAAAGGATTCAGTGATCTCCCCTGCTTGGAAAAGACTCAAGAGCCTGGAAGGATGCCGCTAAAATCAGCGTGGGCACAACAAACAGCAGCAGCCAACAAAACTGAATCCCAGGGAAAAATGTGCCAGCTGGGAACCACTCTGTCGCTGGGGAACAAGCATCTACTTAAATGACCAGTGTCCGGCTCAGTACAAACCATGTGGTTACAAGGACAGGAGCACAAACCCCTCCCGCCATCACCACAGGCCTGGTCCCTCCTGAACTGACTTCTAAGAGCCATAGTGTAAGAGCTTTCCTCCCGCTACACTGAATGTTCCATCTCCAAAGGATGGCCTGCCTCTCACACAGATTCTCAATGAGGCGCAGGACAGGGCCACTGGGGCAGTGGCGCTTCAAGTCACAGCAGGCTTGCAGATGTCAACTGGGATAAGTGAAGCAAAAAAAGGATGCGCCAGCACCCTCTTGAGAGGGTCAAAGGGGTTACCCTGTACACACGGCAGGGACCGGCATATGAGGGAGTGCCCCAGCGTGTGGACTGTGGATCTGGGTGTGGGTACGAGGCAAGGCCCAGGGCAGGGACACAACTTTAAGTCAGTGCTGATACACAACAAATCCAGACAGAACTAGAATCTTATTACTGAGCTAAATACTTAGAATCCATTTAAATAATTCTGAGAGACTCCACAAGGCCTTTGAGAAAAGGGAATTACTCTTGTGGGGCACAGTGGAGCTAAAATGCAGCTAAGTTTAGTCAGCTGCCCAAAGACAAGGCAACATAACACGTTATTCCTTCCCAACAGAGGATGCTCTCTGAAAGTTACTTAGAGTGGTTGTAACGTAAGATATGATTTCTTGTTTTCTTCTTTTTCTTCTTTTTCATGGCAGATTTCCCTCCCTGCTTAGCTTTTCCTAAAATTAAGAGGAAAATTACCTTTCAGTCCCTGGGTACATACTAGCCAGGGAGGCTGGGAATTTGTAATCTGGGAGCCTGCTGAGGGAGAGGTCTCTGGAACTGAAATTGTTTATAAGGCAAATAACTAACTGATAATTGACTGTAGCTACAAATATAGTCCCTCTTCTTCTACTGTGGATCATGCAAAAACCAACCAGACTGGGAGAGACCCCACATGTCAAATAGTTCAATGCAAGGTCCTAAAACCCGACCCCCATCTCAGACATACCTGACCTGACCCACAGAGATAGCATCCAAGAGCTGGTATTTCTAACAAGCTCCCCCAGGTCATTCTGAAGGTTTAGAAAGCACTGAGTTAATCTCCCTGCCTCCACTTACAGATGGGGAATTAACAAGTCTTTCCGCTAGAAAGCCCACGTTCAGTGTCCAACTACAGGCCTTCATGCCAGGGTGTGGTAACCTGAGAATGATTGACCCAAAGGCACTTGTTCCAGCAGCCACACACGGCTGACCAGAGAAGGGCAGCCAATTCTCAGCTCATAAGCAGCTCCCTCTCTCCAGAGCTTGGTGTGTGTCCTTTGAAACAAGTGGGAGGGGAAGGAGAGAAAAACAAACAAATAAAAACCGGCCATTGCAGTCTACACTGAGGTTAGATTACAAGTAATGTGGTGAAGCGCTTCCAAGAGACTGGAAATCCTCTGATAGAGAGGTCTGTCAATCCGTGCTGTATAATGAGCTAGTAAAACTTTAAACAAACAATTATTCTAGCTCTCTGCCAACAGGCCACCATGGGCGGGGCAGAAAGAGAGCCTTCTGCTTAGGAGTGCTGGTTTCCAGTATGGAGGCCAAGGCCAAGTTGTGATTCACAGCACCCACTGCCTCCAGGTGTTATCTGCTGGTGTCTCCAGCCCAAGTGCAGCAGCTTCCCACAGCCTGTGCCGTTGCGGTTTCATGTTCCTCACTAGCCCCCGGCCCCACACAGGCCCCCGCTCTACCAAGAGGCACTGTCGTTACTCCTAAAGCTGGTGGCAATGGACAGATGTATTACCAATAGAAGGAAACTGTTCTAATATTATTTTCCGTTTCAAGAAATAAAAATAATAGAACCATTTTTCAACTCTCAGAGTAATTCTTAGAAAAAGCCATAACAAAGGATAATCTTTTTCTGGGCTATGAAGACAAAGTCTTGAATTCAAAGAAAGAAAAGTGTAGTTTCATTAAGGACTAGTATGATAGAAAAGGCTAAATTGGGGAAGACGCAAGATCCAGAGTCCAGTCCTAGCTTCACTGCTGTGAAATTAAGTTGGTTATGTAACCCTCCTAGATCTCAGTTTCTCCTTTGAGAATATGGAAAATAGGAGAAGAAGTAGGAGGAAATGATCAAGTCCTTTTGACTTTAGAAATGGGTTTCTAATTGTTTAATTCATAGCTTTGTGGATAGCTCTTTAAATTGCAGTTGAAATCAGTATCTAAGTCAACCTGATTAAAATCCTATCAACCCCAATTAAAAAGAAAGGAGAGACTTTCTGTGCTTGTTTTTGGTCTGGTTTGTTGCTTATTTTCAAAGGGATTCGGGAAAGGTGATGAGGTGAGAGTGGAAATCATGACAGCCACTAATGATCTCATTTAACTCCGGCAATGACACTCACCAATGACCATTTGTCCCTAGATTGTGCTTTTGTGCATTTACCACTAAGCCCTGACGCAGACCTTCCTTTCAGGCTCCTGTGTGTAGCTACATCCACTTACAGCTCTATAAATAACAACAACGAGGCTCACAGGGACCAGCCACCTGTGAAATTAGCATCAAATGGTCTGACCAGGTTTCTTTAGCATCCTCCTCCTTTTTGCCCTGGGCCAAAAGTCCAGCCGCTGCAGTTAGACCAGAGTTGCACCAGGCTTCCCAAGGACCTGTGGATGGAGGGTAACCCCTATCACCCACAGCCATTTCACCGTACGTCATTCCAATGGGCTTTAAAAGACAGAGGTCACAATTTTAACAAGCACCAACTCTCCAATATTAATTTTATAACTCTGAGCCCTATGAAATCTATTACAACAAAGGCTCTAGTGGTTCCAAGAAATTAAACACAGGCCCATTCTTACAGGGCAAGTTATTTTATAATCAATTAAACTTAATAAAATTAAAAATAAAATTTAACACTGACATCTAAAATTTGATGTGGCTCAATACCAGTTGGAACTGAAAAAGAAAGACACCTTTAGATCATACGTAGCTATGACTAGTACCCATTAACACAATGTATTTCCAGCTATGTTTGTTGCATTAATGTTCCTTTATTTCGAATGTAACAGATTTCTTGCCCAAGTTGGGAACTACAGGGAAGCTTTTTATAAAGCTCCTCAGGAACAAGCTCTCCCTGTCCTCACTAATACATAAGTGCATGATATAAAAGACCACCTTGCTGATTCACTCAACAAACATGGAGTAACTGAGCAGATGCTACGTGTCAGGCTCATTGCTAGACTGGGGGTGGGGGCGTCCATGGTGAACAGAATAATGTTTCTAAAACCGTACTAACATTCAAATACAATGAATACTGACAACTAATGTAGGACTGTACTTTATACATGAATAAACAGACTTAGGGGGATGAAATGTAAAAACAGCAATCATTTCTCAAAAGTTCAGCTTAGCTTATTGTTAGTCCACAACCCCTAGCCACACCTCCCTCCAAATACACATGCATAAATGTGTTTGAATACAAACAGAATTCTATCTACATCAGGAAGGGGGAGGGAGGTGGTCAGTGAATGCTTATTATTGATGGTGGTGACCAGTGCTTCAGTCCTAGGCACTGCCTCCTCGCTGAGCTCGAAACCAGGATTAAGAGCTGCTCACAAACTCATCAGCCTGTCCCAAGAAGCAACTAGAAAACAGGCTGAACTTGCTCACAGCATTACCTTTATAAGAATGCAAATCATCCCTTTCTCTTCCCTTATCATTCTCTAAGATCACCCTAATAATTCCTGTGGTCTCTCCACACCCCTACAGCCCAGGGTAACATCATCTATTTCTCAATCCTAAATTCTACATCCCCAACATGTATTAAACCAGCGGGTCTCAAGCCTGACTGCATATCACAACCATCTTGGGAGCTTTAAAAAAAAAAAAAAAAAAAAAAAAAAAAAAGCCTGGGTCGTACTCCACAGGGATTCTGATTTAATTGGCCTACAATGGGGCCCTGGCACGGGTGCAGCAATGCACAGCCAAGGTTGCACAGCCACGGCATGAGACCAGTGTTTCTCCAGTGTGATCTCTAAACTGGCAGCAGCAGCAGCATCTAGGTACTTGTTAGAAATGCAAATTTTCAGGACCCATAACAAATGAATCCAAAAATCTAGGTGTGGGGCCCAGCAATCTGTATTTTAACAAGCCCTGAAGGTGATTCTGAGGCACACTAATGTTTGAGAACCGGTACATTAGACCATCTAAGAATCCTAAAGAATTACTTTACTGTCAACTAATTTTTAAGGCATTGTACATCTTGCCTCCCCTATTAGATGATAAGATCCTCCACAGCAGAAACTTTATTTCCATGTATCGCTGCAGTCAGTACTGCACAAGTAGGTTCTACATTAATATTTACTCAATATTTATTGGCTTATCATCTGCTGAGTCTCCAGGTGGAACACAACCCACACCCTCCCTGCAGAAAGAAGAGAGTCCTGGATGAACTGCCATGAGTGATCTGTCTGCAGAAACCTGAAGAAATGCAAATACCCAACCCCACCCCACATGGGGCAGCTATCTCGCATACCATCCAGACACCCACTTCCTTTCACTGAGTGTTACAAGGGGATGTTTAGAAGCAAGTACCCTGAAGTGGAAAGTTTTCTCCAAAGTCCGCTTTTTAAAAGAAAACAGAAATCACTTGAATGCAATTTTATATTCACCAAAATTCAACACTTATTGATCACCTATTGAACACAAAGCACCGTGCTGGAAATCGTTAAGGATACAAATATGTCTTAGGCATCAAGCCCCAAATGCCTCAGAGTAAAACAGTGGTGTCTATAGGGCTTTATTCTGAAACTTAGCTTTCCAGGGAAAGTGGTATGTTATCGTCTATATAAAAGAGAAATGTTCATAGGAATTCCTCAGGAAACGTTAGCTGCTTCTACCAGGACCTGGGAGCAGCATCTTCAATCAAACCAAAGTATTTTCTTGAACTGTAAAGTGTACAAATAACTTTTAGAAAGACACTTAGGTAATACAATTTGAAATAAGCACAACTATTCCACTAAGTGACTGTTAGCACCGCATACGCACATACCGAAACACAACCAGAAAACTTCAGTATTTGGGACTAGAAACCCCTGAGTGACCAGTCAGAAAATGGCATGGGGTGAGAGGAAGATCTTCCACTTACTAAAATGTGCACCCACTGGCAGGCTTCCCTGCTTCACTTACAGCCACACAGCTGGGGTCATCCAGAAATGCCCACAAGCTAAAGTAAGACATGCACCTCTAAAATTCTCTTTAGAGGGGCGCCTGGGTGGCTCAGTCAGTTGAGCGTCCAACTTCAGCTCAGGTCATGATCTCACGGTCCGTGAGTTCGAGCCCCACGTCGGGCTCTGTGCTGACAGCTCAGAGCCTGGAGCCTGCTTCCGATTCTGTGTCTCCCCCTCTCTCTGCTTCTCTCCTGCTCATGCTCTCTCAAAAATAAATAAAAACATTAAAATTCCCTTTAGAGACTGTGCCTTCAGTTTTCCTCCAAACATGCAGAGTTGTTTTAACCACTGAAGGGCAAGTAAATGCAGGGGGTGAGAGGGAAAGGTTATGATGGTTACTCAAAACCATCACTTTCCCAGTTTAGTTTTGGCCTCCGAGAAAGAAGTTTCATCAGGGGTGGGAATGGGGGCCCACTCCTGAGGAAGTGGTCCGCCTCAGTCCCAGTTAATTCCTACTTTCTTCCACAGGTCAAAGAACAGAGATGCTGGAAAAGGCCATATATGCCATGCATGATGAGAACAGGGAGCACTGGGAAATGGTATTACCAACACAGAAATCTCAGAGGAAAGGCAGAAGGGACAAAGCCAGCCAAGTGCCATCATATTCCTTCCCGCCTCCCCTTCCCAGGGGCAGTCTGAGGAAATGGAGAGAGTGCCTCCTCACTACTAATTCACTGGTCTACTGAGCAAGTGAGCAAGGCAGACCTTCAGCCTGGAGTGGTCCCACCGCTGCAGTGCTCATGGATGCAACGGAGGATGAAATCTGAAAATACCCTGAAAAGTTCCCTGATAGCCCCACCATCTCTGCCATACCAAAACCTTCCCTGAATACCTTCAGGGTCACAAGACTTACATTCTGAAGAGCCTTGTCAGAATGTTCTTCAGGAAATAGGGCCAAGATGTGTTTTTCTACTCTTTCTTATTACTGGTCCTGTCTACATGAGGAAAAAAAAACTAACTAATCCCTCTTAGAAACCACAATCCACATAAATATTTGGAGAGAGCTATCGTGTGCACATTTTTCAAGTGTTACCCACCCCCCCCCATCGATGAAGACTGAAGATTCCCAATGTGTATTTTTTTCTCCACAAATAATTCCCTTACCAAAACACCAACATGATTAGAAGCTGTAACAGTGTCTGACCTCCTCTGACACTAGTCATCTGGTGACTGTAACCGTGACACACACAAAAACACACAATGGAAACAAAGACCAGCTAAGTAAGCACTGAGTACTTAAAAAAGACTGGAGACAATGAGAGTGACCCAAGCAAGGACCAGATTCAGCTCTGGCTAGAACAGGGGAATCCCACAATGTATTCAGAGAGAGAGAATATGCCCTACAGAAGGCCAGTCTCTGGCATCTATTATTTAAAAGCAGAGAAACCAGATGCAGGGTATTTCCGAGGGTGCAGTATCAAAACAGAAAAGCTATCAAGAATAACATATGGACACCTGGTAATGGCTTGCTCCAAATCTGATACAGATTCAAACAATGACTTTCCTTCTAGCACCCAGGTAGGAATGATGGCTGCTCACAGGGCCCAGGCCAGAGACAGAGGGAGCCACCCTCCTGATGCAGTTTCGACCAGTTCATTTCCAGGACAAATGATTCAGCTGCTTTGAAAGCTATGCCCTGGGATGAAAACATTCCCAAAGACAGCTCCCCTAGCCCCTCACACCCAGCCTTAGCCACTGTGCTACACTCATCTAGGTGTCCCCGTCAGACCAAGCTAACGTCCAGGGGACAGTAAGGAGGGAAAGGAGGCCTGACTCCCCCAGAGGTTGGAAGTAGCCCAGCCATGGGGGGAGAACCCATGATTTCCCGGCCAGATTTAAAAACCCAACCTAAATGGCAACATGTAGCCATTAGGTTAAATGAGGCCAAAGGGAGAAGCCAAAAGCTGTGATACTGGGTTAGGGATCATTTCCCAGCCTGGTTGAGAGCAGGATGTTGACAGAGAGTACCACCCCCAGGGAGGTACTGAAGAAAACCGTGACTGTCAAGGCGGTGGCAGCTTGCACAAACCAACATGGACTCCTTCCTGTCATTAGCCAACAAGAAGATAATGCCCTGAAAAGGAATGAAGAGAAAGTATGTATGGGCAAGTAGGAGAAAACACAAGAAAACACCACCACAGTGCAGTTTATGACCCAGCATCACAATTTACAGCTTCTAAGGACACCATGGAACATTCTTTACAACATTACCCAACAAAAAAACATACAAAAAATTATTTCCATGTGGGGATAATACACTTAATTGTTTCTAATTATGTATTCTGTTTATTCTGCAAGTACTTATCTGGTAATTTATAATTTACCAGAACAAGTTTCTATTTGCACAGATTTCTAACAGATTTATATTCTGAAGAATTCACAACTAGTCTAGTTTACTCCAGGGTGATCAGGAGCTCTCAAGGGCCACCAGCCACATCAGAATCATCTGGGGCATTAATTAAAAAAAAAAGAAACTTCTCGGACTTCATCTTAGGTCTCCTGAACCAGAATCTCCAGGGATGAAGACTGACTGGCCCCTTGCACTTTTATAAATCAACTTTACTGAAGTGTAATTTACCAACTCTAAATATATACTTTGATAAGTCTAACAAATGTGTAACATGACAATCAAGATATATAATATTTCCATCGCCCTCAAAAGTTTCCTCATGTTGAGCCCATATATTTTTGCCAACGTTTCACATTTTTAAAATTTGTTTCAAAAATATTAACAAAAGGGGCTCCTGAGTGTCTCGGTCGGTTGAGCATCCGACTTCTGCCCAGGTCATGATCTCTTGGTTGGGGAGTTCAAGCCCCACGTCGGCCTCTGCACTGACAGCTCAGAGCGTGGAGCCTGCTTCGGATTCTGTCTCCCTCTCTTCCTCTCCCTCTCTCCACTTATGCTCTGTATCTCAAAAATAAATAAACTCTAAAAATCTTTAAAACAAAAATATTAACAATAATTGCTTTTAGGAGTCCTTTTTTTGATGGCTGCTTTAAAATTGTTGTCAGAATTCCAACATCTGATTCATTTCAATGGTGGTGTCTGCTATTAACTGTTCTCATCCATAGTGTAATTTTCTCGGTTCTTATGATTTTTCATTGTATCCTGGACATCTTTAGTTAACTGCCCCTGTTGAAATGCAGCAAGAGGGCTGGGTGGGTATGTCGATTCTGCTTCCTTCTGGTCCTGCCAACACTACCCTAGCAAAAGGAGAACACCGAGTCACCCAGCCTGTTGCAGGTGGTAGGGTGGAAGTTCAGCTCCCTGCTGGGCCTGCTGACACCTTCCCAGGAAAAATGGGGCACTGCCTCACACCTCCACAAGTGAGGGTGTGATCCCCTAAGCCTCACTGTCACCAGGGAGCAGGAAGAGAGGGCTGATGCCTAAGAGTTTGTTGCTGCAGGGTGGGCGTGAAAGCTCACCACGAAGGTGGACCTCACTGACACGCCCCTGGCACTGCCCCAGAGCACTGCCTACTTCCACACCGAGGGGAATAAAGATCAGCACCCTGCTCGGTTCTGCAGACATCGCCCCACAGGGGGAACTGAAGCGCACTGCCTGCTTCCAAAGGACAAAGTGGAAGTGAAAGATCAACTTCCTGCCTGGCCCAGCCAAAACAGTGGGGCGGGGGTATGGTTTTTCCCTTGGTATTTGACTATAGTTAGGGACGGTATTGCCAAAAAGGTTTTCAGTTCTTAGCCCACCGTTTTCCCAGACATTTCCCAGACTTCATTCTTAGCGTTTTTTTGATCTGTGCCTCCTGGTGATTCTGGGTTGGGAGACTTTGGTAGCACTCTGTTCCAGATCTATGGGAGTCAATAAGCAACCCCAGGGAACTCACGACATTCACTGCTCAAGTCCTCAAGTCCTCGGCAGGCTGCCCTCTTCTTTCTACCTTTCCAAGACTTCATGTGCTTCTTTGATGTATTGTGTCAAGGATTTGTGGTATAAGGAGGAATGTGCTTCTTTGCTGTATTCTATACAATATCCAGGGTTTGTGATACAAAGGGGAAGACCTAGGAGGAATGGGGCTTCTCCATTTTGGCAGAACTGGAAATCTCTAGGCCATTAATCTAAAATGTTCTCTGGATGATTCTGATGCACCAAGAGATTCAGGAACTGTTACACTATTCTAGAGCATCAAAGAAAAATCGGACCAACTGGAAATTCAATCAGTCAACTCCCCAATTACAGCTAATACCAACTAAATGCTTATTATGTACAGGTACCTTACTAAACACTTCCTTATAATAACTTTTAGGTGGGTACTGTTTTCATCTTCATTTTCCATATAAAGGAAGAGACACTCTGAGTTTAAGTAAGTAGTCCAAGGTCACACATCTCATATAGTGGAGCAAGGATTCAAACCCAGATTGTTTGACTCTCGGGAGACCACAGTCTTACATACTCTTCTCTCTCACAACGCAAGCCTTGTAAAGTCTACCTTTATGCGTGTATTTTTAAAATTTATTCAAACATGCTGAAGTATTATCCTACCGTAATAAATAAAGCCAAGGAACACAGGAATCAAAAAGGATTTGCCTTAGGCGATAAATTCAGAAACTCATTGACATCCTCCCTCGATTGAGTGGTATAAATCATTAAGTCCTAACTCCTTGGTCTGGCTTTTCATAATCTGATTCCAGCCGATATTTTCAAAGTCAATTCTCACCTTAAGACTATAAGCTCCCTGACAGGAAGGCCCTTATATCCCCGTCAGGCTGTACTGTTGTTTATAACCAACTCCGTAAACATTTATTGAACGAATGAGAGAGGGAATGAATCCAACAGAGAGAACCAGAGACACATCTTGGATGTTGGGCAGCCAAAATGGCACTGGACTAATGTGAAAATGTCTGAACTGACCCTGGGTCTGACTTAACCAGTTGTGCATAGCCCAGGCTCTGCAGGTCTCAGTGATCCAGAGGTTGGACAAGATCACAGTTCTGGATTCAGTCCGGCTTCCTGTGCCAAACAAAAGGGGGGAAGATATGGGGACCTGTTTCTCTCTCTCCTCCGTACACTGTTAGGTCACAAGGCAGACAGGTACGAGGTGGACCTGAAGCAAAAAACTCCTGATCTCTGAGTTGGATTCCCAGCTCCTAGTCCTCCCAAGGCACCACTCTCCCTCTGTCCTGTTGATTCGTCTTGTCTATTTGGTAAACTCCTCATTGTCCTCCAGACGCACCTCGACTAAAGAGTCCTCAGCCTTCACCCCGCGTCCCCACAGAATTAACACCACCTCTTCCGTGCTACTGCCACACCCAGTGCCCTTCTGCTGCTGCACTGGGACTGGCTACTCAGGCACCAACGTCCGCACTAGATCATGAACTCCTTGACAGCAGAAACAGTGCTTACTTACTTTGTGTCCCCCACGCTCATCACAGTTCCTGGGACCTAGCCGCACTCGGTGCATGTTTTTCACCAAGTGTCTTATTAAAGCCAAGTACTTTTCCCTCTGGAACGCCAAATCCACATTCTCACCACATCCCTCTTTAGATGCCTGCTAATGCTATAGGGGAAAATACTCTTGAAAAAAAGAACACACAACGGAATGGCAAATTATCAAAGAAAACTCTGGGTACGTGTAGAAAGACCTCCGGATGCCTTAGGAGCTTTCAAGTAGTGGATGGCAGCTTATACACTGGCCTCCAGAAGCCGAGACTGCACTGTGGCCAGGGTGACTGTGGGGGGGGGCCGGGGAGCATTCTCTGCTCTCCTTGCCTCCGTGGGTCTGCCCCCACCCCTCCAGTTCTCTGACACAGAACATGCATCACCTTGCAGTCAGGGGTTGGCAGGTGAAGCCACATTTCCTTTGCTGATCCACTCTAAAGCCAACTGACCATTAGTCCCTTCAAGTAGCAACCTATTCCTACCTCATGTGAGATCATCTTTTTTAAAGTACAACTAATTGGTGTTAGTGAGCAGATCGGTTTTACATTTATCCTCTAACTTTAAATGGTGCCATTAAGTCCTTTTAAGTGCAGCTGAGAGAAAGTTATTATGCTAAGTAATGAGAGACAAGCAATTGGCCTGGGGGGGAAACGCCAGCCTTCTGTTGTTTTCTCTTAGGTCTCAGAAAATCCTTGCCTTATGAAGCACATTCACCCCCGAATTCAAAGGGTCTTGTATGTGGCATTCTGCAAATGACTCCGGGGAAACAGGACAACTGCCTCTGAGGCCATGGACCCAGGCTACACTCTACGTGTAGTGCCACGGAGCTCAGAACCAAGGGTCCAGGCGGCTCAAGCCAGAACTGACTCCAACGGCCATGAGGCTGGCACCTCAAAACACCCAGGCAGCTAGGAATGCGCCCACTGCAGCTCCTCTGCCCGTCTTTCTGGAAATCCCTGTGAACTCGGGGTTGAGAAGAAGGTCACAGGTATAGCACTGTTAAGTAAACCGCCATAAAAAAGTATTCACACACGTATACCTGGTACATTACAGGCTTCAGCTGTCTGCTAAATGATTACAATGCCCACAGGTTCTATGGTTCTCACAATGAGAAAGTCTAAAAGATGCTAACAAAATCACCTAAAATGGATCCAACTAATATTTGAAAAACCAACTGGGGGCGCCAGGGTGGCTCAGTCGTTTAGGCGTCTGACTTTGGATCAGATCATAATCTCACGGTCAGTGGGTTCGAGCCCCACGTTGGGTTCTGTGCTAACAGCTCACAGCCTGGAGCCTATTTCGGATTCTGTGTCTCCCTCCCTCTCTGCTCCTACCCCACTTGTGCTCTCTTTCTCTGTCTCTCAAAAATAAATTAAAAACATTAAAAAAAGAAAAAAGAAAAAACCAACTGAAAAAAAGACAAAAATGAAAAACCAGAGCCTCTCAAAACAAAGATGATTGGTATACACTGCTCATAACACGCTCTGCCCTGCTAGCAGTCCCAAATGAGAACTAGCACTTCTTGTTTCGCCACACCAGCCGTTTTGGAAGAAGACAACCATTCCGGTCAGGTATCTATTTTGTGCTATCTAATTTTGCATTCGTACCACCCAGACCATCCACCACAAATACCAACTACTTTTCCTATAATAATGAAAGCAACTGATAAATACTGAAACACTCCCTCTGTGGTGGCACTGCTCTGAAGGTTTGACACGTGTCTACCCTTCACCATAATCCCGTGAAGGAAGGACTAGAATTATCTCCATTTCTTAGCAAGAGCTTCGTTCACCTGGACCCTCCTAACACAGTTTCGGTATCGTTTTCACCTTGGCTTATGTCCCTCATTTATTCTCAATAATTGAGTTGGCTCAGAGGGTTGGGAGAGAGGGGCGACCAAGGACTGAGCAGTACGCCGCACTGTCACCCACAAGCTCTCGTCTGCATCATTAATTCCCAGACAATAAAGGCAACAGGCAGCTCCCGGGGAAGGAGGGGAAGCAGATAAAAAGGCAAACATATCAGAACCTGAGGAACAATTAGGTCTCCAAGCCGGAGAACTAGCTATTTCCAGCTAAATGCAGAATGGTACATTTCCATTGCCATTAACTTCAGGAAGATTGCAGCTAATCTCATTGAATTTATAAATGAAACCCACTCTGTGAACATTACATAAGTCACCCCTCAACCTCTCGCTTCCTGGACAGCAGTCAATACTTGGAAGGCAGTCAACTTCTCTCTCCCTGCAGAGCAAGAACAGAAATTCCAGTGACGCTGTGTACACACTAAGAAATATTCACTAAACTCGCCTATTTGTGATTTTATCTCCCACCTAATTACAGCTGAAATAATATAATATGATTTACGCTCCTTGTTCAAGTGTGACATATTTAATAGATTATTCAATATTGGTTTATCCAGCTATGTCAGACTGACAGCAGCACTTAATGTTAATCAGGGGGGTGCCTATGTATCAATTTTAAGCTTCATACAGTTCAATGAAATTATCAGAGTTGCAAGACACTATCAATATGTTTTGATCTGTGTGTCAAGAGACTTGGGATGTTTGTTAATTTTTCCTTTGTGCATTTTTTTTTCCTTTTCGCTGCACAAGATGAGGGCAGGAGCATAAGTGAGCATGAGTGCCTACCCTCTGCCTCCCCTGTTTCATGGTCTGCACACCCCAAGGCCCAGTCTATACAGATGGCCTGGGCTTTTCCCGGAGCCTGAGACTAGCTAATCCCACCAGGCCTGTCCTCCTGTCCATTCCCCTGTGCTTGGAGGCTACCTACAACCTAGGCCCCTCCTGGTAGGGACCTGTCTTTTCCAGCCACCTCATTCACCTCGTCTTCAAATTTCCTCCTCTGGGACCCAATCTCCCTCAGCTCCCCTCCTTCCTAATGGAGGCACCTGTGTCTCTCATGCCACTTCCAACAGCATACAACCTTCTCTGTGGTCCAACTTGCACTGGCTACTCCCTCTATGCCCACTGCTAACTGCAACCTGGTTCTTTCATACAAGGACTCAGTTTCCACCCCCCCCCCCCCCCCGGGGGTTGGGGGGGTTTTATAGCTCACAATATGCAGGTCCAAAGCTGGCGATATTGAGTGTGTTCTAGCTCACAAAGCTGTAACCAACCATAAGTTCACTATCTCCTGCAAAAACAAATATACACACAGAGAGGCTGGACTACCTGTGTTTGCACTGAGCAGGTAGCCTCTCCTCTCCGTGTCTATCTCATTACCTATGTTGGGCTACCCTAAGATTAAATGAAGTACTATAAGTAAAGTGCTGACCTAAGTAAATAGCACATAGTAAGTGCTAAATATTTTTTAACTTACACTTTCTATTTTTCTTTCAGTTTTTACAATCTGGCATAACAGGGAGAGATGGTCAGTGGCTTGGATGTGGTCAAACAGCTATTTGGGGCCATGTTCATGATTTAACCCTTCAATTCTACCAATTCTACTCAATCCCACTACATTTAGTCACCTGTAGACAAATCAAAAATCTACCAGACAACTGCCAGATACACGGTGCTATACTAAATCCCTCATAAGGTCCTGAAGGAGAGAAATAAAACTGAAATGTGGCACTTGTACAGCGGAGGATAAAGTCTAGTAGGAGGGACTGTCACGGATAACTACAATCCAATTGGGCAGGTACAGTGATGACAATACCTCAAAGTTGGGCACACTTGCCCTGGGGTGGTGAGGGGAGGGAGTCTGAAAAAACCTGAGAAAGTTTCACAAAGTAGCATTTAAACTGGTCTTGGAAGATGTGGACTGAAAAGGGCATCAGGCAGCTGGTACTATACGTGCCTCAAAGTAGGTAATGCCTTTAATGATCTGAAAGGAAGACTTTACTAAATAGCGTACTGGCTAAGTAAGCTCTTGGAGGCAATGTACCTGCTGCAGGCAGCTAATGATCACATCCACAAGCCAGGGACAGAAAGACTGGGCAGGCCGCTAGACTTACAATAGGTTGGTCGCCCCCTTCCTGTCCCCTATTGATTCTACACAAAAAGGAGAGAAATGGCAAATGACCCTCATTTTCGGTCCTTCATTGTGTTGTATGCCTAAGGCCTCAGTATGGAAGGACTCATGTGGAGAAGAGAGGACTAAAACACTGACCTCAACTACTATAATCAACAGAATGTAGACGGGTCTATGGATTCTCTCTCCTAGCCCACCCTTCACATCCCACTGCACACATACACATACAACTGTTGACTGCTATGACGCACAGGCAGCTCGCTCCCTGATCTACTCTTCAATTGTCCTTAAGGTATATAAGTAGTATGGGATTATAGTGGATAATTGCTTCATGTATTTTTCCAATGACACCATTCTAATGGCAGAGGAGAGATTTGGGAGAAACACATCTGGACATATTCCATCAGATTTTCTGGAAGAATGTCATGTCACTCCAACCTTGATCTGAGCACAACTGTGAGAAGCATGGCATCAGGTAAGTAACTGAGCTCAGACTTTCTAGGATTTAACTTGCCTCTCCACTGTTTAGCCCTTTGTCCTGAGAAGGCTGTCCTCTTGGTCTAATCTAATGAAGAGTCTCAAGGGCCAAAGTGAGCCATGGACAGTGTGTGTCTGAGCTCAGAGGTATGCTGGGGCAGGTGAATGACTAAGAAACTCACCTACCCAGGGTCAACTCAAGACAGCATAGAGACCAAAAGCAAAAACAAACAAACAAACCTAATTTAAATGTATTTCTTAAAAATCTAGCTACTTATGGAAAACAGTATGGTGGTTCCTCGAAAAATTAAAAACAGATTTACCATATGATCCAGAAATTCCACTTCTGAGTATATATCCAAAAGAATTGAAAGGGGGGTCTTGAATAAATATTTGCACACCTATGTCCACAGCAGCAATAGTCATAATAGCTAACAGGTGAAAACAACCCCAAGTGTCCAATGATCGATGAATAGATAAGTAAAATGTGATATATACACACAATGGAATATTATTCAGTCTTAGAAAGGAAGGAAATCCTGACACCTCTTACAACGCGGATGAACCTTGAGGACATTACACTAAGTGAAATAAGCCAACCACAAAAAGACAAATACTGTAGGATTCCACTTAATAAGAAGTACCTAGGAAAGTCAAATTCATAGAAACAGAATGCAGAATGGAGCCTGCCAAGGGCTAGAAGGGAGAGAGGGAATGGGAGATGTTGTTTAGTGGGTACAGAGTTTCAGTTCTGCAAGAAGAAAGGAATTCTGGAGATTGGTTGCACACCAATGTGGACTGTACCCATAGTAAATTTTATGTTTTGTGTATTTTTACACACACACACACACAAACTGTTTGGATTGCATACAACACAAAATGTTTGAAACTCAATTAAAGTGTTTCCAGATAATGTGGAATGAGGAAGAAAGGTGAGCAGAAAAGACAACAAAACCAGTGACAAGATTCTGGCCTAAGCAGAAGCCAAAACAGCATGCACCCAATCAAGAGACAAGATCGACATTCCTCAACTATCAAGAAGGTCCTTCTAGTCCTCCAGATTCCTCTGGGGAATCCTTAATATCTACCTACCTATCTATCTATCTATTTTTATTTTTTTGTTGTTGTTGTTGTAGACAGCTCAAGTGGGAAAGAGGGGCACAGGGAGAGAGAGACTCTTAAGCAGGATCCATGCTCAGTGAAGAGCCCGATGCAGGGCTGGATCCCACAACCCTGGGATCATGACCTGAGCTGAAAACAAGAGTCAACACTCAACGACTGAGCCACCCAGGTGCTCCTTAAAATCTTCTAGAGGCAATGTGAATATATTTACATGGGCAGCCTAGAAAGAGGCACAGAGAGACGTGGCTGAGTGTGGGCTACAAAGCTGTGGAGGACAACAAATCCATCATCTGTCTTGGGTCTGACTCCATAGGCCCAAATGTAACTAAGCATCCTGAAAGCTGTAGCCTTAGGGCCAAAGCTGCTTCTTTATTTGGCAAGCTTGAAACTCAAGGGGCTGTTTGTGCTTCTTCCAAAGCCCAAAGTTAAAAACTCATCAGCTTCCTAACACTGGCCTCCACAACCACATTCTTCTCATGCTGGCAACACCGTCACTAACGTGAATGGGGTTTGGCTGATAAGCGAAGTGCAATCTTCTAGGTGCTGAAGTCATATAAGTTTCACATGCGTCAAAGTGCCGACCTTAGCAAAGACAGTCCTAACCTGGTCAGAATGCCAAGTACTTCTTTTTATATGCTTCTCCCCACACACTCATCACTTTTATGTTTTAATTCAGTACTTTCAACCCAGGTGTCAGCCAGCCAAAGCACCCTCAATCCCAGTTGTCTTTAAGAACTGCTAGGGTAAGATCCACAACCAGCCAGTTCAGCCCTGCACCTCTTCATTCATCAGCATAGGGACTCCCTTGATGGTTAAAAAAAAAAAAAACCTCTCTGGAATAAACGCAGCTCCTCTGACAGACATTCATAATTCCAGAAGCACAGCTGGGCCTCCAGGACTCATCGCAGCTAGCAGGAGCCCATGTGACATAAATCATGTTCCTGCCACTTCATGGCACTTCAGGAAATTACTGGCCAGTATTAACCTGGCCTAAATGGCTCAGAGAATTATCAAAAGCCCTCTCATTTACACTAGTAATGTCAGCAAGAACAGAATGAAGTCCACAGCCTTGAGTGGCTGGCCTTCTCATCAGGCCACCCAGTGGGTAACCACGAGAGAGTCTTTGGCCTTGGTGCTGCAGCTTCAGAAGTTAGACAAATGAGACCAGACTCCAGCTAATCTCAAAGGCTTTCAAAGTCAAGATGAAAATAAGCCCAGCTTTACATTCTTAACAAAATCTTGTATGAGTTCAATCCAGAATGTTCCCTGGGTACCTACTAGTCCAAGGTACCATGTGAGGTGCTGCAAGGAATCTCAGACTAGGAGGAACCCATCACAGCTTAAGGCAGACAAGTTAAATACAGCAGCAGAGCAAAGCAGAACATAAAACAACATCCCAAAGGAGAAGTAAAATAATGATGTTGATAAAATAGCAGCTCCACATCAGGTACTGTTCTAAGAGCATCCCACACACTAACTCGTGTGTCCCATGACCCTAGGAGGTGGGCACACTTACTGTTTCCACTTCACAAATGAGGAAATGAAGCTACAGAAAGCCAAAGCAATCTGCCTAAGATCACACAGCCTCTAAGTGGTCAGGCCAGGATAAAATCCCAGAGTCTCAGTCTACTGTGTCTGACATATAATGGAGAGAGATAATGGCCAGTCAGTATAGTAGAAATGGTGGCATCTGAAATGGACCTAGAAGGATGAAGGGATATTGTTACTAAGGTAGATACGACCAAGGATGCCTTATGTGCTTGTTCTTACAAGAGCTGTCACTAATAAGCAGATGTAAACTGTACTCACATTTTCCACTGTGGCCCTGGCTCCTACCCCCACAGCATGCACTGGAGAGAAAAATGAAATCCCAAGACCCACAGGAGTTCTACCCAATCATCCTCAACATATCACTGAGTGACAGTCCCTGTCACCCCCGCCCCCCAGGCATCTTCCTCCAGGCTCCTCAGCACAGTGGAGTCATCACCCTGATGAACTAGTCAATTGTGCTGAGGCAATTAAAACATCCTGATGAAGGTTCACCCTAAATATTTTTAAACCGCCTTATTAAAAGGTGTGATGCAAGTATAAGGTCGCATTATTATTTTTAAGTTCATCCTTTGCAGTCACCCATTTAGAGGTGTGAAAATAAAACTTGTGTTTCATTTCTCACTTCCCATATTTCTGCCTGATTAGCAATGTTGTATCACTGAACTTTATGATGGAGGTGCATGGTGGAATAGGTCCTATATTATAATTTCACACAAACAAAAATGTATTTCTTATTCAATAGTGAGTGTTTCTAAGGCACAGGAGAGTAAAAATGGGCAATTCTCCTCATCTAAAACCAAACCAGTTTATAAGACACAAGGGAAACTCAATGGCCTTATGTAGGTGTATGCTTCTGGAATAAATACAGATTTCTTTATTATTGCTCCTTTTCTTTTTAAAATTTGGGAAGAGATTCCATTTATACATGATTTTTAAAATTCTATCCCATAGCATTCTTTTAACACTACTTCAAAAGCTAGGCCCCCACCATGGCAGATTCAGCAGCAAGTTTACTGGCAGGAGCCTGTGTGTCACTAGCCCTTATGAAATAAACATCGTTGTGGACATTTACTGTGAGGAAAATAAAAATGTCCTGGAGTAATCCTTTGGAAATCTGTAAATGTGCTACACTTTTTTTTTTTTTTTAAGATTTGATTTTTAAGTAATCTCTACACCCAGTGTGGGGCTCGAACTCACATCCCCAAGATCAAGAGTCACATGCTCTACGGACTGAGCCTGCCAGGCGCCCTCTCACTATAGTTTTTTAAAATTGCATGACCAGATGTAGAAATGGCAGCTCTCCAGAAACCAGTAAGTCAGGATGGTAACTAGGAACTGAATCCCAGTCTCTTCTCTCATCCCATGCCAGTATGCCACAGCAGCACAGCTACAACGTCGGTCCTCACCAGTATGGGCCTTATAATTTAACAGTCTGCTGGACTATGAACTCCATAACCCACAATTTTGATTACCTTGTATACTTCTTTATCCCAGGACCAAGAATAGGGTCTAGCACATAGTAGGAACTCAACAAATGGGCTGAATGAAGACAAAAAAAAAAAAAAACAAACAAACAAAAAACCAACTCCATCCACCACTTAATAAAGACCTGAAGAACAGCCAAAATTTTATCAAGACAGTTCTACTGTACAGAGGTTGTAAAGATGCAGTAAAAGACAGCAGGACAAGAACAGAGATAAGCCCAAAATATTTGTCTTTGCCAGGGAAAAACTGGTCTTTGCCTGGCCAAATTCCCAACTGTGGGAGCAAAGAAGGTAGTTTCAGAAGCTAATTAGGGGTTTAAAGAATTTTCTCAGTATTCAGAGGAAACCTACATCCCCCAACCTCCTATTTGATCTCAAATCCATGTGCCTCCACACTTTATCTGTAAACAATTATCTCCTCCCCTCAGTCCCTGACCCTCCACCCCCTCCACCCCTACCACCACCCCCGCTCAATCAAGGAAATACACACAAATCACATATGAAGACAATCTCACAAAATGGCTAACAGGACCAAACTATTTAACACTAGCACCAAAGGAAAGGCATTCCAGTTCACTAAATCAATAAGCAATGAAAAACAACAGACATCAACATCCCCCACAGCCAGTCACTGCCTTAATAATGAGCAGTATGTTTCAATTCCAATCACAGCCACAGTGGCCAGGCCAGACACATTACCTGACAAAGTTGGTAGGTGTTACATTTATATAGCCAGCCACACACCACCCAGGATGGCACAGAGGATCCCAGCAAATCCAGGCTAAAGTCCAGATATGTTTCATCCCTCTCAGGGCAAGGAAACAAACCACTATTGACCCAGGGGCATTTCCAGACAGCAGAAGCATGCATTTATTAGCCTTGCAAGTTATAGACTTTTTGATCCATGGACTCCAGTACAGCAAACAGATTCAAGCCAGTAGAGGGGAAAGTAGAAAGCAACTCTCTGCATTATACCACTGGTTGGCCAAAACTGAATAAAAAATCAGCAGACCACTAGGAAAATTTACCTGTATTCACGTCCATTTGCAACCATCTTACATGATAAGTGACTTACACATTAAGCCAAATAATTACAACTCACGACTTATTATTTGAATTTTTAGAATCTTAAAACCTAGTTTCCTATTGATATACAAGATTATGTTGGAGATGCTTTACTGTCACATATATTATTTTCAACGGTCAGCAGCTCTTTACACAAAGGATTTAGGTTTCTCTGCCCTCTATTAAGCTTCTCCAGAAAGCAGTGATTTACAAGTAAACAATTTAAGTGTATTAATGGACCCCTTCTCTATGGTCTGGAATTGTGGTTTCTCTGTCCTCATTATAAAACGAAGCTTCACTTGAAAGAATTCATCTCTAGTGAACTATTTTGGTAAGTTTTAATGTCAACTGTGTTTTTAACAGGAAAAGACACTTGTCTTTTGGCCAGGTCTTTATTGTTTGTGTTCATATCATATGATGAAAGAAAATTAGCACGTGCAAGGAGAAAGAAGTGATTTTCACTTTGAATTTACTACTAAATGTTTTTTTCTTTCATTTATTAGGCAAGAAATCAACATGCAAGATCCATGCTGAAATTAAAGTCTCTACTGAATGTGCTCTTCTGTGCAACAGAAATAAACTCTTAAGGACCACAAAAACTGAAGACATGGGAGACTCAGGAGTCAGGTTCAGCTTCTTAAAGGCTTTCCAATCTTTGAAATGGGTCCTTCATGTGAAGTCTTTAAAAGCCACAATATAGAAGTCAACAAAAGAAGGGTCTCACGCAAAAAAAACACCTGTTGGAGCACCTGGGTGGCTCAGTCATTAAGCATCTGACTTCGGCTCAGGTCATGATCTCACAGTTCATGATCTCAGGGTTCGTGAATTCGAGTCCCACATCAAGTTAGCTTAAGCCCCACATCTCTCTCTCTCTCTCTCTCTCTCTCTCTCTCTCTCTCTCTCTCTCTCTCTCTCTCTCTCTCTCCCCCTCCCTCCCTCCTGCCCTCCTGTCTCTCTCTCTCTCTCTCCCCTCTCTGTCTCTCTCTCTCTCTCTCCCCCCTCAACCCTTCCCGGGATTCTCTGCCCCTCACTCACTGTGCCCTCTCTCTTTCTCAAAAAACAAACAAACAACAACCACCAACTGTTGACAGGTGCTGAGAAGATGTAACTCCCCAATGATGTATAACATGTGGTGGTCAGGGGTGATACCAGATGTCTGAGAACTAGTCTCAAATTATCAAGGTGTTCTGCTAAATCCTCTCAATAAGCACAGCAAGGCTCCCAAGGCAGACAACTGTGTGACCTTGGGCAAATTACCCAACATGTCTGTGACATTTTCCTATCAACAGAATGAGGCTACCTCATAGGGTTATCATGTGGATTAAATAAGAAAATATTTTTCTTATTTCTTATTGCAAGTGTTTATTACATATTCAGCAAGTGTTCTTAATATCCTAATTATTATTATCCTAACATCTGTATTTCCTTTTTTTTTTTTTTTTTTTCTAACACAAAGAGAAACCAGGCCCTAACTCCAGGCATTACTAATAACAAGGGTAAACCGTTGAGCTGAAATGAACTAGCAAGCCCATTTCCTACCTTAGGATGTAATAAGGCTGCCTAATTCATCTCTTACTCCAGGGCACACAAAGCAGAAAGGCCTATGTCACCAAGTGTCTCTCCCCCGCAAGAGCTCAGAAGTGGGTTAAAAGAAAAAACTCCACAACTTTATAGCTGAAGGAGAATATTTAGGGACAATAAGGAGACTGGAAAATTCACTGGGGCTTTCAGCAAGTAATAAATATGTCAATGAGCTTTTCTAAGCTCTGAAAAGAAGCTTTGTTCTCTGGCGTCCCCAATATATTTTCACTGAAAGGCATCCTGGCCATTCCACTGGATCCCACTTGGGAACCCAACATAGTGACAAGAGACTTTAGTTTTTATGTCTACTCCAGATTACCTGAAGAGGTGGGCAAAGGAGTGACCTAAAACTAGATCCTGTGCCCAAGTCAGAAAGTTAATGATGCAATAAAGTAACCTACCCAAAATGTTGGAATGCAGCACTACAAAAATGGAAGGCCTATACATCTACACCTATTGATGAACAACAGCAGAAACAAAATAAAATAATCCTGGTGTCAGTCTTGTTTACATGCTAAGTGCTTCAGAGACAGATAAACAAACAAACCCAGACTGTATTTGCAATGACACCATCATTCTCCAAGTCCAATGCTTGGGATCAGCACCTCAGTGATTACAGAATCCAGCTATCCCTCAGGTGGCCCTAGGAGGCAAACATTCTCACCCTTCAAGAACCAGATCAAAAACCACCTCCTCTGTGAAGCCAAGCTTAGTTACATTGTGTCTTGAATGCTCCCGCTGTTCATTCAGAATTCTTTTGGCAAACTTACCCCAGAAAATTGTAACTTTTGTTTTTGTATTTCCTTGCCCTATTAGAGGGCAAAATTTGCAGAGAGGAAGTATGTATCTTCTTTTGCTTTGAACATCTGCTGGAGGAAGGAAGGAAGGAAGGAAGGAAGGAAGGAAGGAAGGAAGGAAGGAAGGAAGGAA